>NC_136431.1:113959257-114464257 GCF_052849685.1 Lactuca virosa | reverse complement strand
AGGTGGTGAACTATTTGATCGTATCGTTACTAAAGGTCATTACACGGAACGAGCCGCTGCTGTTGTAATTAAGACCATTCTTGAAGTTGTTCAGGTTATTAACTTCATTCTCGATATGAATATTTTTCATTTTTTAAACAATGTGTCGTCTTTATGCAACGTAAAAGAATGAAATCCGCGGGTTTTTGGCATGTTGTTAAACTAATATTGACGATCAAAAAATGATGATAGCTTTTGATTTGGTCAGAAAAAGAAGGGTATATTCGATGGAGGCTATATCTTTTTGTGTTTTGAAAGAACTCGAGGTTTTAACCCCCCATAAATCTTGATTTCTTGAGGATTGCCAATTAAAAGTTTAAACATGTTTAGTTATGAGTTTTCTTTAAGAACGTTATGCATGCATAAATCTTGAATGGGCGCTACTACTTATAATGAAAACCCTAATCTTAGGTATAGAATTTCTCATCTTGAATTCTTTGTCAACATAAATATGTCAACTTTTTTAGGTTAGGGTTTTTGTTATAAGAAAGAAATACAAATATCTTGAAGTCTTGATGTGTTCTGCAAGAATATAACTCAAGATTCGTTTACTTTTGTTAGGGTTTGATTTAAGAACCTAATATCATAAATCTAGCTTGAATTTTGTACGAGTGCCTCAAGAAAGAAAATTCCAACCTGTTTGAGTATTCTTTCTTACATGTTCTTTTATAATTTAATGTACGCCAAAATTCTATGTATAAGTAATTTTATATTTACATAGATATGTTATCAGATAGACGTTCATTGTTAATTCAATATATATATATATATATATATATATATATATATATATATATATATATATATATATATATATATATATATATATATATATATTGATTTTCAGTTAATATTTTATGATTATTAAACATATTTGTGTAGGTGTGTCACACACATGGAGTAATGCATCGTGATTTGAAACCTGAAAATTTCTTATACGCTCACAAAGGAGAAAATGCATCTCTAAAAGCAATCGACTTTGGTCTCTCTGTATCCTTCGAGCATGGTATATGCCCTTGACTTGATATGTATCAATAGTTAATGGTTTATATATTTCGTTATTATTTCTTACTTATACTGATTTTTTGTAGGCCAAAGGTTTAGAGAAGTCGTCGGAAGCCCATATTATATGGCACCGGAAGTACTCAAACGAAATTATGGGGAAGAAATCGATGTATGGAGCGCCGGTGTCATTCTATACATCTTGCTTTGTGGAGTTCCCCCATTTTGGGCAGGTACGCATGCCGTATGATTTCAAATATTTTGTTTGAATGGCTAATTCTTACACATACACAACTCTACTTCAAAATCTACATTTTGTCTCAAGCGAGACTTTTACCCTCAACATTTGATTAAAGGGCACCAATCTAACGTTACCTTAACTGCTAGAACAAATTTTGGTCCTAAAGATGTTACAAAGGTCAATGAACTATGCAAAAAAGTTACATCGGACTACGAAAACAACAAACTAGATTGTTACTTGATTGGGCCAAAGTGATGTGGAAAACTATTAATGCTTATTATGCTCTTCAATTAAATGCTAAAATTTAAATCCACTAACTGAAAAATGATATAAACTTGCTAGTTTTCCAAACCTATATACATGTTTAAATAGTAGACAACTAACTATATAAAACCAATATAAAGTTTCTACATCCTTAAATTAGATTTATGGTATAAGGGTAAATGTTATCAAAAATTGGGAAAGAAAGTATATTTGGTTTTGCTAATCGAGTATGGTTCATTGATATTTGATGGATTACTTGTAGTTCACTTTCCTTAACAAATATTTCTACCTTATATTAAGGTATCACATAATTCAGTAGGAGAGAATCCACTAAATACACTTTTAGATTCAAATACACAAGAGAAATATATGTATTTTTCTATATATACTCATTATATTAAGGACTAATGAAATAAGGATTTACAACATTTATTTGTATTTTTCTGAAAAAACTGTTAGGCAAATTGAGTTGTTTGGGAAAAATTAATCATATAGTTAGGTTGCCTATGACAACTTGAGTTGTTTGAGGCAGTTTGGTTGACGAAGGTAATATGGGTATCCAGTTGTACTACCTCACAAATTCATATCTCTTGCCCAAACCGTAGCGATGCCTTATAATGTTGCAAAAGGACGTACCCCCTTGAACCCCAACATTCGTTGTGTTCAGGATCAAAATTAGCGTATACAAGTGTGCACTCCACACCATCTAACTTGTTTTAGATCATTGTTTGAGTACCCGTTAGCACTTGTATAAATTCTAAATACACTAAATGGCCATGTAAAACTACAATAACCAAAAAATCAGCATATCTAGACGCCTTCACTTATCAGTGTTACTACCAACACAAGAACATTAAATCACAAGTTCCTTATTATAAGGAAGCCGATGCTTATATTTAGAGCGAAAACTTGTCTCAACAAACATTACACTAGGATGTCTTCACTAGTCAGTGTTATAGTTCTCACTTGGAATTACCCCATAACCACTTTTGAGAAATTATGAAAATCTATATGCCTTTCTTCTATTATAGGATGTATGTTTGTCTAATTACATCAACATCATTTTTGGATTAAGGTTCATTATTGTTAGTCTAAAAAAGTATTTGTAATTGTTAACTATATTGTGGACCTTTGTATATTGAATTTAATTTTGAAACAACTACTGCCTTTGTTTATTCACCACCCTAGTACCTTATGTTATAGAATATGATGAAGAACATAAGCAATAAATAATAAACCATAAAACAAATATAAGGTGGAAATCAGTGTATGAAAATCCACATGATATTATAATTTTAAATTATGAAGAATCAATAAAGAAACAAGGTATTGCATTGTTGCAAAATTCGATGGTACATGTTAGGATGTTTAGAAAAATTGAAACAGTAGTCTATATGACATGTTAATAGGCCTCCTAAAAGGACTATAATAACATCTAAACACCTAACTAAAAGGAAACCTATCTAAAAACTAGTAAACTTGGAAACCACATAACCAAATAGCCATGTATAGGAATTTAAATCAGCATGGAACAAACTTCACCTTAATAAGAAGTCCATATCTAGTAGAGAAACTCTAAACTTTCATATAAGTGGATTATGCAAGTAGTAGAAAAAGAACTAAGGACTAAACATGACTATCAACAAAGCTAAAAAAAATTCAATCCGGGATAGCAAAAATGGCTTTTTCATCATATCAGTGAGGATGTCACTAGATTTGATCTTACTTGACTTGGTATTGCCTTGAGCAGTCTCTGATATAATGTTGTCTAATCTCAGTATGCTTCATGCTTTCTCATGGAACATGGAATCCTTTATAAGGAATATAACACTTTCACTTTCGCACAATGCAAGATAAGTCACAACAAAGTACCTTGTATTAAATCTCTTAACTAGGTGGCTTATTCACATCATTTAATAACAGCCATATAATTTGATAAAGTTTTTGACAAATCCATAATAGATTGCAGTGTAGCCTTTCAACTTACAACACAATCATCAATAGTGAATAGATAACTCGTGGGGAATCTTCTCCAGTCTAAATCATTTATATAATGAAATTCGACCTATATATTTAACCTTGTTATCGGTTTTCTAAACTCCAAACAAGTAGCAGAAGTACCATGACGATATCTATAAACCCATTGATCTTTTCATAAATAAGCCAACAATACTCATGGCATGAGTTAAGTCGAGACAAGAGCAAATCATGACCTACATAAGTGAGCCAACAACAATGGAATAGTGTGTCATGGACAAATAACTTATTTTTTATTGTTTGAAGGGAAACTTTTGATGATATCCGAAAATGGACAACTAGTGGTTTCTAACTTATTTGGCATTTTGCATACTTAATCAATGTAATATTTTTTCATACACACACACACTCTCTGAAGTAGGTATATTTTTTCTAATTAGTATGTCCATGTTACTTTCCATTCTATTAGTCTTCTTTACATCACCCATACCTTTCATCTCATATTCACTACCCACCCATCCTTTGAGTTTTTCAAAATTTCCCTCATCTTCTTAAAAAATCGACATATCACCAACATAGAGAAGTACGTAAACAACCATGTCACTGTTAATTTTCAGTTACATAAAACTATGATATTGAGATCTTCTAAAATTTTATAATAGCATGAAGTTGTCAAACTTCTTGTATCATTGTTGGGAAAATTGCTTTAGACGATAAATGGAGTTCTTTAATATGCAAAAGATATTCTCTTTTTTTGGAACAATAAACCCTTAAGGTATACCCATTCAAGAAAACAGTCTTAACATCAAGTTGTTAAATCTCTAAATCTTACATACCAACTATGATGAGTAATGCATATCTTGGGTTATGCTATAAAATAGGTAAAATATTTCATTGAATTTGACCCATGAATTTGGTGATAACCTTTTGCAACTTGTATGGATTTAAATATTGCATAATCTAATTGTGTAATACCTTCCTTCTTCTTAAATACCCATTTACAACGAATTTGGTTCATTTAATTATAAAGTTTTACAAGATCCCATGTTTGATATTTTTCTAACGTCTCCATTTCTTCATGTATAGCTTTCATTAATCTATTAGAATTATCATAAGTAATAGCCTCAAAGTAGGATGATGACTCAATATAGTTTTCGATTTTGTCAACTACCTAAAAGGCATAAGAAAAAAATGCTTATTGTATCAATAAACATTTTGGGAGGTATGATATTCCTCCTAAGTCTATCAATTGCGATCGGTTGTGCCTAGGAATCATGAAAAGTCTATAATGGTATGTTTTTCGCAGTTGGAATGTTGTTCTAACCTTTAGTATTACCTTTAACTTAATTAATAGTGTGCTCCAACTTAATACAAGAGCTATGTTCTAAATCTCTAGGTCTGAGAAGGGATTTTTATCCTTAAATTGATCGGGTTAGGATCATAATAAAACATGATGGTTTGACAGTAGTTTTGTTGATCACAACCTTCCTTGATTCAGGATCCAATAACTTCTAATCATTGACGCTAAATTTATAACCAAGGAAGATACATTTTATGGCTCTTGGTTTTAGTTTCCCATTGTCGACATGAGTATAGGTGGTGTACCAAAAAATTCTCAACTTCAAGTAATATGTAGGTGAACCGTGCCATACTTTAATTAGATTCATTTTTTAAAGGGTATACAAGGAGATCTATCATTGAGACAACAAGTTGTAGAGCGTGCCTCAACCCATAATCGATGAAATAGATTTGAGTCATATAACATTCAATAGGGTTTGAGATAATTTTCATGTTCATGTCTTTGGCTACACCATCTTGTTGATGAATATAAAGAACAATGTAGAGTATGATGATGTCTTTGGGTTTTTAATATGAATCAAACTCTTTTGAATAAAACTCCATACCATTATCAGTATAAAGATTCTTTAAATCATGGTTTACATTTTAATCATAATATTTCAATCATTGAAGATGGAGATCATATCATATTTTCGTTACAAGATGTAAGGACACATTCTCTTTGAAAAATAATTGATAATTGTCATAATATAACTAGCACCTCACGCGATTTGTTTTGACATAATCAATAATCAAGAATGTCCCATAGGTGATGCTAAAAATGTAGTTCCTGCATAATTTAAAGTTTTATTTGTTATATACTTCAAGGATACTATACCATTTAAATGAGTTACAGCTCACTCACACATGTGGCCGCATCAATAATGTCATATCTTAGCATCATCTGATTCGATCGATTTTGCAAGTATAGTATTAGGAGATAACATCGAAATCATAAGAATGGAAGAACCTATAATATAACATATAATTATAGCGCCTCATACATAGTAGAGAATATTAGACTTCCTCATATAATTTTTTTCACAACTAGGGAACCTTTTTTTATATTTAAAACACCATCTTCACATACTTGTAACCGTTATTGTCATAGACACTTAAAGAGATTAGATTTCTCTTTATATTGGGACTGAAATTACTATCAAATAAAGTTTCAATAGTGTCATCGCACAACTTGATTTGGGTAATGTCAATATCTTCAATCTTGCATTGGGAATCATTGAAGACAAGAACTAAACTAGAGTTGTGAATTGGTTCAAATATGGTGAACCAATATTTGTGAGGACACATATGGTAAGTGATATTTGAATCGAGAATGAATGCCATGTTCATTTTGCAAACCCAACAACAACCACACGGGCCTACAAAACTGTTGTCACATGCACAATTTGTAGAATTATCATCTTCTTTACCTTGTGATTTATTTAAGTCTTTTATACTTTCTTTATTATGAAGCTTGTAGCATTCATATATTTCAAGCTCGTCTTTCTTTCAATATCTATAAGTCTTGCCTTTACCCTTAGAAATCAATTCACATTTCTTGTCTGGGGAACCTTTTTCCTTTGAAGTTCCTCAAATAGATAAACCCTCGGCTTAGAGATTGTTGGGACCATCAGAAGATACCATCCTCTTCATCTTTTCCTTGGCGTGTAAGGCTTCATAAACTTTACTAAAAGTAAGATTATCATGATTGTAGAGGATAGTATCTTTAAAATTTGAATATTATCTTGGAAGTGAGCATAAAAGAATCAAACCTGAATCTTCTTTGTTGTACTTGTCTTCCATGGTAACCAAATTAGACACAATCTCTTTGAAGTTGAATAATGGTTGAGCAAGTTTCCTCCATTTTAAAGTTTATGTGGAAACAACTTCTTCTTTAAATTCCTTTTACTACTAAGATCTTTCTTCATGCAAAGTGCAACATTCTTTTCTTTAAAACTTCCTATAGGATATTGTTGTGAAGATGGAGTTAGACTTAGGCATGGCTTTGCGTCTTTTCTTTTTCACTTTTTCAGTACAATATGTATGTATTTTTCTTCCAAAAGTATCTAGTGCATCATTTATATGAGTTTGAGACAATAATGCTCTCGTCTTCACTTGACCTAAATAAAACATGTTATCACGATTGGCGGTGGAATATCATACTACATAGAACTCAATTACAACCTTTTACATGATTATGAGAGAAGTAACTTTAAAGTTTTGTAAGTTTTGGAGGGAAAATTTAGTTGCATCTTAAGAGTTCTAAAGGGAAAATCCATTTAGGCAAGCGGGTTTAGCAAGAGAGAAATCGATTAAAGCCTTTATATGTGTTAAGAAAATATTGATTAGCGTTACCCACTTGTTATTGAATATGATGAATAATAGAAGCGTAAGAAGAAACTAGGACACAGTAATTGGGTGGGAACCTTCGTGGGAAAATCCAAAAGGAACTAAAACTTGTATTATATATGAAAAATTAATGAAGGCAGAAGGTATTACATGGTTGTAGAATTCAATTGTGAGTGAAAAGATTTAGAATAAATGAAACAATGATGTTTATGTTCTGACCACCATTTATATGTTAAAAGCCTATAAATTTATGTTTTGACCACCATTTACATGTTTAGAGCCTATATATCTCGCCGAATTCAATGTGAAGAAACTAGATTCCATATATGAGTGAGCATCATTTGAGATTTTATAATTGAAATAAATAAACTTATTCGGTAGATTATTGTTATCTGTAAATTGAACATATAGAAAGTTTCTTGTTGCAGAGACCGAGGAAGGAATTGCACAAGCAATAATCAAGGGTGACATAAACTTTGAAAGGGACCCTTGGCCAAGGGTCTCCGAAGATGCCATAAACATCATAAGGGGCATGCTCGACCAAAATCCATATGATCGGCTCACTGTGGAAGAGGTCCTCGGTATGTACTTCATGCTTATTATATTGTACATTCAACTGCGGAAACTAGTAATACGACCTTCTTATGTGGCCATAGAAAACAAATGGATTCAAAATGCCCACAAGGTTCCCAACATTCCTTTGGGAGAACACGTACGAGCAAGAATTCAACAATTCTCTTTGATGAACAAATTCAAAAGGAAAGTAATTAGGGTAAGTTTTTTTACTTAATTTTCATTGGAAATTTTTCAAAAAATAGCAACGTAATTTACTTTTCCTATCAATATTGTATTTTAGTTTTATCCATGATAATAAAATATTTAGGCGGCGTTTGGTTCACAGAATGTTTTTGAAGGAATTGGAATCTGCTGAGGAATTGGAATCTGTCTTGAATTGGAATCCAATTCAATATTCTGTTTGGTTAGCAGTAAATGGAAATTGAATCCAATTTTATATTTTGTTTGGTTGGCGGAAAATGGAATTGGAATAGTGTAAAATGACAAAACTACCCTTCTTGGTTTTTGATTACTTTTACATTGTTTTATAATTATATGTAGAGATATATTATATAAATTATAAAAATAGTAAACAAGTGGTGGTGGCGGCGGCGATGGTGGCAGAAGCGACGGTGGTGGTGATGGACGCAGTGTGTGGTGGCGACGAAGGTGGATGTGGTGGTAGTAGTGGCATCACTAGTGTTGATGGTAGAGGTAGTGGTGGTTGTGGCGGTGGGTGTTAGTGGCGGCGGTGGTGGTGGTGGGTGCGGGTGGCGGCGATGATGGTGGTGGTGGTAATAGAAGTTGTAGTGATCATAGAGTTAGTAGTAACAACGGTAGTAGGGTGGCAGTGTAGGTGGTAACGAAGGTTATGGGTGGTGGTGGTGACGGTGGTGGTGGTAGTGGTGTCGGCGATGGCGATGGTGGTGGTGGCAACGGAAGCGGTAGTAGTGGTGGGTGGTGGCGGCGAAGGTGGTGGCAGTGGCGACGACATCAGTGGTGATGGTTAGTGGTGGTGGCGGTGGTAGTGGAGGTGGTGGATAGTGGTGACGAAGGTTGTGGTGGAGTTGGTCGCGAGTAGTGACAGAGGTTTTTCATATTTAATGTTAAAAATGAAAAGGGTAATATGGTAATCTTCAACATTCCCACTTGAAGGAATTTTAATTTTCTAGTCTTTTAGATGAAATTTATTTTCCCTCAGTGGAAGGAAAGTTGGACACATTTAGGAATCCAATTCCTTCTCAAAACTTGAACCAAACATAGGAAACTGAATGAATTAAATTTCAATTCCTTCAGATTCCAACAGATTAACCAAACGACCCCTTATATTCTTTACATATATGATAATAACGTACTTATATTTTGTTATGATAGTAGCAACTTGTAAACTGCATGCTTAATTGCTATATTATAGTTAAAATTAAAAAAAAAAAAATAAGTGTCTTGTTATTATGGGTCAAAATAAAGTACATCTTATTAGTATTGAACTATGGAAAAACTATAAATATGTTGTTATTTTGGATACAATACAAAATAAGTGAATAACAAATGACATCCTTGTTATCATAAAAAGTCAAAGTGTTTGACCTTTTTAGGGTTTGAACTCAGGTGGTAGCAGAAAACTTGCCAGATGAACAAGTACATGGATTAAAACAAATGTTTGATGATATGGACAAGGACAAGAATGGATCACTCACCTTCGAAGAGCTTAAAGATGGTTTGTGTACGATTGGAGAACAACCGCTTGCTGATCCTGATGTTCAGATGCTAATGGAAGCTGTAAGTACCACTTTTGATTCATATAATTCACCAAAGTCGTATAGCTTACAATCCGCATACTTGATTGAAGGCTGATCTTGATGAAAATGGGGTCCTGAACTGTGAGGAGTTTATGATAGTTGCAGTTCACTTGAAACGGATCAGCAATGATGATCATCTACGCCGGGCTTTCCACCATTTTGACAAGGACAACAATGGGTACATTGAGTATGATGAGTTACGAGAGTCTTTGTTTGAAGAACACCAAAATTCACACAACGAAAAGCTTGTCCATGATATCATACATGATGCCGACCTTGATAAGGTAATTTAATTATTGAGAGAACAACATATTCTATGTACAATACTCAAAGTAACCTGGAAATGTATTGATTCCATTATGAATGTGTTGTAGGATGGTAGGATCAGTTACCCGGAGTTTGCAGCGATGATGACGACAGGGATGGACTGGAAGATGGCATCTCGACAGTATTCAAGAGTGATGTTAAATGCAATTAGCGTGAAAATGTTCAAAGGTGATACAATCGAAGAGGAAGAGGATATTGAGATAAGCTGATCTATGATCGATGTCTTTAATTTGTTATGTGAAGTAGTACATTTTGGTTACGTAGAAAATGATTTAGAATTAATGAGTTAATTAATCATGTAACTGTCATCTCCTGAATTACAGCTTACAAGTTTTTTCCATAGTAACATAGATTCGGGAAATCTTATGATGTGTAGTGTGTATCGAACCTAAGACTTCAAACATGAAAGTTAAGAACAAGTTGGGGTGGTTAAGAAAACTATATATTCTAACAAATAGCTAAAAAAAACAAAAGAAAAAAAGTTGAAAGAAACAAGATTATGTCATATGCATAGCATCATGCCGTTTCAAAGCATGAAATCACATCCATTTGAAAAGAATAATTTCACATTGGTTATAATAAAAAAAATGTGTTATTGTATATGAAAGCACCGTTTGACCAACTGCTTATATAATTAATTTCTTATTCTTATTATCTAAAACTAAAATGCGGAAGAGATGTAGTCATTTCCCTATCCAAATTTCATATTATCAGTCTTATTATTCAATGGTATAATATCCATAAATATACACCCACCATATCATGTCAATCGTAAACAATTAATTAGTGGATAAGGTTGCCCCGAATTGACATTTATCATGATGAGAAGATTGGGTTACACTGCAAACTCTTTTTTGTTTATATAGATAAATATAAAATTGAATAAGTGGATATTATTAATCAAACTAAGAGTTTTTTTGTTTGGTTGTGTAATTTCTTTTAATAAACAAGGTAAATAAAAATAGAAAATCAATTAGGTGAAAAAGTATTTAGATGTGTTTGATAAAACTAGCTGAAAGCTAGAAACTGATAGTCGGTAGCCACTAGCTAGTGGTCGGTAGTCGGTAGTTGGTAGCCGGTAGTCTGATGTCTGATCTGGTGTCTGGTGCCTGGTAGTTGGAACCTGAAAAGCTGAAAGTTATAGCATGGTAGTTGCTTATGGTGTCCATGGATGACATACGGGTCAATTGTCAACATGATAGTTGCTTATGGTGTGATGGTATCACCCATGGATGACATATGTGTCATTGGTCAACATGGTAGTTGCTTATGGTGTCCATGGATGACATACGGGTCATAGGTCAACATGGTAGTTGCTTATGGTGTCCATGGATGACATATGGGTCATTGGTTAACATGGTAGTTGCTTATGGTGTCCATGGATGACATACGGGTCATTGGTCAACATGGTAGTTGTTTATGGTGTCCATGGATGACATACGGGTCATTGGTCAAGATGGTAGTTGCTTATGGTGTCCATGGATGACATACGAGTCATTGGTCAACATGGTAGTTGCTTATGGTGTGATGGTATCACCCATGGATGACATATGGTTCATTGGTCAACATGGTAGTTGCTTATGGTGTCCGTGGATGACATACGGGTCATTGGTCAACATGGTAGTTGCTTATGGTGTCCATGGATGACATATGAGTCATTGGTCATCATGGTAGTTGCTTATGGTGATCATGGATGACATACGGGTCATTGGTCAACATGGTAGTTACTTATGGTGTCCGTGGATGACATACGGGTCATTGGTCAACATGGTAGTTGCTTATGGTGTCCATGGGTGACATATGGGTCATTGGTCAACATGATAGTTGCTTATGGTGACCATGGATGACATATGGGTCATTGGTCAACATATATCATTTGTACCGGTTGTGTATTAAAATAGAAAATGATTTTTCTTTTAATTATGACTTTTGACAAAACTACCCTTACTAATTAAATATGAGTCATTGTATGTATGAGGACAAGTTGGTCATTTTATAATGGAAAATCTTCTAGGCGCCATAATGTTTTCCGACGAAACATGTTGTTTTTGTTCTTTACTCTTATTTCAGTCAATTGCAAACAACCCCAATTTCAAAATTCCGATAGTCAAAAAACCCTAAAATCATTTTCGCAGAATCGCTATCTTAGTGAAGGTTTATTATTATGGAAGCCAGTACTTCTTCGAAGATGCAATCAAGAAATCAAAGGAAATCGCTAATAGACATGCTTTTGGAAGTGATGGAGAAAATAATAGTCGACTTGGGAAAAATTTCAGCAGTCGAGGCTTTCAGGATGAAGAGTGTGTAAGTTTTGTCTTCGATCATTCTATTTCACAAGTGTATTTGAGTTGTCTTTACATTTTGGAGTGAATGTTGTGTTTCATTTGCAGTTGCAGATTCTTTAGCGAGGCAGGAAAAATGGATGAAGTATATAAACATATGGAGGTAGATGGATTACGATTTCATGGTTGGTCTGACCAGAAACATACAGTTGTCAACAAATGCATAGAGATGAAAAACCCAAATATTTTGTTCAGAAATGGATTTGTACGTTCTTATATATATGCATAGTATTAATTAATTTGTTTCTTGTTTTGCATTACTTTAACTAGAAATTATGTGTTTAATGTTTTTTTTCAAATGAAGTTATTTTTCTTAGAAGATGATCTTAAAGGGAAAACGATGCTTGAAGAAGCATCTGCATTGGGACATTTGGATTCAACATTTGTCCTGGGAATGATGGTGATGGCTGAAGGGAGACATAGGAAGCAGGAAGTTTTGGACATGTTGAACAATGCTTACCGCAGAGCAAAAGGTAAGTGGACTCTTAGAGCAACTTGTTCTAAGGTTCATCTCAACTTAAATAGGGAGGGGAGGAAACATGTACACTTACATGGCTTCCACAGAACTTGTGCAATGCATAAGTCTATAATTAGTGTGTCAGACGCCTTATGAATGGATACACATGGGTGTTTAGGTGTGAAATTTGTTTGTGGGATGCTTGTTTCGTTATGTTTTCTACGGAGTTTGGTATAATTTATGAGTAGTTTGTTGATATATACTTTTATATTATGACAATTAATGTTATGCACATTCTTTTGGTTTAATATACGAATATATAGTAATTTACTTGATGTTGTTACTTGATTAGTAAATATGTTGTGTTGTTAATAAGGGACTAAAAGAGTAAAAGTTTGGAAAGCCGTGTGGCAAAATGATAGTCAACAAAAGTTTACTACTCCTAAAGGATTTGACTGCAAGGACGAAAAGTGTGAAAGTCACTAAAGATTTGTGGCAAAAATCTAAAGGCACAAAAACTTAATCAAAACTTAAAAAAGTAAAAGTTATCACTTCGAGGACTAAAAATGAAAAATTCATCAAACATTTGTGGCAAAAACCTAAAGAAAATGTTAATATGTATTAATTTGTAATTTGGTTTAATATCAATACATAAATGTATTCTATTTTGGAATTGGTAATTTGGTTTAATATCAATACATGAATATATACTAGTAATTTGATGAAATGTTAATATAAATGTATTACATTATAGATTATGATATATATGTAATTTTTGTCTTTTCCATTTCAACAATCAAAATTCCACTTCCATTTCAACAATCAAAATTTCACTGTTACCTATAAAAGGTTATAATATTTTAATAATGTGTTTTGACACAAATACCCTTAGTATTCACATATTTTGAATGATTTCAAGGGCACTTTGGTCTTTTTGCACTCTAAATCGTTAAGGCGCCATCATACCTCTGACGTCACACCGGCGTTATCAGTTCTTCAACCATTCAGAACGTCTCAACTTTTCCGGACGATAAATCTGCATACAAACACTAAAACCCCCAAATCGTCGAAGGGTAATCGTTCTTAAAATCGATTTTCTCCGATAATAGAGACTCATGTACTCCTTGCGACCAGATCATCATAAAGTAATTTTTTTTTCCATACCCTGTTACACCGTTTTTCATAGTTACGCTTAATTTTTAAAAAGAAATTGAAATCAACTACTCCAATGTCTATTTTGTAAGTAGAATGTCGAATACTTGAAGTTTTCGTTCGTTAGATGATCTCCCATTAGAGATTTTGAGTCGGATATTTGTAGTATTAGGGTCAGAATCTGCGAAAGACATCGTCTCTGCAAGACTTTGGTAATTCTCATTAAACATCAACTAATGAATGTATATTTGATGAAATACAACTTTATTTATTTGTTATTTACTGTGTATTTAAATTTTCGAAGTTCAAAAAAGATGTATGAAGTGGGGGGTGATCCTCAAGTGTTCAGAACATCATGCATTGACATGAGTGAAGGAATAGGTCCCAAAAATCTGAAAGTTGATTCATTTATATGCACATGTGCATTGCATAATAACATTGAAGCCATGTTCAGACAAGGAATTATATGTGTAATTTCAGTAATTATATGTAATCTATACCATTTATTAATATTTAGTGTCATTGATGTTATATATTGATATTGTTATTCTGTCAACAGGATGAGTGCTTTTATTATGGCAATTTTGATTTAGGATTGACTTTGTTGAGACAGACAGCAGATGAAGATCATCTTGAGGCAATTTATTTGCTTGGAATGATCTACATTTCAAGAGGGCCTCATCAATGTGATGAAGGTATGTATATATGGTATATATGTAAACTAAATTATATATATAGTTAATTAAGGCATGTTTGTAGTTTGGGGTTAGTATTTAGTTGTGTTGTGTTGTATAATATTTAATGTTGTATTGAAAAGGATACATTGGATTAATTGATGGATATTTTAATGTGTAGGTTTACAATTACTTGATGCCTATTTTGGCTGGGCAGTTCCGGATGATGGGGAGTACACGGGTGTTTGTTGATGGGCCAAAGAGTTATTGCGGGCTGTTGATGTTGTTCATAGACTTACAATGAATAACATCACATTCCAATGTGAAGACCCACGTCATTCTGTTAAAGGTGCATTTGCAATAGGCCATGAAGAGGATGAGGATCGACAAAGATATTGCATGGTTTGTCGTTGCTATGTAGAGTATGGTAGGTTTTGTATATTTCTTAAAAATATAAATGGTTGATAATATATTGGACATTGAATATTAGTGTTCATATTGTATTGTATATGAAGTTGTATACTACTATAATTTTATTTTGGTTTTATGTTTACATCATTCTGTTAAAAGGGCATTTTAGTTATTTTTGCTTGCTATGTTGTTTGAGTAGGATGAGGTATACGTAAAACCCATGTTATTTTTGTGATGAAGTATAGTTAATGGAATTAAAAATAAGTTTGTAACGAATTAGTTATTAAGGAAAATAATCTACACAGATTATATACTTTAACATGCTCGGTTTTAAGGGTGTGCAAGAGGTGCAACCGCACAGGCCCCAGAAAAATAGGGCCCGAGTTCTAATAAAATTATATGGTTATTTAGTCATTATATACTATGTTTTTTAAGAAATTATACACAACTTGATTAGCACAACTGGCTTAACCGCGCCCTTTTCTAGCATAAGCTTAAGTTCGAGTCCGCTTGCCAGCAATATCTACTTTTATAATTCATTTTTACATTTTTAGCCATTAGTTTATGCCACATATTACAAATTCAAAAACATTTCATTCAAACCATATCTTACAAATTCCATTGATCATAATAATAATTCATCCATAGAATAAGAAAATTAATTAAGCATACAACATCCCAACAAATGTCGTCACAAATTAGCTACGCGTTTTGTTCCATAGCAAAACAAGCAAACGAAATCATATTCCATAGCAGAATTCCCTAGCAAAATACCTACGAATGATACTTACATAGCAAATCAACTTTGGAGTTGGTTTCCGTCACAAGCTCCGTTGCATAGTAACCACGATAATTAATTCCACAGCAACAGTACAATGGAAAGTTATTTCGTAACAAATGTCGTTGGAAAATTGCTACGAGTTTTTGTTCCATAGAAATATCGCTAGCATAATACCAACGGATATGGAGTCGGTAGCATTTTCCCTAGCAAGTCCCATTCTCGCTACCAGAAATAAAATCTGTAGACAATGTTGTAGCAACATTGCTATGGAACGACATTCCATAGCACGATCCATTGCAGATTAACAACGAAAATACGTTCCATAGCGACCTTCCCTTGCAAAATCGCGTTATTCTTGTAGTGTACCAAGCTAATTTGCATCGTTATTCACACCTTGTTTGTGATCCTCGGTATCCCAGTCAAAAACTTGAAGGGTATAATCGAGATTAAACATGCCATTGAAAAGTTCAATGAATCTCAAAAGATCCACGAGTTTCATTTAAAACCTAATTCGTTTAAAATTTTGTTTTCGTGGTGGAATTGGTAAATCGTCATTTACCTACCGACAAATAATTTGCAATTGGATTACGGCATCCCTTTTCCGAATTATGAATTATTGTGTTGGAACCTAGCCTTAATATTTCATTTGGGTGTTATATTAAGGATTAAATCAACTAACTTGAATTTCTCCCCTTTTGTAGATGTCTAGTTTTGACAACTATGGCCTTGCTCAATCCTTTGGAAAAGGCTTTCCATTCGAAGATGCTATTCCACATGTCGATGAAGGTGAAAGATCACTCCCTTCTTCGTGAAAAGGTGGAACTGGAGATCACACTTCACTTCCTCCACCTCCTCCAATAATTCTCCCTGACCCACATGTTTGCCGACTTGAAAAGTTCAAGGTCACTCAAGCCCTATTGGCTAGCAAACACCAAGATGGAAGGTATGTGTGTGCACATGTCTTGGAGATGAAGTCACACATTGACAGGCTGGGAATGATGGGAGTCGATGTCTCGAGGAAGTTGGTTGTTGACTTGGTTCTTCAATCACTTCCTAAGTCATATAGTGAGTTCATTAAAGATTACTATATGACAGACCGCGACGTGACCCTTATCGATCTTACCAATTTGCTAATTGCTGCTGAATCAGAACTGATTTGGCGCACCGGTAAAGAAAACTTGATTGGAAGATCTATTTCCCAAACTTCCATGGACATTGACAATGGAAACATTGGAAGTCCAGAAAAGTCTTCTCTTCCCAATGGAACGGGATCGGCCATGGTCGAACCATTAGACCAAATGGTAAAGAGAAAGGCTAAGTCTGAGATTGTCTCATGTGCCATTCCAAAAGAATATGTTTGCTTCTATTGCCAAGAGAAGGGGCATTGGATGCGAAGCTGCCGTATCCACCTGAAGGATCGCAAGGATGGTAAAGTCAAAATGTATGACTCTACTTCGGGTAAGTTCACTATCTAACTCTATTAAGTTCATATTTATAGATTCTTAATACATGATGTGATAAGATTGCATTTTGATGTTTTATAGGATCGAAGAAAAGAAAGGAAGGTTAAAAGAAGAGTAAGATGAGTCTGGTCGTGAAGAAAAGGATTTTGATCGCATGGTTTGATGACCAGATTTTTGAGCTGTTGCTTAGGAGTTATGATAGATTGCTTAGGAATGTTTAGTGACATAGTTTTCATTTGTACTTGCGTTGTAAGGACAACTTTTCCGAATTTTTTATAAATAAAGAAAGTTTTGATTTTGTTTTATTTATATTTTCTTACAATGGCATTTGTGAAAATTGGTGTTTATATATTTTTAGCAATATTGAAAATGGATTTGATTCTTAGTAATATCGTTTGTGGTAGTGTTAGAAATTTACCAAATAAGGAAAGATTCTCATCACCAAAGTTTCAAATGGACTGAAACTTGGAATCATACGACTTGTATTGTGTGATGAATGAGAATTTTCATCTTTGGGAAATTAAGACTAATTCCTTGTTCACATATAGATGTGAGTCAAGTGAAGGACTGAAGGATCTAGTACACATTGATGTGCACTGGTTAAGTCCACCACAAAGAACGATAAGACTATTCGTCATGATTTACTAAAAGTTTAGTAAATATGGTTATGCTTAGAAGATTAAGTGTGATTCTGACTCATTGAAAAAGTTTCAATGTATAGCAGAACGAATAAGAAGAATCAAATTATGCGGAAAGATAAAAGTTTCTCCAATCTGAAAGGAAAGGAGAGTACTTGAGTATCGTGTTTTATTATCATCTTAGTGATTATGAAACCATGTCACAATTGATCCTCTAAGGACACCTTAGTATATTTGTATGGCTAAGAAGAGGAATCGGGAATTGTTGAAATGGTTGAATCAAAAAGGGTGAGTCATACTTCGTTTCAAAATCGAGTCTTAGAGTCATACTCCAAGATTGCGCCTTGAGTGACATATCAAAGTAGGTTTATAACACCTCATGAAATGTGGAGTAGAAATGTTTCTTACTCTTGCACATTTGAAATTGGTAGTTGTGATGTCTTGGATAAGACAAAGACCAACTAAGACCAATTATATGAAGTGTTTTTCTTTATAAGAATCTGTACTAACACTTGAATATTTGTTTGTCGAGGAACATTTCTTGACAGAGAATCTTATATGTCAAGAGATCAGTGGGAGTCTTAAAGTTCTTGAAAAGTTTCAAGAACTAATCAAGAATAAACCTATTGTTCATCACTAGCACACGACTTGAGGTTTGTAACCTATCGTGTTGACACATTCGTGTTTCTGTGCCCATTCATGTTGACTATGCATGTGAGTTCTATGAGTTCTCATTTGATTGCACAAGGCAAAGCACCTTAATCAATGAAAGTGCATTGACCAGTATAGGTGAGCTGCTCAACAACCTGGAAGCAATGGTAGGCCCATCACTACTAAGTGGCAAGAAATTAAGACTGAACAAGTTCAGTCCATATGAGTTTGGATTTGTCATAAACCTTGTCTTATGATTATCGTTATGACAAATTCACATGGATAGGAATACATACACCATAAAATCTAAGTGGCAAATGGTTTCTCTTCACTTCATGAAAATGATTGTGAGGAAACGCTTTCACTAAGTAGTTTTTTAAAGAGTTAGCAGTTGTGATAATTGTGTTCTCGAATTCGAATATGATTATGACATCCCTTTTCATAGTTCGAATTGTGAGAAATGGAAAATAGTTTTGAACATTCGGGACTTATTGTTGTAAGTTTCTGAAAGGTTTAAACACACACTTGTGCTATTTAATCTGAAACGTGTATGAGCTTAAGAAGTCTAGGCAAAGACTTATCGAAGCACCACGTGTCATAAATCTGAACTTTGGTAAGAAAGTCAATAAGTATTGATTTCTAGAAGTCCAGCTGATTTCTGGGTACATGTCAAAGCTAGTGGGAGCATAAGTGTTATGCTAGTAAGGACATAATTATTATGCTAGTGGGAGCATAATCATTATGATATGGGTTGCGAGTTAGCAATGCTATTTATAGGAAACAAAGTTTTGATTTGCAAAGTTGCAGAGTTTGAAAAGTTGTTTTGCTATCTTAAGGGAGATGATACTTATACTTTATTTCGAATCTAAAAGCTTAGATTGAAGTATTAATCGATCTTAGTCATGAGCATATATGAATAGAAAGTTGAAATGTTTCAACGTTGGAAATTCCATATATGGAAATATTATAACGAGAGATTGGTAAAGTATCATATCTTTATTATGAATCGCATCCCATATGCTTCGGGTATAGGATCGATTGCATATGTTATAATATTCACATGTTCTGATTTTCCAAATGCCTAGGGCATTCATAGGGAAAAAGGACCACAACCGGATATGACTAAAGTGATTAAACAACTGTCAAGGACGATCTAAGGTTTGCTAAGGATTAGTTGCTTGCGGGCAGTTGGAGGTATAGTAATGGATGGACCATATTGACATAATCATGAATATATGGGATTCTATTAAGAATGAATTGTTATATG
This sequence comes from Lactuca virosa, assembly GCF_052849685.1. Lineage (NCBI taxonomy): Eukaryota > Viridiplantae > Streptophyta > Magnoliopsida > Asterales > Asteraceae > Lactuca > Lactuca virosa. The sequence continues at coordinate 114,444,530 of NC_136431.1, read as the reverse complement.
GCAAATATGGAAATGTTTCCATAATAGGAGTTGGATATTAAGAATCTATGTGTAGAAACTTTTATGCAAAAAGGATGTTCAAAGGAATGTACTTTGAATATGAGACTTCGTATCTATGGAATTGTCTTGTAACAATCTCCAATGGAATGTTTTGTAATTGGCAAAGTCTCTGTGACTTTGGCGCCTAGACATTACAAAATGATCATTGCATGATAGCTTAGAATTTAACACATTCTAATAGTGGAAGAATTTGGTATTCTTACACTTATGATAAGGATTTGGAATTGTGAAATGAGCATCATTAGAAATGTGTTCAATTGATCTATTTCACAAAGTAAGGACCATAGGTAAACATAGTGTGCATGCTTGGAGCATGGGATAACTATTGTTTTAATTCAATTATTAAGTTGATTAGTCGAAACATTATACAATGAATAATGTGTAATCAATACGGTGATTAAAGTATAAGTGTTTTATTTATATTCAAAAATGTTGAGACCATATTGGATTAGATTATTCTTGTGTTTCACTTCGCATGTTTTACTTCCCGAGTAATAAGATTATTCAAACATCTACAGTCAATCATACTTTGGAAGTAAGTAATGAGGTAAGGCTGTCATGAATCTGATTGTAGATTGTCTAAGTGTTTAGACATAGCACAAGTTTGTTGCAGTGTTCATGAGTACTTCTGAAATAGGATTTGAGTATTGGATTAAACCCACGCTCATGTGAATAACTTCATGGATTTTATCACGCGTGATTGTGAGACGATAATATCTTATATTTTTGAAATGGAGACATATGATTTGTTGTTTACGAGTCGATTGCGCATTGATAATACGTAAACGCATCAGTAACTTGATGTTATAAAACGTATTGTTTTGTGTGATTTGATAGGTAAATAGTACAAGCATATGAGTCGAAGTTTATCTGTTCCTTTTACCTTAAGAGGGATAAAAGCGATATCTTTGGGCCCCTCGATGATTTAGTGATGACACCTAAGCGCTTGGCCAAGCCAGGACTAAGTTGATGTGTTCAATTATAGTCTGAGTCAGTCGTCATAAATCGGAAATCAGGAAACAACACATGGACAGAGAGAATGATTATAATCCATGTCTAATGTCCATACAATATCTCATAGAATGGAGGAATATTTGATCCCTTATCTAAAGGACGCGTTACTGATAAGATCAGAGTTCGACAGCGGCTTTTGAGAGCTACTTTGAAGTCGTACTTGCAATAATAGTTATTAGACTTATCCAAGTGGGAGACTGTTGGATTAGGTGTCTAAGCCTATAACTATTTTTAGTATGTACTTGATTTGATTATGAGCATGGTCCTTTTGGGTTGCCTTCACTCATGCAACTTGATAGGATGACAAGTGGAGAGAGAGAGAGAGGGAGAGAGAGAGTAGGATTTATTATGTGAATAATAAATTGGTACTCAGAATGATTTTATTAATATATTATATGATTAATATATTATTTGGAAATCATATTATTAGTTAGTAATTAATCAGAAATTAATCTAGTATTAATTTTCGGATTAAAGGAACTGCTTAATAATGGAGGGACTGATTATGTAAATCAGTAATACTTATAGTTTAGGCTAATGGACCTCATGTTGGATTAGTGTCTAAGTCCATAACTATATTTGGTATGTACTTGACCCGGTAGTGCATGGTCCTTTTGGGTTGCCTTCACCAAAGCAACTTGACTGGAGGAATAATATAGAAAGAGGTGATTATGGTTTATTAATATATTATAAGACTAATATATTATAAAAGAAATCATATTTGTTTAATTAACATTGGTCAATAATTAATTAAGAATTAGTTTTGTGATCAAAAGAAGTTAGTTGAACTTAAGGGGCTGAACTGTAATTATGTGATAGTTACAAAGTTGGGTAAGTAAAACCCTAATAGATAGGGTGGACGAATTCTAGGGATAAAGCCTTAAGAATTCGTCCATGATAGGGATGAGCACATAGTATGTTCTTTTGGCTCAAACCCATCAGTGGTATCAGAGCTTTGTTTGGTTTCTTTTGTATTGATGCCTTGCTTGTTCATCCTCTCTTGAAAATCGAGTTTTGTGTTCTCTGCCTGACGAACTCGGCGAGTCCCAATGTGGACTCGACGAGTAGGACGAACTCGACGAGTCCATAAGGGGACTCGGCGAGTCGGAGCGTCAGACAGAGGGATTTTCGGGATTTCTTGCTGTTTTTCTTAAGGATAATTGCCTAAATCGTTTTTTGACTAATAAAATCCGAATTTTATTATTGTTTTATGATTATCCTTACCAAATCAAAAGATAATTACCAATTGTTTGAATAATAAATTCCTTATTTGATAATATTTGATTATTTAAATTAATTATTGAATTATCTTGTAAATAAAATTGATTAGTCAAATTTAGATAATCATTAAATTAATTCTTTAATTTAAATTATTTGCTATTTGATCCTTTGTGTTTTGAAAAGTTCAAAACTTGTCCTCAAGTTTTGAAATTTAAATTTTATGATTAAAAGTTTAATTTGAACTATTTAAATTTCAAACCCTAGAATTTTTACAAGTTTAAAATTCACAATATACTATTACAATATTACAAGATTAATATATATATATATATATATATATATATATATATATATATATATATATAACTTAAATGCTAGTCTTACCGTTAGTAGGCCTCATTCAGGAAGCCGATCTATAAGGGGGGTATAAGGTTATGGCCTATAAAATGGTCATTTAATGGGTGTCCACTCTCACCCACCGCTTACTTGATTGGTGGAGGGTCGTTAGCCGAACGGGTAGGATAGGGCAACCATTTCCTCATTAATAAGTATAATGAATTATAAAAGTAACTAAATGTTTTTACAAAATTCCCAATCTTAGTTACTTTAGGCAAAAGTGAATTGATGTAATTCCATGAAATTACACTTTGTACCCTTGCTAAGACGTTAGTGGAGCGTGTGTGGTTAACCGGCACACTAATTGGGTTCTAAGCAAAGGTGGCAAAGGGTGACTCATTGTTTATCATACTTTGATGGAGCGTGTGTGGTTAACCGACACATCGAATAGGTGATTGTAACAATGAGGGCACCATGTATATTTGCATGGTTATTCACACCCGCTTTGTGATCCTCGGCATCCCTGTCACAAACTAGAGGGGCATATCGAGATTTAAACATGTCATTGAAAATTTCAATGAATCTCAAAAGATCTAGGAGTTTTCAATACATTTAAAACTTAATCTTTTTTTTCATTTTTCATGGTGGAGAATTAGTGAATCGTCATTCACTTACCTTCAAATTATTTACTTGTTAGATTACGGCATCCCTTTTCTAATTTGTAAATAATGTTGTTGGATCCTAGCCCTAATTTCTCATTTGGGTGTTTAATTGGGGATTCATTTCTAATCAAACTTTGTTCTTTTTTCCTTTTCAGATGTCGAACAACAACAATGCTTCCAGCTCGTTCTCACTCATGAACATGTGTGGGAGAGTGATCTTTGACGGGTCCAATTTCAATGATTAGATCCGCAACATCTGAATGGTCACTCGTTACGAGGACAAAGAGTATGTCCTTGATGAGAAGCTGAAGGAAATCAACCTCAACACTACTACTGCCGAAGAGATCGCCGCCTTTGAGGCCCATGAGCGTGATGCTACGAAATTCCATTGCATCATGCTGGCGACCATGACTGCAGAAATCCAGAAGTCCTATGAGGACATGTATCCCTATGAAATGCATCAAGACTTGCTGGACCGGTACCACCAAAGTGCGAGGCAAGAAAGGTATGAGATCATCACTTCGATGATCACTACCAGAATGGGTAATGGAGAGTCTCTTACCGCCCATCTGCAAAAGATGCAGAGATATGTTGATCGCCTGCTAAAGTTGAATGTTAACTTTGATGAAGAGCTGGCAATCGACAACATCCTTCACTCCTTGCCTCCCTGCTACAACCAGTTCCGCATGACCTACCACATGAATAAGGAAGAGGTCACTTTGAGCAAGCTTCAAGGCTTGCTAAGGACTGCTGAGAGTAATCTCAAAGATAAGTTTGTTGCATCAACTCCAACTCCCGCTATTGCCCCTGTCTTGGCAATAGGACAAGGGAAGGGTAACAAGAGAAAGGCTCCCTCAAAGAGCCATTACAAGGGAAAGTCCCAAGATGGTAACAATTCTAGTGGAACCAAAGTTGGTTCTGCTAAACCCAACTCTAACCCTAAGAAGGCAGAGTGCCACCACTGCCACAAGATAGGGCATTGGAAAAGAAGCTGCCCGGAATATCTGCAAGCTATCAAGGATAGGAAGATCAAGCCGTCCTTCGCAGGTATTTACACTATTAAATCTAATGATTCATTGCATGCTATTTCTTGGGTTCTTGATACAGGATGTGGTTTTCACATATGTTCTGATTTGCAGGGACTAAAAAGAAATAGATATATGGAGCGTGGAAGGATAAACCTAATCATGGGAAACAGAAGATCGTCGCCTGTCACCATGATTGGAGTATATTTCTTAGTGCTTAGCAATGGATTAGGTTTAGATTTAAATAATTGTTGCTATTCGCCAGATATGGCAAGAAACATCATTTCATTTCATGGTTTATATAGACAAGGATTTAGATATCCATTTGATAATGAAAAGGGTTCTATTTATGCTTATCTTAATAGTGTTTTATATTTTGAAGCATTACCTTGTAATGGAATATATGAAACTGTGATGGTTGTAGATAACTTAGGAAATGATGTGTTGTGTGTTGATTCTTCCAATAGTATGGATAAGGCATGCCTGTGGCATTGTCGTCTTGGACATGTCAACAAGAAACGCATGGCCCAACTCCAAAAGGATGGAGTGTTGGAATCATTCAACCTTAGAGACGATGACGTGTGCGAATCTTGTTTACTTGGAAAGATGACCAAGTCACCCTTCACTAGCACTTGTGAAAGGGGTGAGGGTTTATTGGATCTCATACACACTGATGTATGTGGGCCCTTTAGATCCACCACAAAGGATGCAAACCGCTTCTATGTGACTTTCACTGATGATTATAGCAGATATGGGTATATCTACTTAATCAAGCACAAGTCAGAAACCTTTGAAAAATTCAAAGAGTTTAAACAAGAAGTGGAGAATCAGTTGGGCAGGAAAATCAAGATGCTTCAATCCGATCGAGGAGGAGAGTACCTAAGTCTTGAATTCCACGACTACCTCAAGGAATGCGGAATCGTTTCGCAATTGACGCCACCTAGGACACCGCAGTTGAATTGTGTATCTGAGAGGCGTAATCGAACCTTGCTAGACATGGTTCGTTCCATGATGAGTCGTGCTTCACTACCTATCTCAATTTGGGGGTATGCCTTAGAGACTGCCGCCCATATCCTTAACTTAGTCCCTACAAAGAAGGTTGCCAAAACACCTCACGAGATGTGGACAGGGAAAGCTCCCTCGTTGGCACATATCAAGGTTTGGAGTTGCGAGGCTTTTGTAAGATGAGAGAATCACAACAAGCTCGAACCTCGTAGTGAGCGATGTATTTTCATCGGCTACCCGTAGAAGTCCTTTGGATATCTCTTCTATAGACCGAGTGACAATGTTGTCTTCGTTGCGAGGAGAGGGGTTTTCCGAGAAAGAGAACTCATAAGCCAAGGGGACAGTGGGAGGCAAATCAATCTTGAAGAGATTCAAGAATCGAGCGATGAAGGAACCTCTAACACTGGCGCTCAACCCGAGGAGGAGACTCCGGTTGAACCGATTGACGAGTCCTTACCTCTTAGACGTTCCGAAAGGGTTAGTGTTCAACCCAAGTTTTATGGTTTTCATATTACTACAGAAGGGGATACGTTCATTAGTGATTGTACACTAGTGAATTTGGACAAACCTAACAGCTATAAGGAAGTCATGGCAGGCCTGGAGTCTGCAAAGTGGAAAGAGGCGATGGACAGCGAGATTCAGTCCATGTATGACAACCAATTTTGGAATTTGGTTGATAATGTACCAGGTCGTAAGACGGTCGGGTGCAAATGGATCTTCAAGAAGAAGACCGACATGGATGGGAATGTGCACACCTATAAGGCGCGATTGGTCGCGAAGGGTTTTACTCAAACTCCCGGAGTTAACTATGATGAAACCTTCTCACCGGTTGCGAAGATAAAGTCTATTAGGGTGATGTTGGCCATTGACGCATTTCATGATTATGAAATATGGCAAATGGATGTCAAAACCGCTTTCCTTAATGGGAAGTTGGCTGAGGATGTTTACATGGCTCAGCCAGAGGGTTTTGTCAATACGAAGCATCCCAATAGAGTGTGTAAGCTTGAGAAGTCCATTTATGGACTTAAGCAAGCGTCTCGCAGATGGAATCTTTGTTTCGGTGAGAAAGTCAAAGAGTTTGGTTTTCTGCGAAGCGAAGATGAATCATGTGTATATGTCAAAACCAGTGGGAGTATAGTAAGCTTCCTCGTATTGTATGTCGATGACATACTACTCATAGGAAACGACATCTCGACGCTGCAGGAAGTCAAGTCCTGGCTTGGGAAGTGCTTCGCTATGAAGGACCTCGGAGAGGCTGCCTATATTCTAGGAATAAGGATAGTGAGAAACAGAAGTAAGAGACTAATAGGACTTAGTCAGAATACTTACTTGGACAAGGTACTAAAACGTTTTAGTATGGAGAATTCAAAGAAGGGAGAGTTACCAATCCAAAGTAATGCCAAGTTGAGTAAGACTCAAAGTCCGAGTACCGAAGTCGAGATAGCAGAAATGAGCCGAGTACCTTACGCTTCTGCAGTTGGATCGATCATGTACGCTATGACTTGTACTCGCCCTGATGTGGCCTTCGCTTTGAGCATGGTCATCAGATATCAAGGGAACCCTCGCAAAGCACATTGGACCGCAGTCAAGAATATTCTTAAGTACCTTCGGAGAATTCAAAGAAGGGAGAGTTGGACCGACAGGGACAACTACCGTTCGCAGTCGGGCTGGGTCTTTACCCTAAATAGAGGAGCAGTGACTTGGAAAAGTTCCAAGCAGGAGACTGTAGCTGATTCAACGTGCGAATCAGAGTACATTGAAGCGAGCGAAGCGTCAAAGGAGGCAATATGGTTGAAGAACTTCATTGGAGATCTTGGAGTTGTGTTGGCCATACAAGAGCCTATGGAAATTTTCTGTGATAATGAAGGAGCGGTTGCCTTGACCAAGGAACCAAGGGATCATGGCAGATCTCGACATATCGACAGAAAATATCACTTTATTCGACATCGGGTGGAAGAAGGACTCCTCGTAGTGAAGAGGGTATCATCAGAAGATAACCCATCAGATCCACTTACGAAGGGACTAAGCAGGGTTAAGCACTTGCAGCACGCTAGGAACATCGGGCTGAAGGACGATATTAGTTTAGATTAGATAGTTTAGAAACGTGTAATAGATAAATTGTAATTAACATTAGATGATTAAATAAAAGAGTATTATTTATTAGTAATGTTACTGTCTTATGTTAATTGTTTACCTATTGTTTCATTTTGCATGTTTTGACTTCCTGAATAATAAGATTATTCGAACGGGCCACAGTCGTTCATATGTTGGAAGTAGGTATGAATGAAGATTGTCATGAATTGGTGTGTAGATTGTCTAAAGAGTATTAGACATAGAAAAAGTCTGCTACAACGTTCATGAGTGCTTATGGACTTGATTTGAGCATTGGAATAAACCCACACTTGCTGGAATCACTTCATGGAATTAATCACGAGTGATCGCAAGACGATAATATCATATGGTCTTAAAACCTAGATATATGGTTTATTGTTTGCTAATTGGTTGTGTATTGATAATGCGTAAACGCATCAGTAAATTGATGTTAAAAAACGCATTGTTGTGTATGATTTGATTAGTGGATAGTAAATGCATATAAGTCGAAGTTTATCTGTTCCTTTTATCCTAAGAGGGTAAAAGAGATATCAGGGCCCCTCGATGTTTTAGTTTGGTTTATGTGTCAGGCCCGGTCAGGACTGAATTGATGTGTTCAATTAAGTTCTATGTCAAATGAATCAGAGATCGAGAAACAAACTGTTGGACAATAAGTATGACTATGTTCCATGTAATTGTCCGCGCGATATCTAGAACAGAGGATTATACGATCCCTTATCTGAAGGACAGGTTATTGATAAGATCGAGAGTTTTGAGAACTGTGATTGCTAATCAGATTCAGAAGGTGCATTTGCATTTATAGTTATTAGACTTATCCAAGTGGGAGACTGTTGGATTAGTGTCTAAGTCCATAACTATATTTGGTATGTACTTGACCCGGTTGTGCATGGACCTTTTGGGTTGCCTTCACCAAAGCAACTTGACTGGAGGAATAATATAGAAAGAGCTGATTGTGGTTTATTAATATATTATAAGACTAATATATTAAAAGAGAAATCATATTTGTTTAATTAACATTGGTCAATAATTAATTAAGAATTAGTTTTGTGATCAAAAGAAGTTAGTTGAACTTAAGGGGCTGAACTGTAATTATGTGATAGTTACAAAGTTGGGTAAGGAAACCCTAATAGATAGGGTGGACGAATTCTAGGGATAAAGCCTTAAGAATTCGTCCATGATAGGGATTCTAGAATTATCTTATGGGCTGCTTGGTGGCTAAGTAACCAGATAAGGATAATGACTAAAACCCTAATTCCTACACCTATATAAAGGACCCTTGGGCATGGGAATTTCGGCCACTTGAACCCTAGAAGTCCTAGAGCTGAAATTCTCCTCTCCTCTCTCTTTCTTGTTTCCTCCAATTGCTATTGGTGTTTGTGATTCATTAGAGGCACAACACTTGAGGTGCTAAAGTTCTCAAGGCTTCAAGATCATCAATCAACAACAAGGTAAACATCTAGATCTGTTTTGTTATGTTAATTTCGATTATATACACTAGATCTAGGGTTTGAAAGTCTTGGATGAATTGCATGTACAATAGAGAAACCTAGATCCAAGCATTAGGGTTTGCATGAGCACATAGGATGTTCTTTTGGCTCAAACCCATCACCTTATTGATATGGAGTGGACGAAAATATATGGAAAGCCCATAAACTTTTCGTCCAAGGCCTTGTCATATGGGGGTTCATGGATTGCTTAAGGCCTACGCAAGGGAATTAGGGTTTCCACCTGAAAACCCTAATAGCCTCAACTATATAAACCCTCCTAACATAAGGATTTTCGGCTGCTATGAGTTTTAGAGAACCCTAGCCGATTTTCCTTCCCTCTCCAAGTCCTCCTTTGCATTGGGTGTTTGTGACTCCATTAGAGGTGCAATAATTGGTGAACTAAGCTTTCAAAGGTCAAGGAGTTCTTGTTATTGCTACATAACAAGTGAGGTAATGTTCCAAACCCTATTTTACATATGAATTTCGAAATTGGTATGCTAGTCTTAGGGTTTATGCTTTGGATGATTATTTGCATGTATAACTTAAGAAAAACCTAGATCCAAAGCATTAGGGTTGCATGTACACCATAGGAATGTTGTAGTGCTAAAACCCCATCAGTTTGAGTTGTACGCCCAGCGTACTGGAACTACGCCCAGCATAGTGTGCAAGATCCCAAAACCCTAAATTTTAGGGTTGGCTCACTATTTAAACACCTTAAGTCCCAGGTGTTAGCCCCTCTTTCATCCTCCATTGCCCTCCAACCCAAATCTCGAACCCCAGCCTCATCCGAGAATGTTGTGAGCTCTTTTTGTGCATCTTCGGTGGGTTTTGGTGATTATTCAAGAAGTGGAAGCTTGGTGCAAAGTGGTGGTTCAAGGGAAGGCTTGTAGATCTCGACTCTTTGCTCTATTTCCAGCTCTTTAAAGGTAAAAAGTTCTTAGCTTGCTCATTAGAAGTTGAGATCTAAGATTATGTGGGTTTTGGGTTTTAATGGATTAAAATGGTTATTGGGTCCCATTGAGTCATGTAAATGCATAAAGGTGCCGACTTTATGCATGAAGAGCTTAGTTGGAAGGACTTAATGGATTAAGTCATGTAATAAGTTTTGGAGAAATAGCGGGTATGCCCCCGCGTAAACATAAGTACGCCCCACGTATTGTAGACTTTGGGAGTACGTTCAGCGTACCAGTGTGTACGCCCAACGTAAATGGCCCAATGCCATTTTGGGCTTGTTGGTCATCTTTGGGCCTTGGATTTGGGTCTTGGGCCTTGAAAGTTAGACTTCTGGACTAAGGAATTGTTTTTGGAGTTGGACACCTTCTTGGACTAGGTTATGGGATTTCTTTTTTGGGCCTTATGGGCTCAATGGGCTTGAGCCTCGTGGTGTCTTTAGGCTTTCTGAAATTTTCTATTGACCAAGGAATTGTTGGGCTTTTGGATAAGGCCCATATGGGGGTTGGGTCCAATTTGGAAAATTGGACCATTAGTGGGCTTTTATGAAGTTTATAGTTTTGGGCCTTTTGGTTTTTGGCTTGGGCTTCAGTTTTGCTCATGGTTAAAATGGTCATTTTAACCTAAGTATGGATTATGGATCTTGGTTTAGGAACCCAATTGCTAATTGGGTGTTATTTTAGTATTGATAGCTCGGGAAGTCGTCAGAGCAACAACTAGGGATTTCTTTCAATGAGCTTCTACATTCGAGGTGAGTCTCCCTTCATGAAAGTTACGGCTCGAAGGCACCGAGGTCAGCCCCTTATTTATTGCATGATATGATGGTTATCTGTGTGATAATTATCATCGTTTATGTATTGCTTGATGATTATGTGATTTATGTGTGATATTATGTGGTAGTGGTAGGGGGCCGAAATAGACCCCGTAACTGGTTGAAATAAACCGAAGGGTAGGTCGGGCACACAGATATGCATGACAGTGTAGGTCGGGCGCCCAGATATGTCAGACAAGGGTAGTTCATACACCCAGATATGCCTGACAAGGGTAGGTCGAGAATCCAGATATGCTCGGTAGGGTAGGTCAGGCACCTAGATATGCCTGACAGTATGTTTGCGTTATATGTCGTATTTATAGTTTATGGTTTGGTTTCAGGTACTTCCAGTTCGGAAGCGAAGGGCCCGGCTTGATCACAAAACATACACCTGTGTTTTCCGCAATAGGTGATTTTGGGATTCAACTCTGATAATTGTGTTACTTCGAAATGTTTTTAAATGTTTGGATCAAGTTACACCTATGTTTTGATTATAATAAAAATGAAATTTTTATACTTGATTTTTGGGATGTTACAAGTTGGTATCAGAGCCTTGGTTTGAGGGATTAGGGAAAACTCTTGGGTGTGCCTGAACTCAAACTGAGGGTTTGGTGAATTTTTTTATAAAATGAACATTTAATTAAAAAGGAATTTCTAACCAAAGAAAGGGGTGTGATGCGTGCAATCGGCCGAGCTCAAGTAAGTGGTTCCCAAAATACCAATACATGTTTATTATGTTATATGATTTGATTATATGAACTACATGGTAGATTAGGGCTAAGGATCTGCTTAGTATTATATGATAGGAGAGATGCCTTTATATGCCTGATTGTATGAGCTTTAGAATTGCATGCTAGTATGGATTCCAGATGAGTGGATAGAATAATTTGGTTATATTTTTCCGTTGTCTGAATGTTGCTTGCTTAGTGCTTTGTGGGACTCTTAGTGATGTGAATTGACTGCTAAGTGAATATGCTAAGCCACATGTGGCACAGGCTGGATAATGTCAGAGTGATGGACTTGGCCCTATTGCGCAGCTCTCGTTTGAGTCCAACCGTTCAAGGATTGAGACCTTTACTCGAAGGATTATCTGATCTCTGTTACATGTGACTATATTCATGAGGTAGCTAGTTGACATTAATGGGAATCCTTCAGCAGCTGAGGGCAGGGTGAAGTCAGTAACCTAGGAGAGCCTAAGATATGCTTCAGTGGGTTTAATGGTGCGGTTTAGTGGGTTTTGATGCATTGGTTTGAGAAGGTGACTTAGAGGATTTGGGATGATCGCTGAGGAAAGTATGGATAGGTGTGGAAGGTAGTATTGGGCCCGTACTACTAAAAGCACAGGATCCATACTTGAATCAGGGAGAGTCTTGGAGAATCTAAGAAGCTTATGGGAGGAGGATTCTAGGGCATGTTTTGATCTTTGGTATGTTGTATTTCAGTTTGGAGATGAGTACTCAATGGGGTGGTTCTGGTTTTGGTTCGTGTTCTGGTTCGGGTTCCGGCTCAGGTGCAGAGCCGATTAACGAGCAGATGTGGGAGTTCATCTCGTCAGAGATTACTCGCGGTATTTTGGAGCAGACTCCTTGTAACACCCCAAATTTTTTTAAACTTTAATATGCTATGGTTTTAAAAACATTTGGGAGTTAACCCACATTTAACAAAAAACCGGTCCCACAAAAACATTTACAAATTTAAAACAATGGGTGTTACCATTAAGCATCAATACAACCATAGCAAGCAAATAAGAATTACATCAATACAATTAATAAGGAACTTAACAAGTTCCACTTCATTCTCTATCACTTGACTTCTAGCTTTCATCTATCATTTTCTCTTCTTAAGTGTAACCTGAGATACATGGCATTAAAAAAAAATACTTAAGACAATAATGTCTCGTGAGTTACGTGGGTTTGAGACCCAAAACATTTATCACATTTTCATCAAAAACGTTTCATCTTTGCAAAACATAGTTTTAGACCATAAAACATTTTCAAGAATTTTCAAGGAAAACTCATTTCAGACATTTCATAAATATCATTTCATATCTTCTCATTCTATTTCCTTTTATTTCATTTCAAAAGCCATATTTCCATATTTCATTTTCTTTTATCATTAAGGGCTAATTCCGGTATTATACCATTGCCATTTTTATACTTAGGGTCTACGTCCAATAAAGGAATCACTCCCAAGTCTAGACCAAGGTGGAAAAAAACAAATCAATCCACCAAGGCATCATTTCCAAGGCCAAGGTGGAAAGAACAAATCAATCCACCAAGGTATCATAATAGGACATCTATCTCGCGAAGGGGAGGCGCCACCCCGATAGATTCCTCTAGTGCCTCTCACGAGGTATCATGACCCGGTCAGTTTTCATTTCATTATTTTCCAATTCCTTTTCATTACTTTACATTTCTTTGCCTTGGTGGATTGATTTGTTTTTTTCCACCTTGTTCTAGACTTGGGAGTGATTCCTTTATTGGACGTAGACCCTAAGTATAAAAATGGCAACGGTATAATACCGGAATTAGCCTTTAATGATAAAAGAAAATAAAATATGGAAATATGTGTCACACCCCAAAACCGAGAACGGTGGAATACGTTCTGGGGTGGAGGACGTCATGTACAGTATCATAACAAAGCATAATAGTAAAGACAAACAACAACATCCATTGCATTAAGATAATAATTGTAATACAAACGTGTTCAGTACAAATGTTAGACACCAAAAATATAATCAAAATAAAGTGGAGTCTTATGTGTGCTCCGTCTTCTCAAAAGCTGCATCCGTACCTGTCTACTGATGACCTGAGAATACAAGTTATTTTGAAAACGTTTATCAGCATAAAGCTGGTGAGTTCATAAGTATTTAGTGTCATTTCCTGTATAAAAATATTCACAATTATACATTTGTAAAAGAAAGTTTCAGTGTTCGAAAATAGTATGTGCCCTAGAAAACCCTATGCTTTCCAGAAAAAGTAGTCTTCACCAAGACCCGATGGTTTGTTTGTTCCTTTGATAATGTACAAGTTTTCCCATTAGTTATTAGTTTGAAAATATAGTTTGACTCTATCCATGTATAGTAATGAGAAAAATGTTTAACCCCAACAGTATCACTGTCGGCCATATGTAATGAAATGCAGGCTCCAGGTAGTATTAAATGTACAATACTCCTCAGGGAGTCTGTTGCCTTTAATTCATAAAGTATTAATTAAAGGTTTGAATGTGAACTCGTACGTAACCATGCTGATTGACGATCGAATCCCTTTGACCCTCCGAGTCATATGTAGTGATGTGACATTTTGTCACCCCTGGGCCTAGACGGCTCAGACTGTAGCTAGCAGTCGGGATGTGGGAGTGTCTGTCCCGTATAGATCTATACACATAATGCCCGCTCTCCCTCCAGGAGACTCTGGTTACGCGGTGATAGCACAAAGATGTGTCGTATCGAGAAATAGTATGTCACATTCTATTTTAGTAAGTTCTCTTGTATAGTATGTAGTGTTCTCCTTGTATAGTATATAGTGTTCTCTTGTATAGTATATAGTGTTCTCTTGTATAGTATATAGTGTTCTCTTGTATAGTACATAGCATGTATTGACTCACAACTGAACTGACTCTAGTAGTTGTCATGGCAATAGTAGTATTGAGTAGTATCCCTTAACTATACCTATTATAGTTAAATAGTATTGTTGGTTGCATGTCTTTGATATCCAAAAGCATTGAACTGATATGAAAACTTTTATATCTGACACAAATATATGAGATATATAACTAAGAATTCAATGAGAGTCGGTCTAATAACAAAATACCCTAAGCCCACAATCAAACAAGAACAGGAGGTAAGGTGAGTTATTAGTCCTAAGTCCTTCAAGTCTTACTTATATAAATATATTGGTGTAGATATGGTTTGAGAATAAAAATAGTTTAAAAGAATTTTCGAAAATAGTTTTATAGTGATCTAACACGAAAATGAATTTGGTAAGCCTTTGAAAACAGTTTAATTGGCAATATAGTTGAAAATATAGGAAATCCCTTTCTGGTGGTAAAAACAGTTAATAGTGTAGAAAACCCTTTTGGTTGCAAGTTATAATTCACATGCGATTGTTACTATAACTTATTTGGTTCAACTTGTATTCCCCCCCATAAAACAGTTAAAAACATTTAAAAAGGTTCATTTAGGGGTATGAACTCACCTGTAGTGAGTGAAGTGAATGGAAACGCCGGGTAGGATGCTAGGTGTCAAGTGAGGACTTGAACACACACACGGATCCTATGTAACATGTAGTGATGTATAAAGTATCTAATTAGTTGTGTAATCACTAATTAAGTGAGTAAAGGCACTTTAATGAATGAAAACACTTTGTTTCAAGTGTTAGGAGTGCTAAAGGTGGCATCTAAGGAGTGTATGGCCTCACTATGGAGTTTACACTTCACTTGGCCACACTTAAGTGTGTTTACGGTTGGGAGACCATTTCCCCCATGAGTTTACGGCCGTAAACTCATGGAAATGGTGAGTTTGTGTGTCTAAAGGTCTCATGCATCACAAGGAAGGTTCCTAGGATCAATTCAAGGGCTTGGGAAGTGATTAGGGTTCAATTGGGTACTCCCTTGGAGTTTACGGTCCTTGGACCACTCCTTGGGAGTTTATGGTCGTAAACTCTAGGGTTTACGGCCGTAAACCCTTGACCACTTCAACCATTTCATGTTTCAAGGTCCTAAGCTCATTTACACTAGTTTCTAGTTCATCAAACAAGCTAAGGAAGGGTTTAGGGGCATCAAAACACCATTTGAGGTGTTTACGGTTTTGGGTTTACGGTTTTTGAATGTTCAAGAACCGTAAACTCAAGTTTATGGCCAAAAAGTCATGATCTTGGGTTCCTTAGTCCATGCATGCAAGTATCTAAGCTATATCTAAGCATTAGAGAAGGTTTGGAAGTGTTTTGGGGCTTCAAAACCCTCATATAGGAGTTCACGGTTTTGGGAGGCTTCCAAAACCGTAAACACATGCATGTTGGGGTATTTGGATGATCCAACTTGAAATAGCATGAATACTAAGCTAGAAGATTCAAGTTAGGAAGATTACCTTTGATTTTTGAGCTTGAATGAGGTGATCTTTTGGCCAAACCCGATTTTAGAGAGAGAAAGTAGAGAGAGAAAGCTCCAAGGTGGGAAAAGGCTCTAAAGGTGAACACTCCTCCTTTATATATGGCTGCCTAGTGGGGACCCACCATACACTGTCGTTTAAACGGAGCTAAATGTTTTTACCGGGTAAACTAACCGTAACCCGACTTAGTTGTTTTTATTCCGTCATTATATATTATTTATTTTAATAACTCAAAATGAATTATTTTAATAAATAAAAGTTAACGGAAAATTTTAATAGAACTAACTTTTATTAACGGAAACGGGTTACAGTGACGGAGTAAATTTCGGGTTGTCACATCATCCCCCCGTTAGAGGGAATTTCGTCCCGAAATTCAGAATTCAAGTAGTTACGTTATTACAACACAACTAAGCAAAGAGATGAGGATAATTAAGTTTCATTTGATCCTCGCGCTCCCAAGTGAACTCTGGTCCTCGTTTGGCGTTCCAACGAACCTTCACAATCGGGATGCGGCTTTGTTTCGTTCGTTTGACCTCTCGGTCCATGATCTCCACAGGTTCTTCCACGAAGTTGAGGCTCTTATTGATCTCGATTTCATCGGGTGGAATTATGAGAGTCTCTTCAAACAGGCACTTTTTCAAGTTCGAGACGTGGAAGGTAGGATGCACATTACTAAGTTCGCGGGGTAGATTGAGTTTGTAAGCTACGGGGCCGATTCTAGCGAGAATCTCAAAAGGCCCTATGTATCTTGGATTCAGCTTTCCGCGCTTTCCGAAGCGTATCAAGCCTTTCCAGGGTGAGACTTTCAAAAGGACTCGGTCTCCCACCTGGAATTCCAAGGGTTTCCTCCGTTTGTCTGCGTAGCTTTTCTGTCGGTCTCTTGAGGCTTTAAGTCGTGCTCGGATTTGCACGATCTTTTCGGTGGTTTCGCGGATGATTTCTGGACCGGTGAGAGAGCTGTCAGGAACTTGTCCCTTAGCTAATTGAGTGTCGCCTACCTCGGCCCAGCACAGAGGGGATCTGCACTTCCGGCCGTATAGGGCTTCGAATGGGGCAGCTTTGATGCTTGTGTGATAACTGTTGTTGTAGGAAAACTCGACTAGGGGTAAGTGGGTATCCCACGCCTTACCAAAGTCGATCACACAGGGTCGCAGCATATCCTCCAAGGTTTGAATAGTTCTCTCACTTTGTCCATCGGTTTGAGGATGGTAAGCTGTGCTCATATCCAGCTTAGTTCCAAGAGCCTTCTGTAGTGACTGCCAGAACCTCGAAGTGAACCTGCTATCCCGATCCGAAATAATGGACACAGGTATGCCGTGCAGTCGGACTACCTCTTGGATGTAAATTCGCGTAAGTTTCTCCATTTTGAAATTTTCCTTGACAGGAAGGAAGTGGGCGGATTTGGTTAGCCGGTCGACAATTACCCAAATGGTGTCGTACCCACTCGGAGATTTGGGCAATTTGGTAATGAAATCCATAGTAATTCTCTCCCACTTCCATTGAGGTATCTATGGCTGTTGGAGAAGACCCGAGGGTTTCTGGTATTCGACCTTGACCTTAGCGCAAGTAAGGCACTTATTCACGAAGGTAGCGATTTCCACTTTCATGTTAGGCCACCAGTACGATTTCTTGAGATCCAGGTACATCTTATCTGAACCTGGGTGAATGGAATATCGAGTGTTGTGCACTTCTTTCATGACCAAGTCTCTGAAACCACCGTGTCGCGGTGTCCAGATCCGGTCCATGAGGTAGTATGCTCCGTCATCCTTGACTACCAGATTCTTATCCATTCCTCGCAGGGACTCTCCCGCCACATTTTCCGGTTTCAAAGCTTCAAGCTGTGCTCCCTTAATTTGTGCGGGTAGATGCGAATGGATAGTCATGGTTAGGGACTTGACTCTTCGCCCAGAATATTCCTTCCGACTTAGGGCGTCTGCTACTACATTGGCTTTACCCGGGTGGTAACGAATTTCACATTCGTAGTCATTGAGTAGCTCGACCCACCGTCGTTGTCTCATGTTGAGCTCCTTCTGGTTGAAGATGTGCTGGAGGCTTTTGTGGTCGGTATAGATGGTGCTCTTTGTACCATACAGATAGTGTCTCCATATTTTTAGGGCGAACACGACCGCTCCTAGCTCGAGGTCGTGCGTGGTGTAGTTGACTTCGTGTGTCTTCAGCTGCCTTGAGGCGTAGGCGATGACCTTACCTCGTTGCTTCAGAACAAAGCCGAGCCCCTGATTGGATGCATCGCAATATACCACGAAGTCATCTGTCCCTTCGGGGAGGGACAGTATCGGCGCGGTGCACAAGGCTCGCTTCAGGGTTCGGAATGCCTTCTCTTGTTTTTCTTCCCAGTCAAAGGCCACGCCTTTCTGGGTCAATGTCGTAAGAGGCTTCGCAATCCGAGAGAAATTCTGAATGAATCTTCGGTAGTAGCCAGCGAGGCCTAGAAATTGGCGAATTTCTGTAGGCATCTTCGGTGCTGACCAGTTCTCAATAGCTTTAATCTTGGATGGGTCCACGTGGATTCCTTCTTTGCTAACCACGTGTCCTAAGAATTCGACTCTTCGGATCCAAAATTCGCACTTTGAGAACTTTGCGTAAAGCTTCTCCGATCGTAGAGTTTCCAGGACCTGTCGCAGATGATCGCTATGCTCTTCCTCACTTCTAGAGTAGATAAGTATATCATCAATGAAGACGATGACGAACTGATCTAAGTAAGGACGGCATACCCTATTCATCAAGTCCATGAAGACTGCGGGCGCATTGGTTAGTCCGAACGGCATCACTACGAACTCGTAGTGCCCGTAACGAGTCCGGAAGGCTGTCTTCGGAACATCCTCCTCGAGCACTCGCAACTGGTGATACCCGGACCTTAGATCAATTTTGGAAAAGTAACTCGCCCCTTGTAGTTGATCAAATAAATCGTCTATTCGAGGAAGGGGATAACGGTTCTTGATTGTCAGCTTGTTGAGTTCCCTGTAGTCGATGCACATGCGGAACGATCCGTCTTTCTTCTTTACGAACAAGACTGGTGCTCCCCAGGGTGAGAAGTTTGGTCTTATAAAGCCCTTGCTGAGCAGTTCGTTAAGTTGGCCGGATAGTTCTTGCATCTCGGCAGGCGCTAGACGATAGGGTGATTTAGCTACGGGGGTAGCTCCTGGAATTAAATCGATTCTGAACTCAACTTGACGTTTGGGAGGTAGGCCTGGCAGTTCCTCTGGAAAGATGTCAGGGAAGTCGCACACGACGGGGAAATCTTTTAGTTCTTTCGTTTTCCGACTCGTGTCGACAACGTGTGCAAGGAATGCGCGATATTCCTTGCGCAAGTATTTCTGAGCTTGAATGCTCGAGATGATGCGAAGGCTCGTACTGGGTTTGTCTCCGTAGATCATCAATGTTTCATTGTTGGGCAAGTTCAAACGGATGGCTTTGTCGAAACACAGGATGTCGGTACGGTGGAGACTCAACCAGTCCATGCCTATGATGACATCAAAGCTCTTGATCGCTACAGGTATGAGATCGATAGGAAACGAATGATTATCTAGCGTGAGGGTACAACCCATGTAGATTTCGTTAGAACTTTCCATCTTGCCATTAGCCATTTCTACGACGAAGGTTTCTTTCAGTGATTTCGGTGATTGTTTGAGTAAGTGTTTAAAGTTTTGATTTACGAAACTTCTTTCTGCCCCACTATCGAATAGAATACAAGCATAAGAGTTATCAAGAAGGAACGTACCCGTGACTACGGTGGGGTCTGCTACAGCCTCATTATGGCGAATAGCAAGTAGTCTACCTGCTCTTCCCGCGTTGCCAGCCTTTGGACAATTTCTTTTGAAATGTCCGACTTCGCCACAGCCATAGCAGGCCTGGCTCGCTCCCGAACTGGGAACTTGGGAAATAGGTTTGGGAGGTGATCTGCAAAACCGAATGGTGTGGCCCTTCCGGTCGCAATTGGTGCAGTGCATTTCACGGCAGGGGCCGTTATGATGGAAGGCGCACTTATCGCACTTGGGTAGATTCCCCGCATATGTTTTGGCGGGCACAGGGGCAGTAGGAGAAGTGGCAGCATGGACAGCCACCATTTGCTGGTTACTGGAAGAGGATTTGACTGATTTACCCTTCTTTTGATCCCTCCGCTTTCTCTTGTTGTCGGAGGCGTGAGTTGGAGCAGTAGTGATGGTTGTAGTTGTTGATGGAGCACGGGGAACTTCATGATCGATAAGCATTTGGGCCAACTCCTTGGCACTTTCGAAGGTCGTTGGTCTTGATGATAGAACGTTCCCACGATACGGAGGCACTAGGCCCCCGATGTATCGCTCAATCTTCTTGGCTTCCGAGGGGATCATGTTAGGGCATAGGGCTACCAGCTCGCAGTATCGGGTTGTGTAAGCTACTATATCAGAACCCTGCATTTTGAGACTCCAGAGTTCCTCCTCCAATTTCTGAATTTCTCCCTTTGGGCAGTACTCTGTCATCATTAGGTCTTTCAGTGTATCCCAACCCATGGCGTTAGCTGCTACCAGGGAGAGGGCTTTGACATGGCCATTCCACCATGTTAGGGCCCTTTGGGTAAGGGTACAAGTAGCAAACTTTATCTTGCTCCCTTCGGGGCAGGAGCACATTTCGAATACTGCTTCGGTTCTTTCGAACCATTGGGTTAGGGCTAGGATTCCCCCGGTCCCGTTGAAGTAGGTAGGCTTGCAACTGATGAAATCTCTGTAGGTGCATTCCCGAGCACGGGGGTGGGTTTCACCCTGGCTAGAGTTAGTGCCCAGTCCACCTCCACTGACACCACCAGAATTGACTTGCGCCAGAGCGGCGGTCACGGCTGCAGTCACGGCTGTTTGGAACAACACCGGGTCGAACTGCGGAGGAACCGGCGGTGTAGGTGGTGGTGGTGGAGCTTGAGTTGCGGGAGTTCTCCTGGTTGGACGCTTGCGAGGCGGCATCCAGTACTGAAAGGTTACAAAAACGATGACAATAGTCAGAGTCGATTTGTAAACATGATAAGAGTGTTTCTTGGACTAACTCTCTATAGTCTAACAAACAAAGGGAAATGTACTGCTAGGTTAGGGACACCCAAAAGTACAACTTCCCCATCGATTAGATACTGCCAATATTACTGGTATTACTGATGTATAATGAGTTCGAGAAAGAAAATGACCTAGCAGTAGGTCTTACATCAAACCATCAAGGAAAATGTTGGCAGTTTAGTAGTCTAGCTAGAGTACTTCCAAAGTTAGGAATGTTTACAGGCATGTACTCTATTGACTATAGAAAGAAGGCTATTCCTTAATCAAAGAGAGGGATGAGTTGGCATCTTTTACTAGCGACGGGGATCCTTTGGGGCAAACCCTAAGATCAGCCAGTTGGCGCACAACTCCCTGAAGATGTCGCTCGTGCGTCCTCTGACTTGCTCAGAGTTTCATGACTTCCACTCGGGATGCGGTTATGCCATCTACGCGAGAATCGGGAAAGAAAAGTTGATAGGCGTGCTAATCTAGGATACTTATAAGATGATCGTTATTAGTCGACCCAATATTTGCATAGTGCATACCAATTACATGTAATCGAAGCAGAATAGACCTTCGAATAAGTGACCCTAACTCCAAGCCCACAATCAAACAAGAACCGGAAATGAAGCAAAGGTCACAGATTCTGAGTCTATAACGCCTTAGTCACATGTAACCGTTGTGTATCCACTTAGCAACTATTGCCCTACTAGTAACGACCCTTTTAGTTCTCACATATGTTGTAACTAGAATGTAGAATACTCCTATAGTATTCTTGTTCTGATGTTCTTGTAGCAGTATTGGTAAGTTTTAGACTTGTTGCAACACCACAACCATTCTTAGGCACATGCTAGCCACTCCTAGGAAAATGTAGTTGATCAGGCTACATCCGCCTAGTTTTGGCCATATCTCTCTAAGCCTAACTGTGCTGTTCAACAATCTTAATACTTTTGTTCTGTTCTAGTATGATACTGACCCTTTGTATGAATGAATGTATATATATACTTAGTTAAATATTTTATTATTTAAAAGTATATATTCTTGTTCAGAGTGTTTTAGTCCCGATGTGTTTATAGTTTGTATATCTTTTATGGGTTGATATACTTGATTCACTATAAACAATGCTCTGATACCAATCTGTCACACCCCAAAACCGAGAACGGCGGAATACGTTCTGGGGTGGAGGACGTCATGTATAGTATCATAACAAAGCATAATAGTAAAGACAAGCAACAACATCCATTGCATTAAGATAATAATTGTAATACAAACGTGTTCAGTACAAATGTTAGACACCAAAAATACAATCAAAATAAAGTGGAGTCTTATGTGTGCTCCGTCTTCTCAAAAGCTGCATCCGTACCTGTCTACTGATGACCTGAGAATACAAGTTATTTTGAAAACGTTTATCAGCATAAAGCTGGTGATTTCATAAGTATTTAGTGTCATTTCCTGTATAAAAATATTCACAATTATACATTTGTAAAAGAAAGTTTCAGTGTTCGAAAATAGTATGTGCCCTAGAAAACCCTATGTTTTCCAGAAAAAGTAGTCTTCACCAAGACCCGATGGTTTGTTTGTTCCTTTGATAATGTACAAGTTTTCCCAGTAGTTATTAGTTTGAAAATATAGTTTGACTCTATCCATGTATAGTAATGAGAAAAATGTTTTACCCCAACAGTATCACTGTCGGCCATATGTAATGAAAT
The DNA here is from genome assembly GCF_052849685.1 of Lactuca virosa. NCBI lineage: Eukaryota > Viridiplantae > Streptophyta > Magnoliopsida > Asterales > Asteraceae > Lactuca > Lactuca virosa. Next base: position 114,422,015 of record NC_136431.1, on the reverse strand, counting down.
GCAGGCTCCAGGTAGTATTAAATGTACAATACTCCTCAGGGAGTCTGTTGCCTTTAATTCATAAAGTATTAATTAAAGGTTTGAATGTGAACTCGTACGTAACCATGCTGATTGACGATCGAATCCCTTTGACCCTCCGAGTCATATGTAGTGATGTGACATTTTGTCACCCCTGGGCCTAGACGGCTCAGACTGTAGCTAGCAGTCGGGATGTGGGAGTGTCTGTCCCGTATAGATCTATACACATAATGCCCGCTCTCCCTCCAGGAGACTCTGGTTACGCGGTGATAGCACAAAGATGTGTCGTATCGAGAAATAGTATGTCACATTCTATTTTAGTAAGTTCTCTTGTATAGTATGTAGTGTTCTCCTTGTATAGTATCTAGTGCTCTCTTGTATAGTATATAGTGTTCTCTTGTATAGTATATAGTGTTCTCTTGTATAGTACATAGCATGTATTGACTCACAACTGAACTAACTCTAGTAGTTTTCATGGCAATAGTAGTATTGAGTAGTATCCCTTAACTATACCTATTATAGTTAAATAGTATTGTTGGTTGCATGTCTTTGATATCCAAAGGCATTGAACTGATATGAAAACTTTTATATCTGACACAAATATATGAGATATATAACTAAGAATTCAACGAGAGTCGGACTAATAACAAAATACCCTAAGCCCACAATCAAACAAGAACAGGAAGTAAGGTGAGTTATTAGTCCTAAGTCCTTCCAGTCTTACTTATATAAATATATTGGTGTAGATATGGTTTGAGAATAAAAATAGTTTAAAAGAATTTTCGAAAATAGTTTTATAGTGATCTAACACGAAAATGAATTTGGTAAGCCTTTGAAAACAGTTTAATTGGCAATATAGTTGAAAATATAGGAAATCCCTTTCTGGTGGTAAAAACAGTTAATAGTGTAGAAAACCCTTTTGGTTGCAAGTTATAATTCACATGCGATTGTTACTATAACTTATTTGGTTCAACTTGTATTCCCCCCCATAAAACAGTTAAAAACATTTAAAAAGGTTCATTTAGGGGTATGAACTCACCTGTAGTGAGTGAAGTGAATGGAAACGCCGGGTAGGATGCTAGGTGTCAAGTAAGGACTTGAACACACACACGGATCCTATGTAACATGTAGTGATGTATAAAGTATCTAATTAGTTGTGTAATCACTAATTAAGTGAGTAAAGGCACTTTAATGAATGAAAACACTTTGTTTCAAGTGTTAGGAGTGCTAAAGGTGGCATCTAAGGAGTGTATGGCCTCACTATGGAGTTTACACTTCACTTGGCCACACTTAAGTGTGTTTACGGTTGGGAGACCATTTCCCCCATGAGTTTACGGCCGTAAACTCGTGGAAATGGTGAGTTTGTGTGTCTAAAGGTCTCATGCATCACAAGGAAGGTTCCTAGGATCAATTCAAGGGCTTGGGAAGTGATTAGGGTTCAATTGGGTACTCCCTTGGAGTTTACGGTCCTTGGACCACTCCTTGGGAGTTTACGGTCGTAAACTCTAGGGTTTACGGCCGTAAACCCTTGACCACTTCAACCATTTCATGTTTCAAGGTCCTAAGCTCATTTACACTAGTTTCTAGTTCATCAAACAAGCTAAGGAAGGGTTTAGGGGCATCAAAACACCATTTGAGGTGTTTACGGTTTTGGGTTTACGGTTTTTGAATGTTCAAGAACCGTAAACTCAAGTTTATGGCCAAAAAGTCATGATCTTGGGTTCCTTAGTCCATGCATGCAAGTATCTAAGCTATATCTAAGCATTAGAGAAGGTTTGGAAGTGTTTTGGGGCTTCAAAACCCTCATATAGGAGTTCACGGTTTTGGGAGGCTTCCAAAACCGTAAACACATGCATGTTGGGGTATTTGGATGATCCAACTCGAAATAGCATGAATACTAAGCTAGAAGATTCAAGTTAGGAAGATTACCTTTGATTTTTGAGCTTGAATGAGGTGATCTTTTGGCCAAACCCGATTTTAGAGAGAGAAAGTAGAGAGAGAAAGCTCCAAGGTGGGAAAAGGCTCTAAAGGTGAACATTCCTCCTTTATATATGGCTGCCTAGTGGGGACCCACCATACACTGTCGTTTAAACGGAGCTAAATATTTTTACCGGGTAAACTAACCGTAACCCGACTTAGTTGTTTTTATTCCGTCATTATATATTATTTATTTTAATAACTCAAAATGAATTATTTTAATAAATAAAAGTTAACGGAAAATTTTAATAGAACTAACTTTTATTAACGGAAACGGGTTACAGTGACGGAGTAAATTTCGGGTTGTCACAATATGGCTTTTGAAATGAAATAAAAGGAAATGAAATGAGAAATTATAAATTGATATTTATGAAATGTCTGAAATGAGTTTTCCTTGAAAATGCTTGAAAATGTTTTATGGTCTAAAACTATGTTTTGCAAAGATGAAACGTTTTTGATGAAAATGTGATAAATGTTTTGGGTCTCAAACCCATGTAACTCACGAAACATTATTGTCTTACGTAATTTTTTTAATGCTATGTATCTCAGGTTACACTTAAGAAGAGAAAATGATATATGGAAGCTAGAAGTCAAGTGATAGAGAATGGAGTGGAACTTGTTAAGTTCCTTATTAATTGTATTGATGTGATTCTTATTTGCTTGCTATGGTTGTATTGATGCTTAATGGTAACACCCATTGTTTTAAATTTGTAAATGTTTTTGGTTAATTTTAGGATGTTACACTCCTGTGATCTTTGGTTCAGTCAAGGATGGGATTTTTGAGCTATTGGATAGTCGTCTCGGGACCTTTCAGACCGAGATTGTAGCGGCGCAGTTGGGTGCTCATCTGGAGCTCAAAGCTTGTGGACCCCTAGCAACCTTCAGGAAGGAGGGTGCTACTATTATTATTTGTCATTTGGGATCGGAGGTGACTGGTGCACCATATCTTCAGGAGGGTCAACCACATGATTGGATTGTCGCGGAGGTTTCGCGAGCTATACGCGAGGAGCTACCCGACATCATTGGGCGTGTCACTGATAGAGTGGTCGCCAGGTTCGAGGGGATGACCTCAGTTATTCAGGCGGTTGATGGGGTGGTTGGGGTAACCCGGGAGCAGGAGATTGGTTCAGATTGGCAGCTGGGAAAAAGGAAGCGGAATTTCGGTCGGGCTCGACGATCGGAGCAGTTGGACGCTGCCATAGTTGGTGTCAGAGACCCGAGGGGTCGTGGTGGTTACACGAAGGATGAAGAGGTGTAGGAGGAAGTGTGCAACAGGTCTAAGTGTGGCAGGTGTGAACGGAAGGGTCACCTCTGCCAAGAATGCACATTGGAGGTAGAGTTGTGACATCGTTGTCATCAGCCTGGTCATATCCGGAGGAATTGCCCCCGCTTGGTGATTGGGGTAGCGCAAGTTCCATGGCAGGTACTTTAGCAGAAAGAGGGAGTCAGGGTTTCTTCAGGTGAAATTGCGGGTATGTTACCTTTTGCTTCCTTTTTGGTCCTTATCAGTATTTATGTTTTTTGGAATCTTGCATCGGTTTGGGTAAGTGTTATCTCTGGTTTAATTCTCAGTTTATGTTTGGGTTATATTTTCAAGAATCGTTATATGCCAATTGCATGCCATGAATCAGTAGTGGGTCAGTAAGGGGGTCGTATCTTGTGAAGCGGGTTTCAATGTGTTCGGTTGATATTCTGGTTCTTGGTCGAGATCAGTTCAGGGGTATTGTGTGGAAGGTCTATGGTCAGCTCCATCGGGTTAGTTCTCCAGTATCGTTGGGGTATAGTGGTTTCATCATCTATTCTGGTATGATCGGTGGTTGCCTATGGGAGGACTTTTGGGTTCAAGCACTACCGTTGCTAGGAGAGGAGCGGTAGCAGGAAGATAGCGGTGTCTATTGCATGAGTTGTTTGGTCATTGGGTGTTTCAAGGGGATTTTATTTTCTCATGGGTCGTGTTTGGTTAGAGTTCAGTGGTTTTGTGAGAATGGAAGTTGGGGTGAAGATTCGTCAGTCAGGGTAAGGGTTATGGCTCCTAGTCGCCAGCATGGGAACTCAAGAATTTGGTATAGTATCATGGAAGGTGAATTGGAGTATCGGTCCGGTTAATATTTCAAGAGTACTCTTCAGGATTTCAGAGGTTGGGCGATCATAGGGTCTGGTTGGTAATGGATCACTAGCTTTGGTAAGTGCAGGTTGTTAGTGGTTCGACCACTGGACGGTAAGAAAGACTGCGAATCCATCAATTCTCATGTGTTGTAAGGACTTAGTCAAGTCAAAGTGGGGGAGAATCGCTCAGGTATTCAGGTCGGATGCAGGTGTGAAACTATAATGAGTTTCGCATCCCCATAGGGGAGGAAGGCGGCCCAAGTGGCTGTTTAGATTGAGGATTATGTGAGTTGGGAGTTTGGGAAACTTCCCAACATTGGGTTCGCATCTCTTAGTGTTTGATATCAGGCGTTGGGGGGGGGGGGGGGACCAGGTTGGGGGTTCCATTCATGACTCGAGTTCAGCTCAGGTGTTGGGTCGAGTGTGTGCTCGACTCTGGATGTGTTCGAATTGATAGATTAGCGATAAGGAATTGGGTGGCAGTTATGGCAAGGTGGAAGTGTTGTAAGACTGCGGGGTGGCCCGTAGCATTCACTAGTTATCATATAGGTGGAAGTGTTGTAAGACTGCGGGGTGGCCTGCAACATTCACTAGTTAGCAGTTACTGTGGAAGTGTTGTAAGATTGTGGGATGGCCCGCAACATTCACTAGTTAGCAGTTAGTGTGGAAGTGTTGTAAAACTGTGGGGTAGCCCGTAGCATTCACTGGTCCCTGTTCAGCGATGAGATTGTGGCAAATCTGTGATTTGCTCATGGATTTCTTCAGATAGTTTAGGCCAAGGTGAGCCTGTTTGCAAGGTTGTGGGAAGTCCACAGCATGTTTGGAGTCAACATTTGGTAGGTCGCGGGAGACCGGGTATGAGATAAGACTACAGTTGGTCCTGTAGCGTTCAGTTTAGCATCAGGTTAGTGTCGTGATGGTTCGGGTAATAATTGTCGGTCGAAGTTTTCTGTCAGAAGTCGTGTGGGGCAACTGTGAAGGTGCTCCTTGGCTCGGTAACCGGGCTGGAATTTGGTATTCCAGATAGTTGGCGGATAAGTTGGGACCAGGGAGGTCATGGTTACGTTTGGAAAGCAGATGGGAGGTAGCGTGATGCTTCGGGTCGAAGTAGTGATTTGAGGATTCATGTGTATGGAGTAGCTTGTTAATCGAAAGTGTTATGTCACTTACAGTTGAATTAAATAATCTTAGAGTAATTGATTTGACCCTATTGTGCAACAATCTAAAATTTTCAAATAATTTTTTTTTCATTTTTAAGACCACACAAAATACAGTTTCACATTTCTCAAACCCAGGTTTAATAGTTGTTCAAAACACAAGACAATAAAATGTTTGACAATATCCCAGAATCCTCAAAACATAATCTCTAGCTGGTGTGTACAATCATGCCGGCGCCTTCCCGCGATCCTGAGAGGTACCAGAAACACATTTCACACAATACTGTAAGCACGGAGTTTAGTGAGTTCCCCTAAACACCACACACAAATAATTAGCCTCTCGTGGCTATATCTCGATATATACCCTCCGGTCATGTGTCTCAGTGAAGACCCTCCGGTCTCACAGCTCGGGTCGGACCTTCCAGTCTGGTATCTCAATGAAGACCCTCAGGTCTCATAACTCGGTTTCGACCCTCCGGTCCTAACTCAATAAGGCACAGAAATAATATACAACATAAATCACAAAGACAAAATGCATGATATCACATAACTCAGTATAAGAACATAAGACCCTCCAGTCAATAACTCAGATAAGACCCTCCGGTCACATAGTATTACCACTCAGGTAAGTATAGTGAGAAGACTCACCTCGTAAGTAAGCAAGTATCTCTCGTACTCAACGGTAGGTCTAGACTCCGCCTACATATATCATAATCATTTCTAATTAACAATTTATAATAACAACTCCAAAGATGTTCAACTATTCCTTTACTAACTCACAGAAAGGGTGAAAGACCATTTTACCCCTCCACGGTCTCCTAAGTCGATAACTTGACCAAACCCTAAAAGTCAATGGAATTCAACCTCAAGTCAACAGTCCATGTTGACCCAACTCGTCGAGTGCATCTATGCGACTCGTCGAGTTCCTTTGTTTCCCTGAAATGCCGGGAAAATCCAACTCAACTCGTCGAGTTTGCAACGCGTCCAGACTATCGGGGGAAACCCTAACCAACTCGTCGAGTTGGCTCACCAACTCGTCGAGTTCCTTCAAGCCATTCTCTCATTTAGACGTTTTTAAGAAAGGATAAGGTCCCAAACTCTAGATGTAGCCTTCTAAGGCTGAAATATCACGTAAATATCGCGTATCCATCACGTACGCTAAAAAGCCCAATGCATCCCTGTTGTAGACTCTGCCTCGCCCTGGCGGCAGAGCAGAAAGCTGATCCCGATCTAGTTCCCTCACCATAAACAGTAAGTACTCCCCTACTAGGGTCTCGTATGGTCATCATCTGATGCTCACAGTCAAACACGACTCCAAACCGACTCAACCAATCCATGCCCACTATGACATAGACATCACCCATCACTATCGGCACTAGATCTATTGGAAACTCAACACCGAAAATCTCTAATACACATCCCCGGAATACATCAGTGGCAAAGACCGCATGATCATCAGCTATAGAAACCCTCAGCGGTCGACTCAACGCCACGCGTCTAACACTAATGTGACGACTAAAGGATAAGGACACGAAAGATCGACTCGCAACCGAATCTGTGACAACTCGAAAATTTTTATCTAGTAAAGTCAATTCAATCAACCAAAAGTCAGACTTAATTCTATTGCCTTTTAGCCTTGTTAAGGGTCATTCTAATGAGTTCTAAGCCTAGTACACTTAAGGATTGAGTGCTATGAAGTATTAGCTCAAGATCAGAAGGCTGCACCCGAACCAGAAAGCCAACCACATGGGGTTTATGGCCGTAAACTCTATTCACGGCCGTAAACACCCTCCTAGCCATGAACTCCGATGATAAGTATAGATTTCCTTCATTTGTTCTTCATTTCTCACATCTTCAAGTCAAGAAAACTCATTCTCTCTCAAGTATCATTAAGGAAATCCATCATTTCTCTTCAAAAATTTAAGTAATTCCTCCATTTTGCTAGTTAATCTCCTTGTTCATATGAATCATATGAATCACATCCTTAAATTCATCACTTTTCCTTCAAGATCTTCAAATCTTCATCTTTTCACCAAGAACACCAAGAACACCTACTTATTCTTGGGCCGTGAACACCCTAAAGTCATCCAAAGTGTTAGTATTTTTTCTATCATCTTGTTTTTCATTAGAAACTCTTGTATCCTCATAAGACAAAACCCTACAAGCAAGAATCAAGATCCAAAATGCATCATTTTGGAGTGCTTACGGCCGTAAACACTTGGTGTGGCCGTAAACTATCCTTTGACCGTAAACTCAAGTGTGGCCGTGAACACACTTTCCTTTGGCCGTAAACTCCCTTTAGTCAATCATATGTGATTGTAACACTTCATTACAAGTGTTTCCTAGTCCCTAAGGTTGTTTCCTTGCATGTTAGTTGTTTTAAACACTAACTACATGCCTATATATGTCATTATATGTCATTTAGGACTCGTTTGTGTCTCGGGAATTCATTCGTGGAACTTCTCATCCTTATGTGAATCTTCAATTGAATCACCCACATAAGGTGAGTTCATACCCCTATAATCAATCTTTTAAATGTTTTAAATGCTTTAAGGGGGGTGGGGGGGAATACAAGTTGAACACAATGATAATTGTGTAAATTTTTATATGTGATAACCACCACTTTAAAGGATATCTTATGCTTTTATAAGTGATCAAATCATTTCAAAAACTCTTTTTAAGTTATTTTACTTTGTTGTTTATAAAACTCTATTTTAAAGTACAATCATAACTCTGTAGATAATCGAGTCTTTTCTACAAATCAAAGACAGTACAAAACAAGCATACTAGTAAACATAATGGGTATAGTTTAGGGGTTCAGAACATACAATAACAAGAACAGGGAGGAACATACAATAACAAGAACAAGATAACAATAATGTGAAACCACTACTTCATGGCTTAGCAATATACTTGTTAATTCGCGTTTTGTAACCAGAGTCTCCTGGAGGGAGAGCATGAGTTTGTGTATAGATCTATACGGGATTGACACCCCACACCTTGCTGCTAGCTACAGTGGGACTTAAAAGTCTATGGGTGACAAATGTCACATCAGTTTTGGCGCCAGTAGGTCGTCGTGTTAAACACGTGTCATATCAGTATGGTTATAACCTCATCACATTTTTACCTTAATTAACAAACTGGTTTTAAGGTAGTTAGTGGTCAGTAGTTACTTTATACAACACTACTGTACACTTTCATTTTCCCATTACATTCATATAGTGATCTTCTCACATAAAAAGTAATGCAAACTATTTTCTAGTAAAGATAGTCTTAAACTTGGGAAAACTTACATCATTACAAAAGACAAACAGAATAGTCGAGTCTTAGTACATTTAGTTAGAAGGGGGCCTATAATGATAACTTTATGATTCCTTGGTAGATACATCAGGGATATATATTAATCGGGTCCGGTAGACAGTAGAATGTGTGCTTTCCGCTTCATTTCATGTTCCTTGTTTGGTTGTGGGCTTAGAGAAGATTCACCCAGTCTACTATCTAATCGATCTTAGCTATATATATATATATATATATATATATATATATATATATATATATATATATATATATATATATATATATATATATTCCGTATACACCAAGTAATCATAAGGAGTACCAGGTATGGGTCAGGTCATAGTATCCAAATTCAATACACCGTTTTCTAGTACAAAAACATATTTTTCAGATAGAACACTTAGTAGGCTAAACTAGAAACTTATCAGAAAAAGGGTTTAATTCAGTTTATTAAACCAGTATAACTTAAAGGACTGTTAGTGGTTAACTATATAATACCTTAGTTTATACATCAGGGTTATATATAATTAATATCCGATAGGCAGTTGGATGTGTGCTTTCCGCCTTACTTCCTGTTCCTTGTTTGGTTGTGGGCTTAGGGAAGATTCAGCCATTTAACTGTCCGTTCGCTATTATATTATATATATAGCTTGTATAAACTAAGTGATTATAGAAGGAACTATTGTGGTTACCATTTTTACTAAAGGAAATATATGATTTTATTAAAGAATGTTTTCATCAAATATAAAGAACTGTTACAGTTAACTCCGTAAGTACCAAATGAATACACCAGGGTTATATACAGTGAGGATCTAACAAACAATGAGATGTGTGACTTCCGCCTCATTCCCTGTTCCTTGTTTGGTTGTGGGCTTAGGGCAGATTCACACAATCGATTGTCTGTTTACTCTAAATTGTATATAACTTGTATCCATTTAGTACTCATAGAAGAAATTGCAGAGTCATTTTTACTTTTATTCATCATATCAAAAAACATAGGATTTTCTGGAGGAACATGCGCACTTTTCAAAGGAACTTACAACTTACTTTCATCACCTAAATTCTTATGAACTCACCAGCTTAAATGTTGATCTACTCTTTCAAAATAACTTGTATTCTCAATAGAATAGTAGACAGGTACGCGCACTGGGATTCAGAAGATGGAGCATAGTAGCTTCATGTCTTGTTTTGTTGTTTACTTTTGGAGTCAATGTTTTGTGAATCACATACTTTGTAAACACTTCCATTTTAATGCGATGGTTGTTTGTTACTTTGATTACTATGATGCATGTGTTGTGATACCAAACATGACATCCTCCGCCCCCGAACGTTTCCGCCGTTCTGGTTTGGGGGTGTGACAGAATCAAATAACACCAAGGTAGGCACAAAATTCACAAGAAAAGTACCTATATACACAGTATAAGCATAAACAAATCTCAAAATAACATGAATAAGGAGATACGTACCAGCAACAACATCACGCGCTGCGCGAACCTCCTCCGCAGTCAGCTGGAATGCTCTCCCACAAGCTCTCGGAGCCTCGGCCTTCCCCGACCGACCATCAGTAACACGTAAAGCAGCAGGAGCAGAAGCCTGGGCTGGTCCCGGAGTGAGCTGAGGACACTCGGCCTTTCGGAGGCCAGTCTGGTTGCAATGAAATCAAACCGAAAATCCATTGGGGTAGTCCTTCGCCATATGCCCCTCTTTGCCACATTTGTAGCAAATCCCAGCTTGGCAAGATCCCTCATGGCTCTTTCCGCACTTGCCATAAGTGTGGGCCTTCTGGCCTCCTGCTCTCGAATCAGCAGGCTTAGCCCGCTTCGTCGCCGGCTGCGACTACATTGGTCTCCTGTCCCTCCCCTGAGGCTCTCCCTCCTCCCCGGTCTGAATCTCCAACTCGATCTCTCTCCTCCTAGCATTGGTCTATAACTCAGCCAATGTCCGATATGATGAGTTCGCCACGAAATCCCGAATATCCCTCCTCAAAATGCTCAAGTATCGGCTCACACGTGCCTGCTCAGTAGACACGTGCTCAGGGGAGAACAACGCCCTCTCATGAAACATCCTCGTAATCTTTGTCACTGTTTCTGTCTTCTGCTTGAAAGACAGAAGCTCCTGGGCCAATCGTTCCCTCTCCACATAGGGAACATACTCGTCTCTAAACAACTGGGTAAACCACTACCAAGTAACTGCAGCATGATCTGCAGGATTGAAATCAGTCGTCACAAACTTCCACCAGTCCATCGCTCCCAAGCGAAGCTGGTTCGGTGCAAACCGAACTCGCAAGTGCTCCGGGCATGAACACGTATAGAAACACCCCTCAATGTCGGAGATCCATCTCATGGCAGAAATCGGATCCTGGGTCCCGTCAAACTCTGGTGGCTTCGTGTTGTTGAACTAACGAAACAACAACGAGTCACACCCCTGTGGTCACGCAGCTGCTAGGGCTGCGGTAGCTATGGCAACAGCAGCCTCGGTGACAGCAGCATACCGCTCATCAAAAGTCTCAATCAATGTGGTCTTAATAGACCCGAACATCTCTGGAATGGCCTCCCTGATAGTTGTGGCCACCTCCTCAGCAATGATCATGCGGATCTCCTCATCACAGGTACCACTGCCTATGGGGTTGTTGCGGGTAATCACCATAGTCTCTCTGAAACATAAACACAAAAATCATCAGGGACTGGATCAAGAGCACACTCGATTACCCACCCCTACATGCTCCTTAGCATCCTAAGTTACTTGGGTCGCATACAGATCAGGTGCTTTCAGTAGTACGGCCCCAATACTACTTTCCACACCAACCTATAGTGGCCCCAAGTCCTCCTCCTAGGATCCTAATTCACAAGTATTCTACCCCTCACGGATATCAAACTACTCTCTCAGTAGATTCCTCAATGCACATCTAGGTATGTCTCCTAGATTACTCTTTGACTCAAAACTCTCTAAAAAGGTTCCTACTATATACCCCTACTCAGCACACACAGAGCAAATAGTAGATAATATCAATCAATAGCAATCCCCCTAGGCTAAGACATCATGAATCAGGCAACTCTAGCTCTAAATTCATGAAATACCTAGCCTATCTTCTAGCATGTAGCTCTAATATCTCATAAGTATCTCATCTCGTAATATAAATAAATAAGGGTATTTTGGGAAAATCACCGTTCGGACTCTGGCTTATTGTACACACTGCTTCATCTCTTTCCTCTTAAAAACTTTTACTCGTTTACAAAAATTTCATTTCTTTTCGGAAAATTCCTCAAATCCTCAGTTTGAGTCCAGGCATACCCGAGGGTACATCCGAATCCCTCAAACCAAGGCTCTGATACCAACTTATAACACTCTAAATTTTTCAAATATATTTTTTTTCATTTTTAAGACCACAAAAAATACAGTTTCACATTTCTCAAACCCAAGTTTAATAGTTGTTCAAAACACAAGAAAATAAAATCTTTGACAATATCCCAGAATCCTCAAAACATAATCTCTAGCTATTTTGTACAATCATGCCAGCGCCCTTCTGCGATCCTGAGAGGTACCTGAAACAAATTTCACACAACACTGTAAGCACGAAGCGTAGTGAGTTCCCCAAAACAACACACACAAATAATTAGCCTCTTGTGGCTATATCTCGATAAGGACCCTCCAGTTATGTGTCTCAGTGAAGATCCTCCGGTCTTACAGCTCGGGTCGAACCCTCCAGTCCGGTATCTCAGTGATGACCCTCCGGTCTCACAACTCAGTTTGGACCCTCCGGTCCTAACTCAATAAGGCACATAAATAATATACAACATAAATCACAAAGACAAAATCCATGATATCACATAACTCAGTATAAGCACATAAGACCCTCTGGTCAATAACTCAAATAAGACCCTCTGGTCACACAATATTACCACTCAGATAAGTATAGTGAGAAGACTCACCTCGTAAGTAAGCAAGTATGTCTCGTACTCAACAGTAGGTCTAGACTCCCCCTACATATATCATATTCATTTCTAATTAACAATTTATAATAGCAACTCCAAAAATGTTCAACTATTCCTTTACTAACTCATGGAAAGGGTGAAAGACCATTTTACCCCTCCATGGTCTCCTAAGTCCATAACTTGACCAAACACTAAAAGTCAATGGAAGTCAACCCTCAAGTCAACAATCCATGTTGACCCAACTCGTCGAGTACATCTATGCGACTCGTCGAGTTCCTTCGTTTCTCTGAAATATCGGGAAAATCCAACTCAACTCGCCGAGTTATCTCCCCAACTCACCGAGTTTATAACGCGTCTAAACTATCGGGGGAAACCCTAACCAACTCGTCGAGTTGGCTCACCAACTCGTCGAGTTCCTTCAAGCCATTCTCTCATTCAGACGTTTTTAAGCAAGGCTAAGGTCCAAAACTCTAAATCTAGCCTTCTAAGGCCAAAATACCACATAAAGCTGCAAGCTTTACGTCCATGCATGGCATCTAAGGCTAAGTTTGTCAAACCAAAGCTCAACAAAGGGTTTAAGGTATGGAAGTTGGCCAAAAATGGATAAAGCTCGAGTCTTTAGGCCTAAAGGGCCTAATTGTCACACCCCCAAACCAAGGATGGCGGAAACGTCCGAGGGTGGAGGACTTCATGTATAGTATCATAACAACAATTGTAATAGTAATTCAAGCAAACACAACCAACATATATATAATTGAAAAAGTTACATCATTGTATGAATTACATGTTTACGAATCAATTACAATAGGTTGACAAAATATGAAATAGTAGACGCCTTAGCGTCCCATCCTCAAAAGCACTTGATTACCTGTTTAATGATTTCCTGAGAATACAAGTTGTTTGAAAAAGTGTCAACACAAAGGTTGGTGAGTTCATAAGCTTTTGTTTGGTATTATTAAAAGCCTTTCGTTTGTAAAAGTAGTATTTGTATTAGAAAATCCAATATTTTCCTTAATGTGTAAATGTAGTCTTAAAACCCAAAGACCGAAATGTACAAGTAATTTGTCATATTTATAGTAAAACAATGCAAGTTTAAATCGACATAAACTCGTTAAATTTTAATGAAGTTCCCGTAAATTCCAATGTTTATTAATACTTTATGTGAGTTCCCGGAAATGTTATGACATTTGTCACCCCAGACCTATCGGTCTAACTGTTGCATGCAGTTTAGGTGTGGGTTTGTCAAACCCAATATAGATCTATACACAAGTATCACGCTCTCCCTCAAGGAGACTCTGGTTACAATACAGGACTTAATGGTAATTTGAAGTAAATGTCTCACAAAGTCATTAACGGAATTACGTGTTATGAAAACTTGATACCGTATGGCCGTACCTTGCTTAATGAAAATATCCTTTGTATAAATGTACCCTTTTTAAATGTATGTGTTATGTAATGTATCATAAACTATACCTATTATAGTTTATCAACCAAGGGTAGTACGTAGTAATGTATGCAAACTATATTCAAAATAGTTTATTAAATGTTTGAATGTATCGGTTGTACTTTGATTATAATCACTTGTTATTCTTTATATTTTATATGTCCAAATCCATTTGTAAACTGATGTGTGTCTAAATATTAAGATAAAATGTCATATATTGCAATAACATATAATCACATAAAGATATACACATTGCTCAACATGTTACAAGGTGAAATGAAATTAACAGCAACTTTTCGTTGAATACAGTTTCTGTTACTGTTCTTAGAAAATTTATAGAAAAATCATCAAAGCTCTAAATCCAAATCCGCAAATTTTGAGAGTTTGGAATATGAGTCTAGTTTGTTCGTAAATTTTATCATGATTTTTAGTGATCTCTAACAGAGGTGAAAATGTTCAAAATCACAGACTGGTCCGGGTTTGCCTCTGAAATGACAGGCATTTTTGTAAAAATCACCATAAATTGTAGAAAAATCATATGGAGATGTGCAAGTAGCCATTTTAAAGCTAAGAGCTTGAACTACTTGCACCTGGAACAGTTTTGAAAACTAAAATATTTAAGTTGACCAAAATAGTCCGTGATTAAAGTCCATCTTTTCTGATGTAATCTGTTAGAAAAAGTTTAATTGTGTTCTTGATGATTTTACTTGTATTCCCCCCTTAAAACTTAAGAAAAACATGTAAATGTAGGGGTATGAACTCACCTTATGTAGTTTCAGTAGATGAAAGTGAGAGAGAGGAAGTGTTCAACCCAAGAACACTAAGAAGATGTCTTGATGATTCGAGAATCTAACACCGAAGAAGATGGAACTTGTGTAAGATATCAATGATTTGAGTAGAATGGAGTTTAATAATTATGTGAATGATGAAGATACTTACTAATTGAAGAAAGAAATCCCTGGAGAAAGCCTTGAAGTTCTTGAAGTTGAGAGAAAAGATGAGAGAATTTTGGAGAGTGTTCTTGGTTGCTAAGTGTAGAATGAAAGAATTTTATGGAGAATGAGGAGAGAGGATCAATCCTCCAGCTCTTAGAACGTGGGAAGAGCTGGAGATTGGGTGTAAAGGTCCACTAAGGAGACAAGGGGTAGTGGGAAAGAGTGGCTAATCATAGAGTGAGGTGGTGGTGGTTTGCTTTTGCCATAAATTAAGGAAAAGCAAATATTCCCTCAATAATTAGTTCAACCACTAATTCTTTTAATATATTTTATAAAAACCCTGGAGATTTATATATTTTGGGGCCTTAGTTTATAAAATAAAGTTTTGGGTGAAAATCCCACGTTAAAATTATGAAAAACGGAGTTAAAACGAAGTCGTAGTCGAAAACCGGGAAAAAAGGCTGAATCTGCGAAGTTGCTCGGTCCTGTGCCGAGGTTCGGACCTGAGGCTTCGGACCTGAGGCTTCGGTCCTGAGGCTTCGGTCCGAGGCTTCGGTCCTGAGCACTTCAGTCCGAGGCTTCGGTCCTGAGCACTTCGGATGCGAGGCTTCGGTCCTGAAGCTTCGGTTTTGGGTCCTTAAGGCTATTTTACCCGTTTTTACCCCGTTTCAAGTGGTTTTTGACCCGGTTAAGGGTCGTGATGACCCGAATGATTACAAAAAGTTAAAGGAACTTTTGAGAGAGATTTCTAATAGAGAGAGATTGAGTGAAAGAGATTGAGAGAGAGTTCTTTTGAGACCTTTTTGAGTGTTTGGCTTTGAAACGCAAGGTCCGTAAACCCCGTTAAGCCATGATTTAGTGTCCTACACAATCCCGATGATTGTGCAATAGTGTTTTATCGCTTTGGTTCGTTGTTTAGCACTGTTAAGGCTAAGGAAAATCAAACACATGAATTTTCCAAATGATGTTTTCTCATTAAAATAGCGAATTGTACAGTGATTACATAACGTAAACCCTAACATACAAGGGTTATTGGAGTTGACCGGTTTGACTTGTTGACTTTGTTTGACTTTGACTTGACCGAAATTTGACGGTTGTCACATCATCCCCCCGTTAGAAGGAATTTCGTCCCGAAATTTTCATTTTGACTGGGATTTCAAGAGTTTGGGAAGAGATGTGGATACTTTTGTTTCATCTGATCCTCGCGTTCCCAGGTGAATTCGGGTCCTCGTTTAGCGTTCCAACGGACCTTCACGATGGGAATACGACTTTGCTTCGTTCGTTTGATTTCCCGATCCATGATTTCGACTGGTTCCTCCACGAAGTGGAGATTTTCGTTAACTTCGATTTCGTCGAGTGGTATTACAAGTGTCTCATCAGACAAACACTTCTTTAGGTTCGATACGTGAAATGTGGGATGTACTTTGTCGAGTTCCTGAGGTAATCGAAGTTTGTATGCTACTGGCCCAATCCTAGCAAGGATTTCGAATGACCCGATGTACCTTGGATTTAGTTTCCCGCGTTTGCCGAATCGTATCATTCCTTTCCAAGGGGAAACTTTTAGTAGTACTCTATCACCCACCTGGAATTCCAAGGGTTTGCGTCGTTTGTCTGCGTAACTCTTTTGCCGATCGCGAGACGCTTTCAGTCTTTCTCGAATTTGAACGATCTTTTCTGTGGTTTCCCTTATGATTTCAGGGCCAGTGAGGGTGCTATTAGAGACTTGCCCTCTAGCTAGCTGTGCATCCCCCACCTCAGCCCAACACAGGGGTGATCTGCATTTGCGACCGTAAAGAGCTTCGAATGGAGCGACTTTGATGCTAGTATGATAGCTGTTATTGTAGGAGAATTCGATAAGCGGTAGATGGGTATCCCATGCTTTACCGAAGTCTATCACACAAGCTCTTAACATGTCCTCCAACGTTTGAATGGTTCGTTCACTCTGTCCGTCGGTTTGTGGGTGGTAGGCCGTACTCATGTCAAGCCTAGTTCCCAATGATTTTTGTAGAGACTGCCAAAACCGTGAGGTAAATCTACTATCTCTATCGGAGATAATGGATATCGGCACACCATGGAGTCGTACAATCTCTCTGATGTACGTTCTAGTCAGCTTCTCCATCTTGTCGGTTTCTTTTATTGGTAGGAAGTGTGCTGATTTGGTCAATCTGTCTACGATTACCCATATTGTGTCAAGCCCGCCCGATGTCTTAGGCAGCTTGGTTATGAAGTCCATGGTTATTCGTTCCCACTTCCACTCAGGTATATCCGGCTGTTGTAATAGCCCGGATGGTTTCTGGTATTCGATTTTGACCTTAGCGCAAGTCAGGCACTTGCTCACATAGGTAGCAATCTCAGCTTTCATGTTCGGCCACCAATATAATTTCTTGAGGTCCAGATACATCTTATCCGACCCGGGATGGATGGAGTATCGAGTCTTGTGTGCTTCATTCATGACGACATCTCGGAGTCCACCGAACTTCGGTGTCCAAATCCGGTTCATGATATAACGTGCTCCATCATCCTTGACTTCTAAGTTTTTATCCATTCCCCTTAATGTCTCTCCTGCCACCTTTTCTGGTTTCAAAGCTTCCAGTTGAGCTTCCTTGATTTGTATGGTCAGGTGGGAATGGATTGTCATTGTTAAGGATTTTACTCGGCGGCCCGAGTACTCCTTCCTGCTTAGAGCATCGGCCACTACATTGGCCTTGCCCGGATGATAACGAATTTCGCACTCGTAGTCATTCAGCAACTCTACCCATCTCCTCTGTCGCATGTTGAGCTCTTTCTGATTGAGGATATGCTGAAGACTTTTGTGATCAGTGAAGATAGTGCATTTCGTGCCGTAGAGGTAGTGTCTCCAGATCTTCAAAGCGAATACCACTGCTCCTAATTCCAGGTCGTGCGTAGTATAATTAACCTCGTGCGTCTTAAGCTGTCTTGATGCATACGCGATAACCTTCCCTCTCTGCATGAGCACACATCCGAGGCCTTGATTCGAAGCATCACAGTACACTACGAAGTCCTCGGTTCCCTCTGGGAGAGACAAGATCGGTGCGCTGCATAGGGCTTGTTTTAACGTTTGGAAAGCAGTTTCTTGTTTATTTTCCCACTTGAATATCACACCTTTCTGCGTCAAGGTGGTGAGTGGTTTCGCAATCTTGGAGAAGTTTTGTATAAATCTTCGGTAGTAGCCAGCAAGCCCAAGGAATTGTCGAATTTCGGTTGGCGTCTTGGGTGCTGACCAATTCTCGATTGCCTTGATCTTGGAGGGATCCACATGTATGCCTTTCTCACTTACCACATGTCCAAGGAAATCCACTTCTCTAATCCAGAATTCACACTTAGAGAACTTAGCATAAAGCTTCTCCGCTCTTAGTGTCTCTAGCACTTGGCGTAGATGTAGGCGATGCTCTTCTTCGCTTCGCGAGTAGATCAAGATATCGTCGATGAATACGATTACAAACTTGTCTCGGTAGGGTCGACACACTCTATTCATTAGGTCCATGAATACCGCAGGTGCGTTTGTTAAACCGAAGGACATCACCACAAACTCGTAGTGCCCATAGCGAGTTCTGAATGCAGTTTTGGGAATATCTTCTTCTTGAACTCGTAGCTGATGGTAACCTGACCTTAGGTCGATCTTTGAGAAGAAATTTGCTCCTTGGAGTTGGTCGAAAAGGTCGTCGATTCGGGGTAGAGGATATCGGTTCTTGATGGTGAGTTTGTTTAGTTCCCGATAGTCGATGCACATGCGAAAGGATCCGTCCTTCTTCTTTACAAAAAGGACTGGTGCTCCCCAAGGTGAGAAGCTTGGTCTGATGAACCCTTTGCTCAAAAGCTCGTTCAACTGACTGGACAACTCTTGCATTTCTGTTGGTGCGAGGCGGTATGGAGCTCTGGCTACGGGGGTAGCTCCGGGTATTAAGTCAATTCTGAAATCGACTTGTCGTGCGAGTGGTACACCAGGAAGATCTTCTGGGAACACATCCGGGAAGTTACACACTTCGGGGATGTCTTTGATGTCTTTCACGTCTTGTTTCTTGTCTACTACGTGGGCCAAGAAGGCGTGGTACTCCTTCCGGAGATACTTTTGGGCTTTGATGCATGAGATGATTTGTAAATTCGCACTAGGTTTGTCACCATAGATGAGAAGGGTTTCGTCATTTGGTAGATTGAGGCGAACGGCCCTTTCGTAACATAGAATGTCGGCACGGTGAGGAACTAACCAATCCATCCCGATGATTACGTCGAAGCATTTTATGGTGACCGGCATCAGGTCAATTTTAAATGTATGGTTGTCTAGAGTGAGAGTACACTCTGAGTATATATCGCTAGTGCGTTCTACTTTCCCATTTGCCATTTCTACTACATAAGTATCCTTTAGTGATTGGGGATTTTGTTCAAGTAATTGTTTATATTGGTGGCTCACGAAACTCCTCTTCGCTCCACTATCGAATAGTACGCATGCATAAGAGTTATTGAGGAGAAACGTACCGGTAACCACCGTGGGATCCTCGACTGCTTCCCCATGTCCTATTGCCAGGACTCTTCCTACTCCACCAGCATTAGGGGCTTGTGCTTTGGGGCAGTTTCTTTTGAAGTGACCTGCGTCTCCACAGTTGTAGCAGGTTCGGGTTGCCCCCGTACTGGCGACTTGGTTGATTGGTCGAGCCGGCGCTTTACAGAAACGAGCAGTGTGCCCCTTCCTGTCGCAGTTGTTACAGTGCATCTCCCTACAAGCACCATTGTGGTGAAAGTTGCACTTGTTGCACTTAGGTATGGTTCCAGCATATGGCTTCGGTGGTGCTGGAGTGGTAGCAGTAGTGGCAGCATTAGTGGCAGCATGGACAGCAACAGTTTGTTGCTTCTTAGCGGGGTCCTGTGCTGGTTGGCTCTTCTTTTCGTTCCAGAACTTCCTTTTGTTGTTTCCCCCTTTTGATTGATCAGTGGTGGTGGTTGTAGTATTATGACCGGCTCGGTGGTCAACAAGTTGTTGTGCCAGCTCCCTGGCACTGTCAAAAGTAGTTGGACTTGAAGCCAGGACACTACTTTGCACTTGGAGAGACAGTCCCCAAAGGTATCGCTCCACCTTTTTCTCCTCCGGAGTAACCATTGTTGGGCAGAGGAGAGCCAATTCATTGAATCGGGTGGTGTAGGTTTCAAGGTCGGAGCCCGTCATCCTGAGGTTCCAAAGTTCTTGTTCCAGCTTTTGAATTTCACCTCTCGGGCAGTACTCCTTCATCATCAACGTTTTTAGTTCTGCCCAGGTTATGGAGCTAGCCACTTCGAGAGTAAGTGAATTAATCCGGCAGTTCCACCAAGTAAGGGCCCGGCCGGTGAAAGTGAAGGCTGCGAACTTAACTTTGCTCGCTTCGGGGCAAGAGCACACCTGAAAGACTACTTCGGTCTTTTCAAACCATTGCATCAAAGTGATGACTCCCCCGCTCCCATTGAAGTTGTCGGGTTTGCCATTGGTGAAGTCTTTGTAGGAACACTCTCTTGCATGCCACGTACTGTCTCCGTGGTTAGAGTTTGTAGCACCCGATCCAGAACCACCAGCTCCGTTTGTCCCTATCTGCGACATTGCGGCCGCTACGGCTGCTGTTACTGCAGCCTGGAACATCGCAGGATCAAACTGTGGAGGCAGCGGCGGAGGAGGTGTTGCTGTGTTGCTGGAAGGTCTTGGTCTTCTCCTTGGCGGCATGGTTCTGTCATAAGTCGTAAACCAATGTACTTTTAGTAAAAGTGTATTTATAGGAAGAGAAATCTTTTATACATAAAGTATATTATTACGTTGTTTTCCGGTATGTTTACGATACATACGATTTTATACTTTTAATTGACCCAATACATTGGGTTATGAGGTAAAATGAAAGTATAAAATATTTTATTTGAGTTTCCTTGTTTCCAAGTATATGACTGTTTGTAGAAGTTTCACATATACTAATTTAGTCGGGACATAATTAATATATTATATTTTAAAATGATCTTTATCGGTTACTTAATTAGTTGCAAAGTGCATACCAGTCATATATGATTAAGATATAATAGTCCTTCGAATAGATGACCCTAACTCCAAGACCACAACCAAACAAGGACAGGAAGTGAAACAAAGATACATAAATTCTAAGTCTATAGCATCTTAGTTACATATGACCTTAGCGCATCCACTTAGCAGCTATTGATCTATAAATAAAGACCTATTTAATTCTCAGATAATTTATTATAGTAACACAAAATACTCCTATAGTATTTGTAAATGTTTAGTTTTGAGTTCTTAAAGTATCCTTTGTAGTCTGTTATTAGGTTTGTTAGATTTGTTGTCCATCCTGACCATCCCCCAATATATGCAAGTCAATTCCCGGACAGATATAGTTGATCAGGCTATATCCTTCCCAGATTTAATCCACATATACTAAGGCATACTCAAAATGTTCAACTCTTCTTCTTTTGCTTTATGTTTTCGCTAGTTATGATACCATGCGAGCATGTAATGTATGTATGTATACTTTAATCAAGAAAATCATTTATTTTCTAAGAGTATATTTATTTGAAAAATGCACAAATCAGAGACTATTAGTCCCAATTGTGTTTATAGTTTGTATATCTTATGTGGTTTGATAAACTTAATTCACTATAAACTGTGCTCTGATACCAATCTGTCACACCCCCAAACCAAGGATGGCGGAAACGTCCGGGGATGGAGGACTTCATGTATAGTATCATAACAACAATTGTAATAGTAATTCAAGCAAACACAACCAACATATATATAATTGAAAAAGTTACATCATTGTATGAATTACATGTTTACGAATCAATTACAATATGTTGACAAAATATGAAATAGTAGACGCCTTAGCGTCCCATCCTCAAAAGCACTTGATTACCTGTTTAATGATTTCCTGAGAATACAAGTTGTTTGAAAAAGTGTCAACACAAAGGTTGGTGAGTTCATAAGCTTTTGTTTGGTATTATTAAAAGCCTTTCGTTTGTAAAAGTAGTATTTGTATTAGAAAATCCAATATTTTCCTTAATGTGTAAATGTAGTCTTAAAACCCAAAGACCGAAATGTACAAGTAATTTGTCATATTTATAGTAAAACAATGCAAGTTTAAATCGACATAAACTCGTTAAATTTTAATGAAGTTCCCGTAAATTCCAATGTTTATTAATACTTTATGTGAGTTTATTATAACCATACTATGACCAAGGTTGCCTAAAACGACGTTCTTCAGGCGTCGGAAATGTTATGACATTTGTCACCCCAGACCTATCGGTCTAACTGTTGCATGCAGTTAACGGAATTACGTGTTATGAAAACTTGATACCGTATGGCCGTACCTTGCTTAATGAAAATATCCCTTGTATAAATGTACCCTTTTTAAATGTATGTGTTATGTAATGTATCATAAACTATACCTATTATAGTTTATCAACCAAGGGTAGTACGTAGTAATGTATGCAAACTATATTCAAAATAGTTTATTAAATGTTTGAATGTATCGGTTGTACTTTGATTATAATCACTTGTTATTCTTTATATTTTATATGTCCAAATCCATTTGTAAACTGATGTGTGTCTAAATATTAAGATAAAATGTCATATATTGCAATAACATATAATCACATAAAGATATACACCTTGCTCAACATGTTACAAGGTGAAATGAAATTCACAGCAACTTTTCGTTGAATACAGTTTCTGTTACTGTTCTTAGAAAATTTATAGAAAAATCATCAAAGCTCTAAATCCAAATCCGCAAATTTTGAGAGTTTGGAATATGAGTCTAGTTTGTTCGTAAATTTTATCATGATTTTTAGTGATCTCTAACAGAGGTGAAAATGTTCAAAATCACAGACTGGTCCGGGTTTGCCTCTGAAATGACAGGCATTTTTGTAAAAATCACCATAAATTGTAGAAAAATCATATGGAGATGTGCAAGTAGCCATTTTAAAGCTAAGAGTTTGAACTACTTGCACCTGGAACAGTTTTGAAAACTAAAATATTTAAGTTGACCAAAACAGTCCGTGATTAAAGTCCATCTTTTCTGATGTAATCTGTTAGAAAAAGTTTAATTGTGTTCTTGATGATTTTACTTGTATTCCCCCCTTAAAACTTAAGAAAAACATGTAAATGTAGGGGTATGAACTCACCTTATGTAGTTTCAGTAGATGAAAGTGAGAGAGAGGAAGTGTTCAACCCAAGAACACTAAGAAGATGTCTTGATGATTCGAGAATCTAACACCGAATAAGATGGAACTTGTGTAAGATATCAATGATTTGAGTAGAATGGAGTTTAATAATTATGTGAATGATGAAGATACTTACTAATTGAAGAAAGAAATCCCTGGAGAAAGCCTTGAAGTTCTTGAAGTTGAGAGAAAAGATGAGAGAATTTTGGAGAGTGTTCTTGGTTGCTAAGTGTAGAATGAAAGAATTTTATGGAGAATGAGGAGAGAGGATCAATCCTCCAGCTCTTAGAACGTGGGAAGAGCTGGAGATTGGGTGTAAAGGTCCACTAAGGAGACAAGGGGTAGTGGGAAAGAGTGGCTAATCATAGAGTGAGGTGGTGGTGGTTTGCTTTTGCCATAAATTAAGGAAAAGCAAATATTCCCTCAATAATTAGTTCAACCACTAATTCTTTTAATATATTTTATAAAAACCCTGGAGATTTATATATTTTGGGGCCTTAGTTTATAAAATAAAGTTTTGGGTGAAAATCTCACGTTAAAATAATGAAAAACGGAGTTAAAACGAAGTCGTAGTCGAAAACCGGGAAAAAAGGCTGAATCTGCGAAGTTGCTCGGTCCTGGGCCGAGGTTCGGACCTGAGGCTTCGGACCTGAGGCTTCGGTCCTGAGGCTTCGGTCCGAGGCTTCGGTCCTGAGCACTTCAGTCCGAGGCTTCGGTCCTGAGCACTTCGGATGCGAGGCTTCGGTCCTGAAGCTTCGGTTTTGGGTCCTTAAGGCTATTTTACCCGTTTTTACCCCGTTTCAAGTGGTTTTTGACCCGGTTAAGGGTCGTGATGACCCGAATGATTACAAAAAGTTAAAGGAACTTTTGAGAGAGATTTCTAATAGAGAGAGAGATTGAGTGAAAGAGATTGAGAGAGAGTTCTTTTGAGACCTTTTTGAGTGTTTGGCTTTGAAACGCAAGGTCCGTAAACCCCGTTAAGCCATGATTTAGTGTCCTACACAATCCCGATGATTGTGCAATAGTGTTTTATCGCTTTGGTTCGTTGTTTAGCACTGTTAAGGCTAAGGAAAATCAAACACATGAATTTTCCAAATGATGTTTTCTCATTAAAATAGCGAATTGTACAGTGATTACATAACGTAAACCCTAACATACAAGGGTTATTGGAGTTGACCGGTTTGACTTGTTGACTTTGTTTGACTTTGACTTGACCTAAATTTGACGGTTGTCACACTAATAATATCCATATCTGAAGTCTTAGCTTCAAGGTAAGCTCAAAGCCAATAAGGACCCAAGGGAAATGCTAAAAATGGCCATAACTCTCTAACGGAGAGATCTAACAATGAAGTGATCAAGTTAGTGGCTTTTTACCTCCAAATGGTCATTAACACTGAAAGAATGTTATATCCAAGGACTCCTTCGCGTTCCAATGCCCCAAAACACATACTCTTAGCCTCTCTCTCTCTCTCTCTCACTCACAGATGATAACAGCTCAATTAGGGTTTCTCTCAGGGTGCTAAGGTGATGAGGGAGGCAGGGTAAAGGACTTAAGGTCCTTTAAATAGGGTGCAAACCCTAAAAATTAGGGTTTTCACACCCAGCTCCTACTGGTCGAGTCGGGTCCTCCGACTCGTCGAGTTGACTCTATAAACCACACGACTATCTAAATCCTACTCGGCGAGTTGGGGCCTCCAACTCGTCGAGTTGTCCTGTCAACATGAATATAAAATTATTTATATTTGTACCTGGGAGTCGGGATGTTACATATTGCACAGCTCTCGTTTGAGTCTAATCATTGCAGGGATGAATCTTCTACTCCAAGGATTTTTTGAGCCTTCTGTCAAGTATAAGAGTTATTGTGACAACCCGATATTTCAAGTCAATGTAATGACCTAAGTCAAGTATTGTAATCTATTTTTGAATTAATAAATAAATAAAAATAGCTTCATAAATGAAATGTTCAAAAGTCTCAATTGGGATACATAAAATGATAGATATCGTGTCAAAGTTTTCAGAAACATAAAGAACACTCAAAACCGAGTTATAACGAAGAAGTTATGACCAATCAAAGATCTGCGTCAAAACCGGTAAAACACTATTAAGCATAAAACACGAAATTTCAATAAAATAATTTTTAGCCTTAGGTATCGAAATAAAAGTCGTAGATATCATTAAACAGTAAACATACATAAAAAGAACGTCCAAATCTGACTTCGTATGAGGAAGTTATGATTTTTCTAAATTTCGAATACAGCAGTAGACAGCTAAAAACTCGAAATAGATATCGAGCGACTTTTAGCCGACACAACCTAAACAAGAATTGAATATCCCGTCAATAGTAGTACAACGGTAAAAAGACAGACGAAATCGGACGTCGGATGAAGAAGTTATGGATTTTTAACGGACTTTTCCAGTCCCGGCCTGTTAAAAATATAATATTAAAAATAAAGTCAAAATTAGCCGATGGAGTCTAAACGAAAGTGGTAGAGCATAATCTCACCTACGCGTGGATATAAAGAACGTCAAAATCGGAGCTCGTATGCGAGAGATATAAATTTATAAAGTTCGGGGCACAAACTTCCACATCTGTCAGGATTCACGTCGTGAGTCAAAGGAGGTTCACGACGTGAACCAATGATAAACGTTTACCAAGATTCGGGCTATAAGATGTCGAGTCTACGAATTGATCATGACATAATTCATGACGTGAACATTTCCAAGTTCACGACGTGAACTCCAATTTTTCACCCTATAAATAAGGTGCGAGGCTGCCGATTTTATTTGCCAATTTACCACCTCTCTCCCCAAATTTCTCACTTTATAGCCCCTCGAGACTACCGCGATGCCCCGGTTACGTATCCAAACTCTGACGAAGGTCCGAAGGTCCGAAACTCCCAAGAAATTTTCCACTTTCCGGTCGTAGTGCTGCCCGAGAAAAGCCTCGTTTTCTTCAAATCATCACACTTACCAGGTGAGTTCATACCCCTATATTTTCACGTTTCTACTACATTTTAGGGGGGAGAAATACAAGTGAAACGCAAGAAAAACTTATGTTAAAATGCAAATCGTTACATACAGTTTCTAATACTTTATCTACATTTTGTGTATAAATGTTAAATAAGTAAAATAACGCTATCACAAATGTTATACTTTACATGCAAGGTTGATAATACATTAAGGTTTATCATTCAAATGAAACGCACTTTTGAAAAACAATAATAGGTATAGTTTACGAGATATTCATGACATTTTACACTCTATGAACACTATAGAAAGGAAACACTTACATTTACAAGAAAAATGGACTTTTCATACGTATATCTATTTGATACAAACTTTTGTGAGACATTTAACTTCACGTAATTTCAAGTACGCATTTCAAGTCTTGTGTTATAAACCATAATCTCCTGTAGGGAGAGCGTGATACTTGTGTATAGATCTATACGGGATTGACAATCCCGCACCTAAACTGTTAGCTACAGTTAGACCGGCAGGTCTGGGGTGACAAACGTCATATCATTTCAACGCCTGAAGAACGTTGTTATAGGCAGTCTGGGTCGTTAGTACGGTTATAAAACTCACACAAAGTATTAGAACATTTGATTTACGGGGCTATCAAACGTCTTATTTGTTTATATATACATATATAAATCTACCTACACTATTTTAGGTATGGAAAATACTTATGCATTTCGGTTTTTGAATCTTTTAAAACTACTGCACATTTATGGAAAATATTGGATTTTCTAAGAAACAAACACAGTTAGTTTTTACAGAAAGGCATACAATTCTAATACAAAAACGTTTATGAACTCACCAACTTAATTGTTGACATTTTTTCAAAACTACTTGTATTTCTCAGGGATTCAGTAATACAGGTAAACAACAGCTTTTGGGGAAGGGACGCTAAGGCGTCATTTTCAAACTTAATATATGATCATAATGTAATTTCGTTTGAAACAAGTAATACTATCAACAATGTAACTTTTTTAAATTATATTTATGATGGTTGTGTTCGCTTTCTTTACTATTTACTCAACTGTTATAATACTACATGAAGTCATCCACCCTCGAACGATTCCGCCGTTCTGGTTTGGGGTATGACAGATTGGTATCAGAGCATTGTTTATAGTGAACTAAGTATATCGAACCA
The DNA here is from genome assembly GCF_052849685.1 of Lactuca virosa. NCBI lineage: Eukaryota > Viridiplantae > Streptophyta > Magnoliopsida > Asterales > Asteraceae > Lactuca > Lactuca virosa. The sequence goes on along the minus strand of NC_136431.1, from coordinate 114,394,797 downwards.
CATAAGATATACAAACTATAAATGTTTAGGGACTAAAAATCTCTGTCAAAACGTTTTACACCCGAACCATATTTTTTTATTAACATAAATTTTTAGTTTCATAAAAGTACAAATACATGCATGTAACAATTTATTTTCATAGTTAGAACTATACAAAAGTATTAAGACAAGTTGGACACTACGACTAGGCCTCGGGATATGTAATCAGATTTGGGACGAATATAGTCTGATCAACTATATTTATCCGAGATGTGACCAATGTGTGTCGGGGAATAGTCGTAGTGAGCAACAAGTCAAAAACTTACCAAAGTAACACTAGAATCAAACTTTCAAATTAAAATACTATAGGAGTATTTATGACACAATAAAAACTATAACAAGCAAGTAAACCCCGACATTTGGTTAGGACTAGGAGCGTCAATTAAAATAAAATTTAGCTTATAAAAACTAAAAAACTTCACTGACAGGGCTATAATTGCAAAGTGCATACTTTAAGGTTACACATGAGTGAGGTTGCATGGACTTAGGATTTATGATTTCTCTTTAGGCTCTTTTCCTTGTTTGGTAGACCTGGCAATTTGATACACGACACGATTAATACGACACGAACACGATACGAGTTTTCCGTGTATGTGTTTTAGAAATTCGTGTTTTGTGTTTATTCGTGGCTTACACGTATTTTAAATTCGTGTTTCGTGTCTTACACGTGTCAAACACGAATTTACCTGTTTAGACACGTATAAGACACGATACAAATTCGTGTTGACACGTGACACGTACAAACTCGTATAAACACGTATATACATATATATATATATATATATATATATATATATATATATATATATATATATATATACTTTAGGGTAGGGATGAGCATATGGACCGGGGAACCGGCCGGAACCGGTACCGGAACCGGAACCCGATGGAACCGGTCGGGCTAGGACCGGGACGTTATTTTTGTGGATTTTTGGAACCGGAACCGGTAGGAACCGGAACCGATATAACCGGAACCGGTAGAACCGGCAAAAACCGGAACCGTATGATGCTATTTTTCGAGGACCGGTTCCAACATTTGAAGACACGACAAGAACCGGTAGAACCAGAACTGATAGAACCGTCGGACTGGTTCGGTTCTTGATTTTGGCTGAAGCCGGTTCCCAGGTCGGGTCCGGTTCCGGCCGGTTCGGTCCTTTTGCTCATCCCTACTTTAGGGTTAAATTTTGTATTTATAATATATTAGGGACCAATTTCGTAAAAGTCAATAATTAGTTTATAGCCCTAGCTTAAAAAAAGCCATTAAAAACGTGTTTATTCATGTTTTTTCATGTTTTCATGTAACACGGCTAAAAAACGTGTCTATTCGTGTCGTGTCACGTGTCACACAAAATTGTTACGTGTCGTGTTCGTATTTGATACCCCAAACACGTTTTATAATTCGTGTCGTGTTCGTGTTTACCAAATTCGTGTCATGTAAATTCGTGTCTAACACGAATACATGACACGCAGACACGGATTGCCAGGTCTATTGTTTGGATGTGGGCTTGGAGTGAAGCTACTTATCCAACGGTCCATTCAATCTCAATTGTATGTAATTCGTATACACTAGGTAATTATAGGAGGACTCGGTGTAGGTCTTATCATAAAATTTTCTCTTTACACTCAAATTCTATATATAATTCTCTTATCTTTATTCTCGATCAGACGAAATGGCAGGATTTCATATCCCCGGGGATCCCTACTACCCAAACCAGGGCAATGGAGGTTGGATCGAGGAGGATCCAGAAGAGGATCCCGAGGAAGATCCAGAAGAGGATCCCGAAGAGGTTTCCGAGGAAGATCCAGAAGAGGATCCCGAAGAAGTGGAAGAGGAAGTAGATGATGAGGGCACTGACTCAGAACCCGAGGTCTACAATCCTCCCCAGAAGGCACCAAACCACCGATGGAACTTTCAGGGCCCGGCGCCCCTATGGGCTGTAGATCTGAAACGATGGAGCAGGGAACAAGGACAACGTCCACCCTACGGCATGGGACAAGGCTTTTATAACCTCAGTAACAGAGGTTCAGCTGACAGAGCACTCCCTGTCATGGTTCGTCGCATCGCCAATCAAGGCGAGCAAGCAAGGGTAAACGCCAACCAAATCATGGACGTTGATGCCACTGCCCAAATCACGGCGGTACGTCTTCGTTGCCTGGACGAAGAACATGATCGAACAATAGAACACACCTTTTCCCTTCAGAAAGACATTACCGCTGCTAGAGCTGAGGTAAGGGAGTTTCGGAAAAACCAAGCCGCAATGGAGAGGCGCGTCATCGAGGCTGAACGTCAAGTGGCTCGAACTCGGACTTCCACGACAACATATCAGGGTCCACATCGTACCACCCGCTCGGAGTAGAGCGTGTACTTCTTGCGCTATGTATATACTTATCGAGTGAGCGTTGGTGCTACTCTTTCCTTATGTATGTAAACTCGACGGATTGTGAGTACGCAATTCGAGGGTCTGAATGTTGTCAAATTTTCCCATTTTCATTGATGTACTCTAGACTTGTGTTAAGGTCAAATTTTCCTGATCGATGTATCGAATATTAATATCAATGAGATTGACACGCATTTATTATTTCATTGAGTATTTCATTAAGTTCTTAAAATACTAAGGAAATCATACACTTATTATCGTAAGTTTCCATTTCACAATTAACTTACAAATTCGGTAATGTTCTGAACGTAAAGCATATAATACTAAGACTTTCCATAATCATTCCTGAAGACTTATTAAGAACTCGTCTTTTAACTTATGGCAGAATCATGCCGCCAAGAAGGAATCCCCGACGCTTCAATACTACAGGACCACCACCGCCGCCACCTCCATTGATGGACGGTGCTGTTTTTCAAGCTGCGGTGACAACTGTTGTGACAACAGCAATGGCTCAAATGAGTAACAACGAGTCGGGAGGAGGAATAAATAGCTCTACCAATGGTCAGCACCAAGGTCGTTCCGGGGAATGCATTTACAAGGACTTCACCAACAGCAAACCCATAACCTTTAATGGTACTGGAGGATTTATGGCTCTATCCCAATGGATAGAGAAAACGGAAGCAGTATTCGAGATCTGCTCATGCCAAGAAGGGAGCAAAGTAAAATTTGTTGCCTATACTTTCTCCGAACGAGCCCTAACGTGGTGGAATGGCCACGTCAAGTCACTAACTCTGGTAGTGGCTAACTCCATGGGATAAGAAAACCTGAAACAAATGCTCATGCAAGAGTACTGCCCGAGAGGCAAAGTACAGAAGCTCGAGCAAGAGCTTTGAGGCCTTACTATGGTAGGCTCGGACGTCACAACCTATACCAATAGGTTCAGTGAGTTGGCAATACTTTTCCCGGGAATGGTTACTCTAGAGAGCAAGAAGATCGAGAGGTATATCTGGGGACTGTCACCCCAGATTCGAGGAAGTGTACTAGCTTCCAAGCCAGTTACTTTCGATAGCGCCAAACAGCTGGCACAATCCCTCGTTGACCATGGTGTCTGCCAAGGATTCATGACTGTTGTTCCGAAGTAAACCATAGAGAGCAACAACAACAAGAAGTTTTGGAACAAAAGGAAGGGTCAATCTTTGCAAAAACCTTCCAAGAAACAACAGATAGTGGCAGTCCATGCCGCTACTACTCCCACCATTGTTCCTGTTACCCCTACACCAGCGAAGCAATATGCTGGAAACCTACCAAAGTGCAGCAAATGCAATTTCCATCACAACGGAAATATTCGGGAGATGCACTGTAATAACTGCAACAGGAAATGGCACACTGCCCGTTTCTGTAAGGCACCGGCGTAACCAATCACCCAAGTTCCTGGAGTCGGTGTGGGTCAGGCGTGTTATGGGTGTGGGGAAGCTGGGCACTACAAGAGAGATTGCCCTAAGGCAAGGAATGCTGGCGGCATAGGAAGAGTGTTGGCAATAGGACAGAACGAGGCAATAGCTGATCCCACGGTGGTTACGGGTACGTTTCTCCTCAATAACGCTTATGCATGCATACTTTTTGATTGTGGTGCGGAGAGGAGTTTCGTGAGCCATGAATTTAAACACTTACTTAAGCAAAACCCCCAATCACTTAATAAGATATTTACAGTAGAAATGGCAAACGGTAAAACAGAAAGCACAAACGATATGTACATAGGCTGCATGCTAGATATAAATGAACACTCGTTCCAAATCGATCTAATGTCGATCACTATAAGAAGCTTTGATGTCATCATCGGTATGGATTGGTTAAGCCTTTACCATGCCGATATACTTTGTCACGAAAGGGTCGTTCACCTTAATCTGCCAAACGGCGAAACTCTGATCATTTATGGGGATAAACCCGGAACCAATTTACAAATCATTTCTTGCGTCAAAGCCCAAAAATACATGCGCAAGGAATACCATGCTTTCCTAGCCCACGTGGTAGATAAGGAAAAAGAAACGAAGGATATCAAAGACATTCCAGAAGTCTGCGATTTCCCCGACGTCTTCCCTGAAGATCTTCCAGGAGTCCCACCAGAACGTCAAGTCGATTTCAGAATCGACTTGATTCCCGGAGCTACCTCAGTAGCAAAATCGCCGTACCGTCTAGCCCCGACAGAGATGCAGGAATTATCCAGCCAACTAAACGAACTACTCAATAAAGGATTCATCATGCCGAGCTTCTCACCTTGGGGAGCACCAGTCCTATTCGTAAAGAAAAAGTATGGATCCTTTCGCATGTGCATCGACTACTGTGAACTAAACAAGCTCACGATTAAGAACCAATATCCCCTACCACACATAGACGATCTGTTCGACCAACTCCAAGGAGCAAGCTACTTCTCAAAGGTCGATTTAAGATCTGGGTATCATCAACTACGAGTCCTGGAAGGAGATGTTCCCAAGACGGACTTCCGAACTCGTTATGGTCACTACGAGATTGTTGTGATGCCCTTTGGATTAACAAATGCACCGGCGGTGTTCATGGACTTAATGAACCGAGTATGTCGTTCTTTCTGATGGGTTTTTGAGCATTCTAACACTTCCTAAGTGTACATGCAACCCTAATAACCTTGAATCTATGTTTTCTCTATATACATGCAAATTTCTTTTTCAAGGTTATTTCCTAACTAGCATGGCATGGGGATTACATAAAACATAAAAACTAGTAGAAATACATACCTTGTTGTTGCTTGGATTCCTTCAAGACTTTGTGAGCCTAGCACCCCAAATGTTGTGCCTCAAATGCTTCACACAGCACCACAAGACTTGGAATAACTTGAGATAATACTTCTAGCACTCAAAATCGGTTATGCCCTCTCTAGTAACACTAGGTCACGATTTTGCTAGCCATAGGGTTCCTTTTATAGTGTTGTCACAATTAGGGTTTACACATGAATGCCCTTAATTGTCATGACTCTTGATTTCCCATGACCCATGGGTTTGTAACTCCCATGAACTATCCATGGAGCTCCATATGGTTATAACCAAACCCATAAACCATGGATCATTAATCCACCATAAAAGAATTGATGATTGTCATAATCAACCCTATATATTTAATTAGTCTCACTTTGATCACCAAATTAATACTAGATTAATACTTGATCAATACTAATTAAATAATACTATTATTAATATATTAGGACTTATAATATATTAATAATCATAAGTGCCTTATTCTCTCATTTAGTCTATCCAAGTATTGCAATGCCATGCAACCCAAATGGACCATGCCGGGTCGGGTCAAGTACATACCAAATAAAGTTATGGACTTACACACTATATCCAACAGTCTCCCACTTGGATAAGTCTAATAACTATATTTGCAAATATGACTTCAAAATCCGACTAGCAATCGTAGCTCTTTCAAAGTCTCTCGGAACTGAGATGATGATGATACGCCATTTAAGATAAGTGATCATATAATCCTCTGTTCTCATGATATCAGCCGGACAAACACATGGAACATGGTCTTACTTATTGTCCAACATTTGTTTCTCGATCTCTGATTTGTTTCGACATAGAACTAAATTGAACACATCAATTAGGTTCTGACCGGGCCCGGTACATAGGTCAAACCCAAATCATCGAGGGGCCCAGATATCGCTTCTATTTCTAGAAGGAACAGATAAACTTCGACTGATATGCTTGTACTAACTACTTGTTGAATTATTCACAAAGGCACGTTTTATGACATTGAGTTACCAATGCGTTTTCGTGCAATCAATGAATAACCAACTCATAGTCAACAACTCATATCTCTAGGTTTGAAGATTTATATGATATTACCGTCTCACGATCACTCTAGATAAATTCCATGAAGTGATGCAAGTGAGCGTGGGTTGGATCCAATACTCAGCCCTTATGAGTACTCATGAATGTTGTAGCAACCATTGCATTATCCAAAGCACTTTTAGACAAATCATACAAGCCAAATTCATGACAGTCTTAAATCAATACTTACTTCCAAAGTTTGACTGACTGTGGATGGTTTAAATAATAACATAATTATTCTGGAAGTAAAAACATGCAAAATTGAAACATAGTAAACAATCAACACAAGATAGTAACACCTTACTCATAAATAAATAACAACTTTTATTTATCATCAAATATCAATTACATTTTACAAGTTTCAAGAATCTAATTATTGAAACTAATATCATCCTTCAGCCCAATGTGCCTCGCATGCTGTAAATGCTTAACCCTGCTCAGTCCCTTCGTGAGGGGATCTGTCGGGTTCTCATCTGATGATACCCTCTTAGCTACGAGGAGTCCTTCTTCTATTCGATGTCTGATGAAATGGTATTTTCTGTCAATGTGCCTAGATCTCCCGTGATCTCTCGGTTCCTTAGCCAAAGCAACCGCACTTTCGCTGTCACAGAAAATTTCCATTGGCTCTTTTATAGCTGGTACAACTCCAAGGTCTCCGATGAAGTTCTTTAGCCATATCGCCTCCTTAGCTGCTTCACTTGCTGCTATGTACTCTGATTCACAAGTAGAATCAGCTACTGTCTCCTGCTTGGAACTTTTCCAAGTAATTGCCCCTCTATTTAGGATAAAGACACAGCCTGACTGAGAGCGGAAATTATCCCTAACAGTATGGAAGCTAGCATCGCTATATCCTTCCACTCTCAAGTCATCACTGCCTCCGAGGGTAAGGACCAAATCCTTAGTCCTCCGCAAATACTTGAGAATGTTCTTTACCGCTGTCCAGTGTGCCTTGCCAGGGTTCCCTTGATATCTACTGACCATGCTCAAAGCAAAAGCCACATCAGGGCGAGTACAAGTCATAGCATACATGATCGAGCCCACAGCGGAAGCATATGGTATATGACTCATTTCAGCTATCTCAGCCTCTGTACTCGGACTCTAAGTCTTACTCAACTTGGCATTACTCTGGATTGGTAATTCTCCTTTCTTGGATTCTTGCATGCTGAACCTTTTCAGCACCTTATCCAAGTAAGTACTTTGACTAAGTCCAATTAGTCTCTTACTCCTATCTCTCAATATCCTTATCCCTAGGATATAGGCAGCTTCGCCAAGGTCCTTCATAGCGAAACACTTCCCAAGCCAGCTCTTAACCTCCTGCAAGGTTGGGATGTCGTTTCCTATGAGAAGTATGTCATCCACATACAACACCAAGAAGCTAACTATGCTCCCACTAGCCCTGACATACACACAAGACTCATCCTCACTCCTAGAAAAGCCAAACTCTTTGACTTTCTCATCAAAGCAAAGATTCCATCTGCGAGATGCTTGTTTCAATCCATAAATGGATTTATCAAGCTTACACACTCTATTAGGGTATCTTGTATCGACAAAACCCTCTGGTTGAGCCATGTAAACATCCTCAGCCAACTTTCCATTAAGGAAAGCGGTTTTGACATCCATTTGCCATATTTCATAATCATGAAATGCAGCTATGGCTAACAATACTCTAATAGACTTAATCTTAGCTACTGGTGAGAAGGTCTCATCATAGTCAACTCCCGGAGTTTGAGTAAAGCCCTTCGCAACCAGTCGCGCTTTGTAAGTATGTACCTTCCCATCCATGTCGGTCTTCTTCTTGAAGATCCATTTGCACCCAATTGTCTTACGACCTGGTACATTGTCAACCAAGTTCCAAACTTGATTGTCATACATGGACTGAATCTCGCTGTCCATAGCCTCCTTCCATTTAGCAGACTCAGGGCCTGCCATGGCTTCCCTGTAATTATTAGGTTCATCCAAATCTATTAGTGTACTATCACTAATAAATGTATCACCTTCAGTGGTGATGTGATAACCATAATAAAAATCAGGTGTGTTCCTCACCCTAGTGGAACGTCTTGGAGGTACAGACTCATCTATCGGATCAACAGGAGTTTCCTCCTCTGGTTGTTCGATAGCATTTGAGGTTCCTTCACCACTTGACTCTTGAAGCTCTTCAAGGTCAATTTGCCTCCCACTGTCCCCTTGGCTTATGAATTCTCTCTCACGAAAGACTCCTCTTCTTACTACAAATACCACATTATCACTGGGTCTGTAGAAGAGGTAACCAAAGGATCTCTGTGGGTAGCCGATGAAAATACACCTCTCACTTCGAGGTTCAATCTTATCATGAGTCTCACGCCTCACGAAAGCTTCACAACCCCAAATCTTGATGTGGTCCAAATTGGGAACTTTCCCAGTCCACATCTCGTGAGGTGTTTTGGCAACCTTTTTAGTAGGGACTAGATTAAGGATATGGGTGGCAGTCTCTAAGGCATACCCCTAGAAAGAGATTGGTAACGAAGTTCGACTCATCATGGAACGAACCATATCCATCAAGGTTCGATTGCGCCTTTCAGCTACACCATTCAACTGTGGTGTTCTGGGAGGTGTCATTTGTGAGACAATCCCACATTCCTTAAGATAGTCAAGGAACTCAATGCTAAGATACTCTCCTCCCCGATCGGAACGGAGCATCTTGATGTTCCTGCCCAATTGATTCTCCACTTCCTGCTTAAACTCTTTGAACTTTTCAAAGGTTTCTGACTTATGCTTGATTAAGTAAATATATCCATATCTACTGTAATCATCAGTAAAAGTCACATAATAGCGATTAGCATCCCTTGTAGCAACTCTGAAGGGCCCACACACATCCGTGTGTACAAGGTCCAACAAACCTTCACCCCTATCACAAGTACCTGTGAAGGGTGACTTTGTCATTTTTCCAAGTAAACAAGACTCAAAACTATCACCTGACTTGAGGTCAAATGATTCCAAGACTCCAGCCTTTTGGAGTTGGCCTATGCGCTTCTTGTTAACATGTCCAAGACGACAGTGCCACAAGGATGCTTTATCCAAGCTATCTGAAGAATCAATACACAACACATTATTTCCTAGATTGTCTACAACATTCACGGCTTCATATACACCATCACAAGGCAATGCTTTAAAGTAAAATACATCATTGTAATAAACATTAATAGCACCATTTTTATTATCAAATGAAAAAGAAAAACCTTGTTTGTACAAGCCATGAAAAGAAATAATATTTCTCGCCATTTCGGGCGAGTAACAACACTTATTCAAATCTAACATTAACCCATTATTAAGCAATAAAGAATAAACTCCTATCTTGGTAACAGGTGATGCTTTCCTGTTGCCCATGACTAAGTTTATCTTCCCGTGCTCCACTTGCTCACTTCTTCTTAGTGCCTGCAAATCAGTACAGATGTGAATACCACAACCTGTATCAAGCACCCAAGAATTAGCATTAGATGAGTTATTTGACAATATTGTGTAAATACCTGCATGGGTGGGTTTAACCTTCCCATCCTTTACATCTTGCAGATATTTAGGGCAGCTTTGCTTGAAGTGTCCCTTATCCTGGCAATAGAAGCACTGTGCTTCCTTTGGGTTTGAAGAAGGAGTAATGGGACCTTTCTTTGTCCCACTTGAAGAGGAACCATCAAGAGTCTTACCCTTGGTACCCTTCGAAGGGCTTTTCCTCTTCTTACCCTTTCCCTGCCCAATAGCCAGAACAGGGGCTGTTGAAGGAGTAGAAGTAGCAACCGCTTTACCCTTAAGGCCATTTTCAGCTGTCCTTAAGAGTCCTTGAAGTTTGCTAAGTGTGACTTCCTCCTTGTTCATATGATAAGTCATACGAAACTGATCATAACTTGGAGGTAAGGAATGGAGAATGATGTCAATCGCCATTTCCTCAGGAAAGTCAACATTTAGCTTCAGCAACTGGTCAACGAACCTTTGCATCTTCTGCAAGTGACCGGTGATGGGTTCACCATCCTTCATCCTTGCGGTTATCATGGAGGAGATGATTTCATACCTTTCCTGACGCGCGCTCTGATGGTACCTTTCCATCAGATCCAGGTGCATCTCATAGGGGTAGAAATCTTCATAGGATTTTTGAAGTTCATGAGTCATGGTGGCCATCATGATGCATGCTACTTTAGTAGCATCCTTTTCATGTGCAACAAACTCCGCAAACTCTTCAGGAGTAGCAGCGGCTTCACTCACAACCTTAAGCTCCCTATCGAGGACATATTCTTTGTCCTCATAGCGGGTAATCATTATGATGTTTCTGATCCACTCATTGAAATTGGATCCATCAAAGATGACCTTACCACACAAGTTCATAAGGGAAAAGGAGCCTGTTGGGTTTGAGCCAGAAGCATTGTTGGAAGACATCTGAAAGGAAAGAAAGACAAGTTTCATTAGATTAGGAATCCTTAATAATTCACCCAAATGAAATATTAAGGCTAGGATCCAACAAACTATTTATAGTTGGAAGAGGGATGCCGTAATCCATACTATAAAATATTTGAAGGTAGGTAAATGACGATTTACCAATTTCCACCATAAGAACGAAATATTTTATTATTAGGTTTTATTGGTTTTGAAACTCCTAGATCTTTTGAGATACATTGAACTTTTCAATGGCATGTTTGAATCTCGATTGTGCCCTCTCAAGTTTGTGACTGGGATGCCGAGGATCACAAACAAGGTGTGAATAACCATACAAATTGACTTGGTGCCCTCAACAATATTACCTAATCGATGTGCCGGTTAACCACACACGCTCCACCGATCTATAATAAGGTCAAGTTACCCTTTGCCACCCTTACTAGTCCATGTTAGTGTGCCGGTTAACCACACACGCTCCACTAACGACTTGGTAAGGTACAAAGTGTAATTTTATGGGCTAGCACCAGTTTCACATTTTCCTAAAGTAACTAAGATTGGGAATTTATAATGTATAGTTACTTTATAATTCATTATACTTTTAACAAGTATTTAAAGTCGTATCCTACCCGTTCGGCTAACGACCCTCCACCGATCAAGGAAGCGGTGGGTGAGAGTGGACACCCATTAAGTCACCATTTTATAGGCAACAACCTTATACCCCCCTTATAGACCGGCTTCGTGAATGAGGCCTACTAACGGTAAGAATGACATATTCTTATACATATCTATATAATAAAATTATAATAATAGTATAAGTGTCGATTTTTAAACTTTTTTAAAAAAACTAAGGTTTAATTTGGAATTAAAGTATTAAGTGTAAGACTTTTCAAATTCCAAAACTTGAGGGCAAGATTTGAAACTATTCCAAGTCTCTTCAATTTGTAACTTATGAGTTTTAATGGTTCATAAAATGAAGACTCTTCATTTTATGAAACTTCTTTAGTTCTTTAATCACAATTTAAAGAAGTGACTTTTGGTTATCCATAACTTGAGGACAAGTTATGGACACCATCATTGCCATTAAGATCATGAATTAAACATACATGGAGGTTACATATAATTCCTATGATCTTCTAAACTCATATGAACACAAATTCATGTCAAGCAATTTCAAGAGAATCATATAAACATATATAATACTTGAAAATTGATAAAAGTCATGTAAAATGGGTTAACATAATCATTATCATTTTGAAAAACAGATTTTACAAGTCCAAAACAGATTGGGATAATGATCTTAATCCATTTCCAGCAACAAAACTCGAAAAAACTGCCCAGCAATCTCCTACTCGCCGAGTGCATTATTCTACTCGGCGAGTAGAATGAATTTGTTCATGGACTCGGCGAGTCCTCCCCATGGACTCAGCGAGTTCAGTCGTCAGAGTGCAGAATTTTCGATTTTTAAGCAGTTTTGCATCAAGTATACAGAAAACAATCCTAGGCTCTGATACCACTGATGGGTTTTTGAGCATTCTAACACTTCCTAAGTGTACATGCAACCCTAATAACCTTGAATCTATGTTTTCTCTATATACATGCAAATTTCTTTTTCAAGGTTATTTCCTAACTAGCATGGCATGGGGATTACATAAAACATAAAAACTAGTAGAAATACATACCTTGTTGCTTGGATTCCTTAAAGACTTTGTGAGCCTAGCACCTCAAATGCTTCACACAGCACCACAAGACTTGGAATAACTTGAGATAATACTTCTAGCACTCAAAATCGGTTATGCCCTCTCTAGTAACACTAGGTCACGATTTTGCTAGCCATAAGGTTCCTTTTATAGTGTTGTCACAATTAGGGTTTACACATGAATGCCCTTAATTGTCATGACTCTTGATTTCCCATGACCCATGGGTTTGTAACTCCCATGAACTATCCATGGAGCTCCATATGGTTATAACCAAACCCATAAACCATGGATCATTAATCCACCATAAAAGAATTGATGATTGTCATAATCAACCCTATATATTTAATTAGTCTCACTTTGATCACCAAATTAATACTAGATTAATACTTGATCAATACTAATTAAATAATACTATTATTAATATATTAGGACTTATAATATATTAATAATCATAAGTGCCTTATTCTCTCATTTAGTCTATCCAAGTATTGCAATGCCATGCAACCCAAATGGACCATGCCGGGTCGGGTCAAGTACATACCAAATAAAGTTATGGACTTAGACACTATATCCAACACTTTCCTAGATAAATTTGTGATCGTGTTCATAGATGATATACTCATCTATTCGAAGAGTGAAGAAGAACATAGTCAACACCTCCGGCAGGTCTTGGAAACATTAAGGGCAGAGAAGTTATACGCGAAATTCTCAAAGTGCGAATTTTGGATTCGGGAAGTAGATTTCCTTGGTCATGTGGTCAGCAAAGAAGGGATACACGTGGACCCTTCCAAAATCAAGGCAATTGAGAACTGGTCAGCTCCAAGAACTCCAACGGAAATCCGACAATTCTTGGGCCTTGCTGGCTATTACCGAAGATTCATACAAAAGTTCTCAAAGATTACCAAACCACTTACCGCCCTGACTCAGAAGGGTGTAACCTACAACTGGGGAGAAAAGCAAGACGCTGCGTTCCAAACCTTGAAACAAGCCCTATACAGCGTACCTATATTATCTTTACCGGAAGGAACAGAAGACTTTGTGGTCTACTGCGACGCATCAAACCAAGGTCTTGGATGTGTTCTAATGCAACGAGGAAAGGTCATCGCATACGCCTCGAGACAACTTAAAAAGCACGAAGTCAACTACACTACCCACGACCTAGAACTGGGAGCAGTCGTTTTCGCCCTAAAGATCTGGAGGCACTATCTCTACGACACGAAATACACAATCTTCACCGATCATAAGAGCCTTCGGCACATTCTCAACCAAAAAGAACTCAACATGAGACAGAGACGATGGGTTGAACTACTGAGCGATTACGAATGCGAAATTCGTTATCATCCAGGAAAAGCTAATGTAGTAGCTGATACTCTCAGTCGAAAGGAGTACTCGGGCCGCCGAGTGAAGTCCTTAACCATGAAGAATCATTCACACCTGTCCACACAAATCAAGGAAGCTCAAATGGAATCCTTGAAAACAGAAAACGTGGTTGGCGAAGCTTTAAGAGGAATGGATAAAAATCTTGAAGTCAAGGGTGACGAAGTTCGTTACTTCATGAATCGAATCTGGACACCGAAGTTTGGTGGATTCAGAGACGTTGTCATGAATGAGGCTCATAAGACTCGATACTTCGTGCATCCCGGTTCAGACAAGATGTATTTGGACCTCAAGAAATTGTATTGGTGGCCGAACATGAACGCCGAAATTGCTGCCTATGTAGGCAAGTGTCTGACTTGCGCCAAAGTCAAAGTAGAGTACCAAAAGCCCTCGGGATTGTTACAACAACCTGAAATACCCGAGTGGAAGTGGGAGCGGATAACCATGTATTTCATAACCAAGTTACCCAAAACAGCGGGCGGACTTGACACCATCTGGGTGATCGTCGACAGATTAACCAAATCCGCGCACTTCCTACCAATAAAGGAAACTGACAAGATGGAGAAACTAGCTCAAACATACATCAGAGAGATTGTGTGACTGCATGGTGTACCAATATCCATTATCTCCAATAGAGATAGTAGATTCACCTCACGGTTCTGGCAGTTACTACAAAAATCTCTAGGGACGAGACTAGACATGAGTACCGCTTATCATCCACAAACCGACGGTCAGAGTGAGAGGACCATTCAAACTTTGGAAGATATGATAAGAGCTTGCGTGATCGATTTTGGTAGAGCATTGGATACCCATTTACCACTAGTTGAGTTCTCGTACAACAATAGCTATCACACTAGCATCAAGGTTGCTCCGTTCGAAGCCCTCTATGGCCGCAAGTGCAGATCACCTCTGTGTTGGGCTGAAGTGGGTGACACGCAACTAGCTAGAGGACAAATAGCTGACAGCACTCTCACGGGCCCGGAAATCATAAGAGAAACGACCGAAAGGATTGTCCAAATACGGGAACGGCTAAAAGTTTCAAGAGACAGACAAAAGAGTTATGCGGACAAAAGACGGAAGCCCTTGGAATTTCAGGTTGGGGACCGAGTGCTATTGAAGGTCTCTCCCTGGAAGGGATTAATACGTTTTGGAAAACGTGGGAAACTAAACCCAAGGTATATCATACCATTCGAGATCCTTGCCAGGATCGGCCCGGTAGCATACAAGCTTCGATTACCGCAGGAACTAAATAACGTACATCCTACCTTTCATGTGTCAAACTTAAAGAAATGCTTGTCCGATGAGACCCTCGTCGTCCCTCTGGACGAAATCGAAATCAACGAGAGTCTCCACTTCGTATAAGAACCAGTAGAAATCATGGATAGGGAAATTAAAAGAACAAAACAAAGTCGCATACCCATTGTAAAGGTCCGCTGGAATGCAAAGCGAGGACCTGAATACACCTGGGAGCGCGAAGATCAGATGAAACAAAAATACCCGCACCTTTTCCCTAGTCCATAAATACTTATCTTAGAATAAATTTCGGGACGAAATTCTCTCTAACGGGGGGATGATATGACAACCCGATATTTCAAGTCAATTTAATGACCTAAGTCAAGTATTGTAATCTATTTTTGAATTAATAAATAAATAAAAATAGCGTCAGAAATGAAATGTTCAAAAGTCTCAATTGGGATACATAAAATGATAGATATCGTGTCAAGGTTTTCAGAAACATAAAGAACACTCAAATCCGAGTTATAACGAAGAAGTTATGACCAATCAAAGATCCGCGTCAAAACCGGTAAAACACTATTAAGCATAAAACACGAAATTTCAATAAAATACTTTTTAGCCTTAGGTATCTAAATAAAAGTCGTAGATATCATTAAACCGTAAACATACATAAAAAGAACGTCCAAATCTGATTTCGTATGAGGAAGTTATGATTTTTCTAAGTTTCGGATACAGCAGTAGACAGCTAAAAACTCAAAATAGAGATCGAGCGAATTTTAGCCGACACAACCTAAACGAGAATTGAAGATCCCGTCAATAGTAGTACAACCGTAAAAAGACAGACGAAATCGGACGTCGGATGAAGAAGTTATGGATTTTTAACGGATTTTTCCAGTCCCGACCAGTTAAAAATATAATATTAAAAATAAAGTTAAAATTAGCCGATGGAGTCTAAACGAAAGTGGTAGAGCATAATATCACCTACGCATGGATATAAAGAACGTCAAAATCAGAGCTCGTATGCGAGAGATATGAATTTGTGAAGTTCGAGGCACAAACTTCCACATCTGTCAGGATTCACGTCGTGAGTCAAAGGAGGTTCACGACGTGAACCAATGATAGACGTTTACCAAGAGTCGGGCTATAAGATGTCGAGTCTACGAATTGATCATGACATAATTCACGACGTGAACATTTCCAAGTTCACGACGTGAACTCCAATTTTTCACCCTATAAATAAGGTGCGAGGCTGCCGATTTTATTTGCCAATTTACCACCTCTCTCCCCAAATTTCTCACTTTCTAGCCCCTCGAGACTACCCCGACGCCCCGGTTACATATCCAAACACCGACGAAGGTCCGAAGGTCCGAAACTCCCGAGAAATTTTCCACTTTCCGGTCGAAGTGCTGCCCGAGAAAAGCCTCGTTTTCTTCAAATCATCACACTTACCAGGTGAGTTCATACCCCTATATTTTCATGTTTCTACTACATTTTAGGGGGGAGAAATACAAGTGAAACGCAAGAAAAACTTATGTTAAAGTGCAAATCGTTACATACAGTTTCTAATACTTTATCTACATTTTGTGTATAAATGTTAAATAAGTAAAATAACGCTATCACAAATGTTATACTTTACATGCAAGGTTGATAATACATTAAGGTTTATCATTCAAATGAAACACACTTTTGAAAAACTATAATAGGTATAGTTTACGAGATATTCATGACATTTTACACTCTATGAACACTATAGAAAGGAAACACTTACATTTACAAGAAAAATGGACTTTTCATACGTATATCTATTTTATACAAACTTTTGTGAGACATTTAACTTCACGTACTTTCAAGTACGCATGTCAAGTCCTGTGTTATAAACCATAATCTCCTATAGGGAGAGCGTGATACTTGTGTATAGATCTATACGTGATTGACAATCTCGCACCTAAACTGTTAGCTACAGTTAGACCGGCAAGTCTGGGGTGACAAACGTCATATCATTTCAACGTCGGAAGAACGTTGTTACAGGCAGTCTGGGTCATTAGCACGGTTAGAAAACTCACACAATGTAACATCCCGTTTATAATAAGATAATTAAATAATAAACCCGAAGCCCCGAGAAGCAATTCTTCTATTTTTTTGTATATTATTATTGTCCAAAAATTAATTAATAATTAGTGGGGTGTTAGTTTCGGGAAGCCAAATGACAAGAATTGAATCTTCGGGGTTTAAAATGTATTTTTGGGATGTATTTTGAAAAGGAATGAAGAAGTTAGGGTGTGTTTGGTAAGTATTGTATCTTAATTGTAATGAATTATGAAAGATGGGTGTTATTTGGTAAACATTGGATCAAAGTTGAAAGGATTTTATGGAGTCAGGGGCTAAATGGTAATTTTGGGACTTAATATGAAAGGAAAGGAGAAGGAGGGGCGGATATTGTCAATATGGGCCCGAGTTTGAATGGAGAGGGTATAAAACTGTTCCATTGCCTCTCAACCCTAACCCTAAAGCGGCCGTCACCTTAAACATCCAGCCGCCACCACCTTACCCTCCTTCTTCACTTCCGGTAGCCGCCAACCTCTTGACACCTTAGTGGACCATCGAAGCCTTGAGGTTACCGCCGATGAAGGAACGAGTTGAGCTGATACCGTGACTGTGAAGTCGGTCGGAAGAAGCAAAGCTACGGTTGCCACCGCCGCTGTTCGCAAAGTCGGGGTCATAATCCCTTCTTCTCCCCGTTCTTCTGTTGCAGCGATGTCACCGGACCACCGCCCCTCCGCTGTTGAGGCTGGGAATCACCAAGATGACGCCGCTATTGTTTCTGTTGCTACTGATGAGGACGAACCTCCTCCTCTCCTCATTTCTCTCCACATGACTACATCACCGCTGCCGTCTGGAGGTCTCTCAACACCACTGACGCCCTCCGGCCGCCGCATGCCACCATGGAATAGTGGTTGGGTTCGTGGGATCGCGAAGTTGATGCGCGAATGTAGCTGTAACAGATTCGTATGAAGTGTGTGTGCGTTTTGGGTGTTGCTTCGCGAGGGTGGCTGTGCCCTTTTGTCCGGAAACCATGGAAGGACCACCATGGCTGTCAACCATGGTGGTTATCGCCACCTTTCTGCTCTGCCACCACCAGCTGCCGTGTGGCGGTGGCTGTGTGCGTGTTCTACTATGGATTTAGGTGTGTGAGTGTGTGTTAGTGTGTGAGTGTTAATTTGGTTTTAGCATTGTAATTGTAACAAAGTGGAATAATGAAAGGAAAAATCCAAACCACCATCGTAGAGTGGTGGCTACCGCCACCGGCCGCCGTGTTAGGTGGCGGTGTGCTTTGTTAGTGTTTTGGACTCGTTTGGGATGCTTGGACAAAGTGGTCCCAATGAAACCCTAATGGGCCCAATGAAGATCTAATGGACCTAAAAGCCCACTCACTTGATTAATGGGCTAGTAATTGGGTTGGAACCCTAATGCCATGAAACCCTAATTTTGGGATTTATCGGGACCCGCACGTGAATCAATTATTAAACTTAAAGTAATAATTAATAATCATTGGCAAACTAACTTAAGGCAATAATGGACTTAATAGATTAAGTCCTTAATGGATTAAGTCCTTAACGGGTTAAGTAAGAAACACTTAACCCTAATCATCATTTCATGTGAAAGCCCGAATCTCACTCGGGCCTTGAGTTGGGCCTTCCTATTGGGCTTTGGTAATTGGATTATTAATGGGCCATCCAAGAATGATCATATGGACTAGGATATGTTGATGGTTTTTAGATAAGGCCCATGTGAGAGTCTTGGGCCCAATTTGGAAAATTGGGTCATTGATGGGCCATAACTGGGCCTTGATGATTATGTGATATTGGGCCATGGGAATACCAAGAGTTTGGACTAGAATAATTGAATGGGCCTTAAGGAAAGACCATGTAGAGGTCTGGGCCCAATTTGGAAAATTGGGCCATATGTTGGGATTTGACCCATTACTTGACTTTTGGGTCTTTTGGAGTGTGAGTTGGACCGTGGGCTTGGAACCCAATTATTAATTGGGTATTGTTTGATGTTGACAGTTCGGGAAGCTGTCAACCAGCAGCTGGAGTTTTATCTGCAGGACTTCAGCAATGCCAAGTGAGTTCTCCTCACTATACTGATAGGGTCTACGGTACTAGGTCGGTCCCTTTGGATTATTATCCTGCATTTAGTATGTTGTTATGCATTCGTGATCTGCTAGATCTGTACCCTGGTAGTTAGGGTGTTGTTATGTTGTTATGAACTGTTAGATCGGTACCCTTGTAATTAGGGTGTTGCTATGTTGTTATGATCTGTTAGATCGGTACCCTGGTAATTAGGGTGTTGTTATATTGTTATGATCTGTTAGATCGGTACCTTGGTAATTAGGGTGTTATTATGCTGTTATGATCTGTTAGATCGGTACCCTAGTAGTTAGGGTGGTGATATGTTGTTATGATCTGTTAGCTCGGTACCCTGATAGTTAGGGTGTTGTTATGCTGTTATGATCTGTTAGATCGGTATCCTGGTAGATCAGATGATATTATGCTTAGCAGTCTATATGATTTATGCTTATTGTTTGATTATGTGTTGTATGTATGTCGACATTGTGGTTGGGTTGGGTTGAGGCGGTCCTGCTTGTGCTGTAGGCCAACATACCCGGCGAGCGGTCCGGATAGGCTGTAGGCCCTGCGGGGCGGTCCAGTCATGTCGAAGGCTCGGGAGCGGTCCAGATAGGCTGTAGGCCCTGAGAGGCGGTCCAGTCAGGCTGAAGGCTCATTATGCACACTGTTCTATATTTGCTGATATGATATGAGTATGTTTATATGAGGTTGGTATTTTGGGGGAACTCACAAAGCTTTCGGGCTTACAGTTTCAGTTTATTGTTTCAGGTACATCAGTCGATCGCAGGAAGGCAAAGGTGTGATCGTACAGCTCCTCATATTTCATGGTTTTATGATTTGATTCTGGGAATACTCTGATGTTAAAACTATTTTGAAAACAAACTGTAATCACTTAATGGTTTTTAAGTGTATTAAAAAGTTTTAAATTGGCTTGAATTTTGTGGGTGTTACACACAAAGTATTAGAACATTTGATTTATGGGGCTATCAAACGTCTTATTTGTTTAAATATACATATATAAATCTATTTACACTATTTTAGGTATGGAAAATACTTATGCATTTCGGTTTTCGAATCTTTTAAAACTACTACACATTTATGGAAAATATTGGATTTTCTAATAAACAAACACAGTTATTTTTACAGAAAGGCATACAATTCTAATACAAAAACGCTTATGAACTCACCAACTTAATTGTTGACACTTTTTTAAAACTACTTGTATTTCTCAGGGATTCAGTTTTACAGGTAAATAACAGCTTTTGGGGAAGGGACGCTAAGGCGTCAATTTCAAACTTAATATATCATCATAATGTAATTTCTTTTGAAACATGTAATACTATCAACAATGTAACTTTTTTAAATTATATTTATGATGGTTGTTGTCACACCCCCAAACCAAGGATGGCAGAAACGTCCGGGGGTGGATGACTTCATGTATAGTATCATAACAACAATTGTAATAGTAATTGAAGCAAACACAACCAACATATATATAATTGAAAAGGTGACATCATTGTATGAATTACATGTTTACGAATCAATTACAATATGTTGATAAAATATGAAATAGTAGACGCCTTAGCGCCCCATCCTCAAAAGCACTTGGTTACCTGTTTAATGATTTCCTGATAATACAAGTTGTTTGAAAAAGTGTCAACACAAAGGTTGGTGAGTTCATAAGCTTTTGTTTGGTATTATTAAAAGCCTTTCGTTTGTAAAAGTAGTATTTGTGTTAGAAAATCCAATATTTTCCTTAATGTGTAAATGTAGTCTTAAAACCCAAAGACCGAAATGTACAAGTAATTTGTCATATTTATAGTAAAACAATGCAAGTTTAAATTGACATAAACTCATTAAATTTTAATGAAGTTCCCGTAAATTCCAATGTTTATTAATACTTTATGTGAGTTTATTATAACCATACTATGACCAAGGTTGCCTAAAACGACGTTCTTCAGGCGTCGGAAATGTTATGACATTTGTCACCCCAGACCTATTGGTCTAACTGTTGCATGCAGTTTAGGTGTGGGTTTGTCAAACCCAATATAGATCTATACACAACTATCACGCTCTCCCTCAAGGAGACTCTGGTTACAATACAGGACTTAATGGTAATTTGAAGTAAATGTCTCACAAAGTCATTAACGGAATTACGTGTTATGAAAACTTGGTACCGTATGGCCGTACCTTGCTTAATGAAAATATCCTTTGTATAAATGTACCCTTTTTAAATGTATGTGTTATGTAATGTATCATAAACTATACCTATTATAGTTTATCAACCAAGGGTAGTACGTAGTAATGTATGCAAACTATATTCAAAATAGTTTATTAAATGTTTGAATGTATCGGTTGTACTTTGATTATAATCACTTGTTATTCTTTATATTTTATATGTCCAAATCCATTTGTAAACTGATGTGTGTCTAAATATTAAGATAAAATGTCATATATTGCAATAACATATAATCACATAAAGATATACACCTTGCTCAACATGTTACAAGGTGAAATGAAATTGACAGCAACTTTTCGTTGAATACAGTTTTTGTTACTGTTCTTAGAAAATTTATAGAAAAATCATCAAAGCTCTAAATCCAAATCTGCAAATTCTGAGAGTTTGGAATATGAGTCTAGTTTGTTCGTAAATTTTATCATGATTTTTAGTGATCTCTAACAGAGGTGAAAATGTTCATAATCACAGACTGGTCCGGGTTTGCCTCTGAAATGATAGGCAGTTTTGTATAAATCACCATAAATTGTAGAAAAATCATATGGAGATGTGCAAGTAGCCATTTTAAAGCTAAGAGTTTGAACTACTTGCACCTGGAACAGTTTTGAAAACTAAAATATTTAAGTTGACCAAAACAGTCCGTGATCGAAGTTCATCTTTTCTGATGTAATCTGATAGAAAAAGTTTAATTGTGTTCTTGATGATTTTACTTGTATTCCCCCCTTAAAACTTAAGAAAAACATGTAAATGTAGGGGTATGAACTCACCTTATGTGTTCTTAGAGGATGGATGTTGGAGAAGAGAAGTGTTCAACTCAAAAACACTTAGAAGATGCCTTGACGAATCGAGAACCAAGAGTGGAAGAAAGCTTGATGATTAACCTTGGAAGTCTTGAAATTGAGAGAGAATGGTGTAGAAAATGAGTGACTTAAGCCTTGTATTTATACTAGTAAGAATTACTATTCATATATAATTCTTTAATAATAAGTGTTAAATGTTGACATTCTCCATATAACTAGTTAGTGTATATGACATATTCATGATGTAATCATGACAAATGTTTCTAGAAGATGGTTAATACTAATTGGCTAATAATAGTAATTTTTAAAACGTAAATAGTAAATAGTAGGTAGTAAATAGTAAATAGTAAATAGTAAATATGATGAGATTTTTACAATTGTCATATTTGTAAACCCCGTTAAGCCATGTTTAAGAGTCTTACACAGCCCCCGATAATTGTGCAATAGTGTTTTATCGCTTTGGTTCGTTGTTTAGCACTGTTAAGGCTAAGGAAAATCAAACACATGAATTTTCCAAATGATGTTTTCTCATTAAAATAGCGAATTGTACAACGTAAACCTTAACATACAAGGGTTAATGGAGTTGACCGGTTTGACTTGTTGACTTTGTTTGACTTTGACTTGACCGAAATTTGACGGTTGTCACAGTTGTGTTCGCTTTCTTTACTATTTACTCAACTGTTATGATACTACATGAAGTCATCCTCCCTCGAACGATTCCGCCGTTCTGGTTTGGGGGTGTGACAGTTATGCAGCTGGTTATGGTCAGTGGCTTTATTTTCGTAGGTTGCATCAAGATAATCAGGGTTGGAAGTATTATGTTTGGTCAATCATTCGATGAGGTTTTGGCATGGTAATATTTCAGCGTAGGCGGTCTGTTGAGGAGTCAAACCATTATAGATTTCAGATCTCGGAAAGGTAGAAGTGGTTTTGCGGGAGCTTAAGGTTTGTTTTCTTCGGGGTGGAAGTTTTGGTTTGGGTTTCGGTTTTATTGGGAAGGTTGACTTATGCGCAGAATCTTTGGTTGCGTTCCTCATATTGTTTGTTTTGATATGGGTGTTAGTAAGGAGCGATATCGATGACGAAATCTAATTTAGGTGGGGCAAAGTTGTAACACTCGGTTTTTGATTTGCTTCGTTGCTCGGGGCTGCGGCCCAACCATTAGTTGTCATAAGGCTTAAGTTCTTCGATAATTTGTAGAAATCAGCTGCAATTAATTGATCAACATGTTGTGTACCTTGGTTTGGGCTGATTCCATTGAAATCTTCTTGATGTGTTGTAAATATTAACTCGAAAACCTAAATAAATTTGAGTTATAATTATCACATAGTTTAGCATTTTAGTATTCATCGTTTTTGATGATGATAATGATAAAAAAAGATACATACAGCATTATCGGGTAGACGATAGTTTGTGGTAGATAAGGTTGTGACAATCAATTTAAGTTGTTCTTTTTTTATTTTATTTTTTTATTTTTTGTCAAAAGGATCTTATTTATATTTGTTTCATCTTCTTGGATGGAGTAAAACTGAATCTTATTTATCCCTATAGGCTGCATGCCATGCAATTTTGTTATGTTATGTCCCTGTCAAACGCTTCCTAAAAAATTATAAATCCGATGAACTATTTAATTATCGATAAATTAAATAAAAAACTATAAATCAAATTCATTACTAAATAAAGAATGTCAAATAAAACTAAAATCTAGTTGTTTTAACAAATGGAAAACGTTTGACGTCCATCCACCTGTATGCAAATGGACTGGGACGTACAAGATAAAACTAGAGTTGAAATCGAAACATATCGTGGACATAACTTTTGTCACGTCAGCAGTGAATGAGACAACCTACCTGCAAAGGCGCGTGTACGAGTTGAAGGGTTGAGGATTAGGAATGGCAACGGGGCGGGGCGTGGCTTCCCAAACCCGAACCCGATTTCTAAATGTGTACCCGAACCCGACCCGATACCCGATGGGTTTCTTATCGGGGCGCCCCGTCGGGGCTGAAAATTTCCCCGAACCCGACCCTAAACCCGAAACCCGATAATTACCCGAAAACCCGACCCTAAAACCCGAAATATAGCAGAAAAAAAAAAGAAGGAAAAACTATAAATACAGAATGATAAATTAAGAAGTTGCATAGGCTTAAAATACCAAATAAGTTCTTAAATCATTTAACCAAATAGAAATTACAAGTAGTCTAATGTTGTAACAACCAACCAACCAAAACACCCAAGTACACAACATGAAAAACTAATTCATCACAATAATACATTACCACTTAGCATTAAAAAAACTCAAAATCAAACAAGATCATCCAAACTTGTTGTCCCGCTTTCTTTAGTGTTTTCCTACAAAATATTAAACAAACTCAAAATCAAACCAAATCATGGAAACTGTATAAAATTAATATTTTTAGAAGTGTCGTTTTACCTCTTCCATATCATAATCAAATTCAACTGAACGACAATATGCCTCGGTCTCTTCAGAATAAGTTGTTGTATAAAATTAATATTATTAATATGCAAAAAAGATTCACAATTTCATATAATTAATATAAAATAGTATACTACCTCGAATTTCATTCAACAACCAACTTTGAGCACACATTAAAGCCTCCAATGTCTTTGGATGAAGTCGACTACGATGTGGACTTACTAATCTTCCACTAGTGCTGAAAGCTGATTCCGAGGCAACAGTGGAAACAGGAATAGCTAATATATCTTTAGCTATCCTTTGTAGTGTCGGGTACTTAATCCCATTTGTTTTCCACCACGCAAACAAATCAAGTTCCATGTCTTTAGGCAACAATTTCTCCTTCAAGTAGTTATCTAACTCACTCATACCTCCTGATTCATCATCATCTCTAGTAATAGAAGCAATATCTGATAAGAGCTTTTTGAATCCAACACGATGACCGGAAGAGATACTAGAACCAAATGAAGATGAACCGGGAACTGAACCACCATAAACACCTAATGTTTAGTATAAAAATGTTAATAATTTAAGATAATGTTCTATTTATTATACAAACAATAAGAAGAATATAATACCTTCACTCTTCCTTTTTTTAGATGCATTACTTGACTCGTACTCTTGAAACAAAGTTTTGACAAACGCCTCCAAATTTTGAAATTCAATCTTTGCCTTTTCTTCTCCATAAAGCACAGGCAAAAGTAACTCCACAAACTTTAACTTGTATCGTGGATCTAAAACCGCTGCCATTCCCATTATCCCATGAATTACAGACCAATACTTATTGAACTTAGAAGCCATTTGGTCAGCCATATCCCTAATCTCCTCAATAGGAGATTTCGTCTACTCACGCAAAGAATACCCAATCTCACATATCAAAGGAAAAAAAACATTAGCTGTAGGATACTTTGAACCAGAGAACATAACAGTCACCTCATAAAAAAGCTGTAATCTTTCACAAATCTCACTAGCCAACTCCCAATCCTGTTCTGTAGGAAAACATGTATACTTCGGGTCTCTTGTCTTTACCCGATCGAAAACCTCTTTGTAGCTTATAGCAACACTCAACATCAAGAATGTAGAGTTCCACCGCGTCTTGCGGTCAAGTATCAACTTCTTCGAGTATGGTATTCCCAACTCTTCTGCTGCTGTCACAAAATTTTGCTCCCTCTTTGGTGATGCAGACCAAAATGCAACACTCTCTCTGATTCTCTCAATCTCAAATTTAATTAGAGATAAGCCATCTTGGACAATAAGATTGAGAATATGTGCACAACAATGCATATGAAACAAATCACCATTCATCATTAGTGATTTTAAAGGAAGTTTCTCTAATAATATCCTGATAATTGCATCATTTGTGGTACAATTATCCACAGTAAGAGTTGACACTTTCCTATCAAGATTCCAATCACACAAAGTAACATAAAGTATGTCGGCAAGAACATCAGATGTATGCGGACAAGGCACGTAAATAAACATGTTTAAGAATATATAAATATATATATATATATATATATATATATATATATATATATATATATATGTTAATATTAACACATAAATCATAAGTATGTATAAATTGTAGTTAAATAATTATAATATACCTCATAATTCTGCTTTGCAAGTTCCAGTTTTGATCTACAAAATGTGTTGTGATTGCCATAAACCCTTTTTTTTATGATTAGATGTCCACATATCGGTAGTAACTACAATTCTGCTTTTGTTCTTTGCTAACAAACTCATAGTTTTATCCCTTTCGTAATCATAAATACTTTTGATGTCGCCCTTGATGGTGTTTCGACAAGGAACCTTAAACAAAGGTTGAAGACCTCCCACAAACTTCCTAAATCCATGATGCTCTACAATTGAAAGCGGATACTCATGCACAATAATCATTTCAGCCAAATCCTTCCTTGAAGTATCAGCATTAAATGTATAATTTGAAACATGCGTTGTAGTACCATCTAGTTTCTTTTTCTCTTGCACCAAGATAGATTGGCGAATATCTGTAAAGGGTTTGTTTACACAACGCTTATAATGTGCAAGTAAATGTTTTGTGCCATTCTTGCTATCTGCACCCAACACTTTAGAGCAATATTTACATCTTGCTTTAACTTCACCATTCAATTTAAATTTTATAAAATGATGCCATGCCGGTGAACGTGTTGCCCTTTTCGAACCAACCACTTCATCTCCATCTTCATCAAAAACTATATCATTAATATTTGTCCCATCTTGTTGATCCACAGAATCAGTATTTTGTTGATTAGAACCCGAACCTCCCACATCTTGACTACTTGCAGTTGGAGCATGATTTTGACTGTTTGAATTCATATTTCCTGAAAAATAAAAACCAATGTCATATTATACTCAACAAATCTGTCTAAATAGATTAGAAATCAGAAATCAACTCAAATCAGATTCACTCAACAAATCTGTCTATATAAATTAGAAATCAGAACAGATCAAATTCACTCAACATATCAGTCTAAGCAGATCAGAAACAGATTAAAAATCAGAAACCATATATTCAACTCAAACCAATGTCATATCAGAGTATCAGACTCAACAAATATTATGTTCATTTGAAAAGAAATCAAGTAATATATGCATTTAAATATCAGAAATCAGATTATCGGTACAAATCAGATGTATTCAACATTATCCAAAATCAATACAAAAATCATATTCGAAATCCAAAATCAATTCATTATAAACAGCAACTGGATTCGAGATAATCATAAATCATATTCAAATCCATCACAGTTCGAAATTATCAAGTTCAATTAAGCATTATTTTTACCTGGATTCTCCAACGATTGCCGATTCTCCAACGAGACAAGTGAAACTGTGAAACCGACTAGATGAGTGAAACTGTGAAACCAACGAGACGAGCTTCGAGTCTTCGATGAAACGGAACTTCAGGAGTCGGGACGTTGCTTGCTGGACGAATGACGATGGTCGCAATAGCTTCCTGTTGATCGCGATGGCGCACTCGATGAAAATGAAGGATGGATTTGAAAACGATCGACCGATCATCGGACCATAGCTGAAAAAGTGAACATTTGATTTTGTTGATTTGGAATAATGAAGTCGGCTGGAACTAAAAGAGATCAAGAGAAGCGTGACTGCGTGAATGACTGAATGTGTGATTTTAGGGTTAGTCTTCCAGGGGCAGAAGTGTAATTATATATATATATATATATATATATATATATATATATATATATATATATATATATATATATATATATATATATATTCGGGGCGGGTCGGGTCGGGGTAGGCACTCCCCACTCCCTGACCCGAACCCGAAAAAAATACCCGATAAGGACCCGATACCCGACCCGAAACCCGATAAGAACGGCCCGGCCCGAAAACTTTTGGGATCGGGTTTCCCCGTCGGGTTCGGGTTTTTTTGCCATCAGGCGGTCCAGTCAGGCTGAAGGCTCATTATGCACACTGTTCTATATTTGCTGATATGATATGAGTATGTTTATATGAGGTTGGTATTTTGGGGGAACTCACTAAGCTTTCGGGCTTACAGTTTCAGTTTATTGTTTCAGGTACATCAGTCGATCGCAGGAAGGCAAAGGTGTGATCGTACAGCTCCTCATATTTCATGGTTTTATGATTTGATTCTGGGAATACTCTGATGTTAAAACTATTTTGAAAACAAACTGTAATCACTTAATGGTTTTTAAATGTATTAAAAAGTTTTAAATTGGCTTGAATTTTATGGGTGTTACACACAAAGTATTAGAACATTTGATTTACGGGGCTATCAAACGTCTTATTTGTTTATATATACATATATAAATCTACTTACACTATTTTAGGTATGGAAAATCCTTATGCATTTCGGTTTTCGAATCTTTTAAAACTACTACACATTTATGGAAAATATTGGATTTTCTAAGAAACAAACACAGTTATTTTTACAGAAAGGCATACAATTCTAATACAAAAATGCTTATGAACTCACCAACTTAATTGTTGACACTTTTTCAAAACTACTTGTATTTCTCAGGGATTCAGTAATACAGGTAAACAACATCTTTTGGGGAAGGGACGCTAAGGCGTCAATTTCAAACTTAATATATCATCATAATGTAATTTCTTTTGAAACATGTAATACTATCAACAATGTAACTTTTTTAAATTATATTTATGATGATTGTGTTCGCTTTCTTTACTATTTACTCAAATGTTATGATACTACATGAAGTCATCCTCCCTCGAACGATTCCGCCGTTCTGGTTTGGGGGTGTGACAGTTATGCAGCTGGTTATGGTCAGTGGCTTTGTTTTCGTAGGTTGCATCAAGATAATCAGGGTTGGAAGTATTATGTTTGGTCAATCATTCGATGAGGTTTTGGCATGGTAATATTTCAGCGTAGGCGGTCTGTTGAGGAGTCAAACCATTATAGATTTCAGATCTCGGAAAGGTAGAAGTGGTTTTGCGGGAGCTTAAGGTTTGTTTTCTTCGGGGTGGAAGTTTTGGTTTGGGTTTCGGTTTATTGGGAAGGTTGACTTATGCGCAGAATCTTTGGTTACGTTCCTCATATTGTTTGTTTTGATATGGGTGTTAGTAAGGAGCGATATCGATGACGAAATCTAATTTAGGTGGGGCAAAGTTGTAACACTCGGTTTTTGATTTGCTTCGTTGCTCGGGGCTGCGGCCCAACCATTAGTTGTCATAAGGCTTAAGTTCTTCGATAATTTGTAGAAATCAACTGCAATTAATTGATCAACATGTTGTGTACCTTGGTTTGGGCTAATTCCATTGAAATCTTCTTGATGTGTTGTAAATATGAACTCGAAAACCTAAATAAATTTGAGTTATAATTGTCACATAGTTTAGCATTTTAGTATGCATCGTTTTTGATGATGATAATGATAAAAAAAGATACATACAGCATTACCGGGTAGACGATAGTTTGTGGTAGATAAGGTTGTGACAATCAATTTAAGTTGTTCTTTTTTTATTTTATTTTTTTATTTTTTGTCAAAAGGATTTTATTTATATTTGTTTCATCTTCTTGGATAGAGTAAAACTGAATCTTATTTATCCCTATAGGCTGCATGCCATGCAATTTTGTTATGTTATGTCCCTGTCAAACGCTTCCTAAAAAATTATAAATCCGATGAACTATTTAATTCTCGATAAATTAAATAAAAAACTATAGATCAAATTCATTACTAAATAAAGAATGCCAAATAAAACTAAAATCTAGTTGTTTTAACAAATGGAAAACGTTTGACGTCCATCCACCTGTATGCAAAGGGACTGGGACGTACAAGATAAAACTAGAGTTGAAATCGAAACATATCGTGGACATAACTTTTGTCACGTCAGCAGTGAATGAGACAACCTACCTGCAAAGGCGCGTGTACGAGTTGAAGGGTTGAGGATAGACAAATAGCTATAAACCAAACAAAACGTAACGGTGGAAGCAGGCGAGTAGCTTTCAAACCCATAAGTGGTAGCGCGTGACCTAACGTCGTTATTATTGCTTTCTTTGTCCGCATTACACGTGTTTGGTCATGTTGGAGAAAAGATATTAAAACATTAATGGTAGTTGATAGCTTTTGATATTGTTACATGCTTGTTACGGAATATATTTATCTTTTAATAGATCAGAGAAACAAAATGTGTATTTAAAAAAAAATCCAAAAATCAAATTGTAATTACTTATAAATATGTTTTAAAATCAAATAAAATACTATACTAACAAATAAACGCCGGTTTCTAATCTATAAAACTTTATGTACTAGTTTTTTTGAAGAAAAAAAAACCAATTGCAATAGTTAAAATAGAAAAAAAATGGTTAAACCGAAAAAAATATATAATTAAATTTGTAAAATTAGACATGTTAAAGACTTACAATTTGTTTATTATATGATGTTAATTGTTTTAACAAATATATGATTTTTATTTTCTGAAAAGTTATTAAATCAAAAGTCATAATTGTTGTCGTGGAAATATGAAAGTTTTTCTATTTCCTCTTTATTTTGTATATTTTCTAGATTGAAGAAAAACAAAGGATATTAATAAATAATATATTAACTAATTATTTCTCATAAACGGAGAAGATTTTTTTGGTCACAATGGTATCGAAATTTTCCAACTACATCGAGATCCACCTAATTTGAATAGATCAAAAATTTCTTTTATGTCTAATTTAGAACCGGCCAAATTTTATAAAAACAAAAACAGCCAAATAAGATGCAAGGCTGCAAGAAAAAAAATAGTTACAAAATATTAAAATGATTATAATACCAACTATTTCAAATGGGACATGATTTGTACGCAACAATTTTTCTCCATACACAACAATTAATGCTTTAAAATGTTGTACTGTACAACTCTGTAATGCATAAATTGTTGAGTATGACAAAAAATTATTATGTACGAATCACTTTCCATTTCAAATACAACTCTCCAATTTGCCCCTGTATTTTACTTACCCGAAACATTTCTTTAATGTGGGATGTCAAATTAATTGAATCTAACAAATATTTCTTTTATGTGGAATTGACTAATCACAACAAAAACTAATAACTATATTCAAACTTGAACATAAAAACTCAATTATTTGTGTTCATATACGAAAGTTTGCATGTAATGCAATATGTAAAGTAACATATGCATTTGACATAAAATGATATTTACATACACGAGATAACATTCTTGAACTTGATCATTTTTAATGTTTTGGGGAAAAAATTAAATACCATAAAGTTCACTTGAACTACCTAACATGTCCCTTTTTATTTTCACTTTTAATAGATATTTGTCCAATTAGGTGCCTAAAAAAATTGGGCAAGGTATGGGCGATTTTGGTATTTTGAGTGTTTTTGGGAAATTCAATCAACGGAGAAGAAAATGAAAGGTGACTCACCTGCCTGTCACTTTAGATTACTTCTCTCCACCAAGAACTTTATAAAATCGTTATCTGCGTTTCACAGGTAGTCGTCAATTCTCACATGCTCACCAAATTTTCTGAGAATTGTTGTCTGAGAAGAATAATCCGCTAAATTTTCTCCGTTTACCCAATTTGCGGAATCTCTGAAAAGCCGTTTCATTACCAAATTAAACCTCAAGAAAACTTTCATCATTT
The DNA here is from genome assembly GCF_052849685.1 of Lactuca virosa. Taxonomy (NCBI): domain Eukaryota; kingdom Viridiplantae; phylum Streptophyta; class Magnoliopsida; order Asterales; family Asteraceae; genus Lactuca; species Lactuca virosa. The sequence continues at coordinate 114,363,044 of NC_136431.1, read as the reverse complement.
CTTGATATAATCACTCAACTTCTTACTGATTTTACCAATTTCTCGATTGGTTATTGTTTATTTGATACAGAATAGGCATTTCGTGAATTGGAAACAAAATTAATCAAGAACGTGAAAACGCGTAAACTTTTTTCTTAGGTTTTATCTCTGCACTCCAAGTGTTTGATTAATTGCGTGAGTGAGAGTCATAACGGTGTTTTTGGATTGATTGTGTGATTTAAGGATCAGAATCTTAGTCACGACTCCATAACAAGGTTTTGTAGTTCTGGAGTTACCTCTTTGTTTAACATAGATGACGATCGAATCGTTTCCAGGGAGTTCAGGGTACATAGATGCTGGCGTTGATAAGAAAATAACGTATTTTAGCAACACATACGTATTGGGTTTAACTGTAGTCGCTGGAATTGGTGGTCTTCTTTTCGGCTATGACACAGGTAAATTACTTTCCATTTTTCATGAATCTCATATACATATAGACATCTATACTTGTCTATTCTTTTCATGGTGGATCGAATCATGCAATGATATTCCCAGGATCTATACTTTCGTCTATTCTGATCGGGTTTTTTTTTTTTTTTTTTATTCTTTGTTCAGCCAATTAATAGATAGTGTCGTGTATATTTCAAATTCTTTTCATGTCAATTCAATTGGATAAAAAACGTAAACAAACCACGAATTACGTCTACGTCAATTAGGATGCGATTGCATTTATTGTCTTTGAATCACTTGATAACTCCATGTGTTAAAAGGATAAGGCATATATGTCGTTTATTTACAAGACATAAAAACAAATGATTTGTTTCAGGTGTCATATCTGGAGCCCTTTTGTACATCCGTGATGATTTCAAAGCCGTTGATGAAAGTAGTTTCTTACAGGTATACACTTGAAAATAGAAATCAAATTAAAAAAATTTATAATTTACATAATGATAATAAACAGGAGACGATTGTGAGTATGGCTTTAGTGGGTGCAATGATAGGAGCTGCAGCTGGTGGGTGGATAAACGATGCATATGGGAGAAAAAGAGCGACTCTTCTTGCTGACGTGATTTTTGCTTTTGGATCCTTGGTTATGGCGGGTGCTCCAGATCCATATGTGCTTATAATGGGTCGGTTATTGGTGGGGTTGGGGGTGGGGGTGGCGTCTGTTACTGCACCTATGTATATTGCTGAAGCAGCTCCATCGGAAATTAGGGGTGGTCTTGTTAGCACTAATGTGCTTATGATCACTGGTGGACAGTTTCTTTCTTACCTTGTTAATCTTGCTTTCACAGAGGTCAGATTCTCTTTTCTTTATTTTGTCTTCATATTCTTTTCTTTTGCTTTTTCTTGCTTCTATGGCTATTTTCATACTACTATTATATTATGCTGAAATTACTGAAAATGACCTAAATAAAACTTCATAATAGAAATTGGATTTGGAGCCCTTATATAGATATCCAAGGGTGGCTTACCTGCAGAATTGGTAACCATATTGATTCAAATTTTATTTTTATCTTTTGTATATATCAAAAATATAAATTTGAGACGGGTTTATTTTTTATTTAATAGAAAAAGTATGTGTCCATTTTAATTCCATTCAACCGTTGAACAGTGTTTTAGATTTGCCGTTTAAAAAAAAAATTGTAACTTTTGACTTCAAAGTTACGATCCACCACTATGATGCAAAGTTAATGTGATATTTTGTATAACCATATGAAAGAGTTTGTGTGGACAACATGCACTTGATTGTATTTATAAACTTTGAAGGTAAGAAATATTATATCATCATGGTTTTATTTGGGATGCATATTAATTAATTTAACAATACAAAAAGAACGGAGGTTATTTCTCTCATGTTTATCACTTTGCATCGTTTGCATGAAAGGTTTTGGTTGTGCAGTTTCAACTTACAAGGAGGCAGCTACAAGGCTGAGTTGGGGCTTGCATAATAGCCGTAAAAATCACTCTTTTTTTTTACCTCATAATTTTCTCATTTGCATCCTTACCTTACTTACCTATGTCATTAATTTAACTCAAACATCTACTCCCTCATTCTCAAAATAGACCAACGTTTAATCAAATTTCTAAATTACACATCAATTCCATTAATTGTATCCCAATGGTTACAACAAGCTTGAAACTTTTCTAAAGAAATAAAATGTTGCTTTTATTTTGAGACAGGGGGAGTCTTCTTTTACCAATTAAACTTATAACATGAGTTTTCATGTTATGTTATTGGGGCGTGTTTGGCACGAAGCTTTTGAGAGCTTTTAACTTTTCAGAAAAATCTCAAAAAAAAAAGTTTCCCTTGACAATAAAAACTATCTATTTTTTACAAACACTTCTACACAAATAAAAGCTCAATTGATATGCCAAATACGCCCTATGTCTTTCTCTTTGGATTGCCCATAATGGAGGTGGTTCTTCATGCATCATTAGCTTATATATACTCTCTGTTTTTTTCTTCTAGTGACAATCGTCTTTAGAGCACCAATATGATAACCCTAATCAACAATCTACACTTTACTTTTATCCATTTTTATCATATATCAATAATCGAATCTGCCCTTTTGCAAATGTTGCAACTTTATAATATATTGCACAAATGGTGGTGAACAGGTTCCCGGGACATGGAGATGGATGCTTGGAGTAGCTGCTGTCCCTGCTATTGTTCAATTTTTCTTAATGTTATTCTTACCCGAGTCTCCAAGATGGCTCTACATGAAGGTAAAACATTTACGTCCAAAATTTCAGATTTTACCCTTCTTAACATTACCTCTTACGTGACACAGAAAAGCAAATCCGAGGCCATTGTTGTCCTTTCAAAAATATACGACCCATATCGATTAGAGGAAGAACTCGACCAACTTTCGTCTGCTTTAGAGGAAGAAAACCAACGGAAAAACGCCGTTAGTTACTTGGATGTTTTCAGAATCAAAGAAATCAGACTCGCGTTCTTCACCGGAGCTGGTCTTCAGGCGTTCCAACAGTTCACCGGAATCAACACAGTCATGTACTACAGTCCAACCATAGTTCAAATGGCTGGTTTCAGTTCAAACCAATTAGCCCTTCTTTTATCACTAGTGGTGGCGCTAATGAACGCCGCCGGAACAGTCGTCGGAATCAACCTCATCGACCATTTCGGTCGCCGGAAGTTAGCCCTAAGCAGTTTATCCGGCGTATTTTTCTCCTTAATCCTCCTCTCGGTTGCGTTTTTCCTTGAATCGTCTGGTTTTGCGAATGTGGGTTGGATTGCGGTTCTAGGGTTAGCTCTTTACATCGCGTTTTTTGCTCCGGGTATGGGCCCGGTTCCATGGACTGTAAACTCCGAGATTTATCCGGAAGCGTATAGAGGAATTTGTGGAGGAATGTCGGCGACTGTGAACTGGATATCGAATTTGATAGTGGCTCAGAGCTTTCTCTCGGTGGCTGATGCTGTCGGGACCGGGTGGACTTTCATGATTCTTGCCGGGATTTCTGTGGCGGCGTTTGGTTTTGTGGTGGCTTTTGTGCCGGAGACTAAAGGGTTGACTTTTGATGAGGTGGAGAAGATATGGAAGGAGAGAGCGTGGGGGAATGGGAATGGGTCGGAATCGGAATCGCTTTTGGAAACAGGAGAGGAATCGTGAAAATGTGGTGGCACCCAGACTCTTGAGGTTTGCGAGAGTTTGTGTAGCGGGTTTTTGTGGCTACTACTTGGGTGTTTAGTGATAGATTGTTATCGGGTTTGGTTAAAAGATGTACAGTTGTGATGTATGATCGAATATAAGATTATACGATATTTTTTTAGTTTAGTGTCAAATTTCATAATAAGAGGTTTGTACATATGTTTATTTTCTGCAATAAATTTACGTTATTCTTCAGGATTGCATCCTCTTGTCCAAAGAATATTATATGAGACGTACATGATAGTTTGTTTGGTGGCCGATAACAATCTATCACTAAACACCCAAGTTGTTCATCAACTTCCATTTTTAATTTCTAGGGTTTCTGAAATTGATCCAAGAACAAGAACGAGAATACAAATTCAGCTTGCATTCCATGAACACGAACCTAGTGTTTCTGGAATCGTTCGAAATTAAGGGTAAGGTTCAATTTTATCCGTTCGATTTTCGATTTAGAGTTTCTGAGGGTTGTTCCGAACACCAAGAATCCATGTATTTTCATATTCAATATTACGGTTTCTAAACTTCTCATGCTAATGTTTGATTTGCATGATTCGAATTTTTCAGATGTGATCTTAGAACCCCATCTATTTCTTGTATGTTTTTCACATATCCATGCTCGATCTGATGTTGGAATGAAGTTCAGATTTTTGTAGACTTGGAAAGCAAGTTTAAGTCATTTAAAATGTTCATAGCTTGGACGGAAAATTTAGAGTGCGTTTGGTTGTGGAAAATTTTCCAGTTTTCTAGGAAAATTTTCCAAGAAAAACAGAAATTTTGAAAACGCGTTTGGTTCGTCCAGTTTTCCAAAATTTTCCAAGAAAATGAAAATTTTCTGTTTTCTAAATTGTATGTAAATTAGAAAAGTGATTTTTACACTTTTCCAACGTTTTCCAAATTTCTAAGATGGAAAATGAAAACTCCCACAGTTTCAACCAAACGCGTTTTCTAAAATTTTCATTAAAAACTGAAAGCGAAAACTCAACTCTATTTTCTGAAAACATTTTCTTAGAAAATGAAAACAGTTTTCCACAACCAAACGCACCCTTATATTTTCATCGAAAAATCTTATATTAACTGGAAAATTCATCTTAACCGGGTAAACATTCCAAGCCGGTCATATTGGTATTTTACGAACTTCAAAACAAGTTCAATAATAAATAATACATAAAAAAAAAGTGAATAGTTTGTTACCCTCTTAGTCATTTCATTTTTTTAGAAGAGAAAAATGAAAATATTAGAAAGGAAAACGTGTTCTTGGATTTTTTTAAGGATAAACTTATTTTGTAAATAATATGTCCAGTTTTTAGATAGATAACGAGAGAAACCAATATATATATATATATATATATATATATATATATATATATATATATATATATATAGAGAGAGAGAGAGAGAGAGAAAATAAATATATCCTCCTACTTTTTGTTCCTAAAATCCTCCTACTCAATTAAATAATGACATGTGTAACATTTAATGTTCATTTAATGATATTTTAGTATACTAATATAACATATTTCATCATTTAATCGGGTAGGAGGATATTTCTCATATATATATATATATATATATATATATATATATATATATATATATATATATATATATATATATATATATATATATATAGACACACACACACACATAAAGAGAGAGAGAGAGAGAGAGAGAGAAATAAAATATTCTCCTACTTTTTGTTCATAAAATCCTCCTACTCAATTAAATAATGATATGTGTAACATTTAATGTTCATTTAATTATATTTTAGTATACTAATATAACATATGTCATCATTTAATTGGGTAGTAGAATTTATAGAACACAAAAGTAGGAGCATATTTCTCATATATATATATATATATATATATATATATATATAGGCTTAGGTTATTTTGTTTAAAGTAATTATTGTGTTATTGTATGCATAAATATGGGCCAATCATTTTATTTATTTTAAGAAAGTGATTAATACATATTATTGAATTAAAAATAATCAAAAAATAACATCTAATTTAACTAGAAGGGTATTTTAGTCAATTAATATAGATTTAATAAAGGAAATTTGCATATTTTAAGGGATCATAGATTCTATTACTTTTAAAAATCCGATTTTACGAATTATAAGGTTTTTAATTCGGACATTCTGACAGAATATGTTTAAGTAAGTTCAAAAATAAAAATATTCTTAAACCATAAAATAATAAAAATATTCTTGAACATATTTTTTGATCATGACTTTAAAAATTTCTTGTAGAATAACAAAATTCTCGAACCATCAATTGAAGAATTAAAACAAAAATTACATTAATTCTTATAGAATACATGTCACAATTGCTAAGAATTGAATTTATTGTTAAAGAATAAAACTAAAAAACTTTCAAATCGGGAAAAAAACATCAAAATCTGACAAATACAATAATAAATTCTAAAAGAATAATATTGCTGAGAAACACTTTCAATTTTGTTGTCCGTTCTTCAAGCATCAACTTTTGTGAAAACAAATCCAATTGTAGTTTAGAATCCAATAACGCATTAGCAAATGATAAATAAAAAAGTATATTCGTTTGGAAAAATATGCGGACTTGTTAATTGCACCAAAACCAATAACCAAAAATTGTAGAACATGTATAATCAATGAAAAAATATCCATATTCCATTCAAACAGAATTAGAATTCGTGTTTCCATTCCGATAGAATTTGAATTCGTGATTCCATTCCGATAGAATTGGAATTGTATAAAATACACAAACCACTAAGGAATTTGAATTCGTGATTCCATTCCGATAGAATTTGAATTCGGTTCTCTCTAAACTATACTTGTAAGGAGCTTCATCCCAAGGGCTGAAAGGAGAATACAGATTATACATGCATTACAAATTACTACTACTAAAAGAACCAACAAGAAAGCACACAACATATATAGATGACAAAACTCACACCCTCTATAATTTAACTAAAATAATAGAAAATATACCATTAAATCAATACAAATTTAAAGTTTAAAAACCAACTCACCTTTCCGGTGCAGTTGAAAACAGCTCATCAACCTCAGATTCTTGTAGAGCTCCATCCTAGAAGGTGTAAACGTTTACATTTAAGATATATGAATAAATTGGAGTTGAATACAATCGTATAAATTTGACAATTAACTAAAGTAGTTATGAAGAAAAGATCCATGATGTATAAGAAAATAAGTTAGAATAAAAAGTGAGAGAAATACTTACATTGTTAGAATTGAACAAACTGAAAATCCCCATCAGGAAGTCCACAGCTTCACTAGTCAATTCAATACTATATATTATCACAACCATTAAGAGATTATTCCCAGTATTGGATATGATTTACTAAATGTAATATTGAAAGAAAAAAAAGACTAAAAAATAACATGGAAATTTATTTGAAGTTAATAAGAGCATAACCTGGTCGGGAGCTTTTCTAGAGGGAACAGGAAGATTCTCCTTTCGTGCTCTTCAACATCAATCATGAAGCAACAAAACCCTAGAGAGAAAAAGAGGAATTGAGATGAATCAGAAGGGAACTCAATAAATGGACACAGAAAGGGAACTCATCGACTCCTTTCTTCTTCATTTATGCCTTCAATCTTCCCAGACCTCTCGCACTCGTTGCAGAATCTCCTGGTGATCCTCTTCCGTTGCTGATTGGGACGAATTCGGTGAATCAGACGCCGATTGAGGGTGGAGATGTTTTACCGGCGGCCATAACAGCGAATTGCGGCTGGAGATCGGCGGCAACAACAAACAATGGTGGTGGCGGCAACAGCAAATGATGGTGGTGGATCTTCTGTGGGTGTTGGTCGATGGAGTGACTTGTAGGTTTTATAAACTAGAGAAATTAGGTTAAAAGTCAAATACCATGATTATAGGGATTATTTTTGGTAGTTACTAAACAAATTACTATATTACCCTTATTTATTTATTTAATTATTTAATTTTTTATTTAATTTTGATTGGCCCACATTTATGCATACAATAACACAATAAATACTTTAAACACCTAAACCTATCTCTCTCTCTCTCTCTCTCTCCCTCTCTCTCTCTCTATATATATATATATATATATATATATATATATATATATATATATATATATATATATATATATATTATATATATATCATGGTTGTCAAAATCGCGATCCTGATCGTAGGATAGTACGATCCTAGGTATGAAAAACGATCCGGATCGTAAACGAATCGTATTTGAGGTAGGATCGTAAGATCGTAGGATTGAGATCCGATCCGATCCGATCCTACCTTCCCTTGATTTTTTTTTGGCAAATGAATTTTTTTACCACTTTATGTCTTTTACTCTTTACCAATTTACCATTTATCATTTTGTATTGTGATTTATGACTAATATTTTGAAGTTTTTATAAATTTTAAACAAAAAATTGAATGTTTGAAATATTTTTATGATTAAAAATTATAAATTAAAATTAAAATTTATTTTGTGAGATCTTAAGATCCCGGTCCCGATCTTGCAAACCCAAAAACGATCATACGTAGGATCCAGATCTTGACAACCTTGATATATATATATATATATATATATATATATATATATATATATATATATATATATATATATATATATATAGGCTTAGGTTATTCTATTTAAACTAATTATTGTGTTATTGTATGCATAAATGTGGGCCAATCATTTTACTTAATTTAAGAAAGTGATTAATATATATTATTAAATTAAAGATAATTGAAAAATATCATCTAATTTCATTCTAAGGGTATTTTAGACAATTGAGATAAATTTAAAAAAGGAAAATTCCATATTTTTTGGGATAATTAACTCTCTTGATTTTAAAATTCTAATTTTTTTAATTACTTTAATTTTAATAATAACGTAATTTTTTTAATTAAACCCGATTTTATTCTGTTAGAATCATATTCTCTACGAATTTCAGGATAAATATTTCTATTAGAATGCTATTCTATGAGAATGTCAACACCGACTAATAACACATTTTTGGATACAACTTCAAATTTTTCATTACATTCTTAAAAAAGTAAAAACTTTATATAATAGTCTATGACAATGAAATACTCACTAATAACAAATAAAAAATATGTATATTATTCGACCTGAATATTCTAGCAAAATATATTATTACATATACTCCTATCATTCTATTGTAGATTATTCTATCAAAAGAATAACTCTTTCCTTGATCATCCATGAAATTAGACATTTAACGAAAATAACTGCCATGAATCAAATCATGTAAGAATAATATTCTCTGAGAATGCTTAGAATCACTTTCAAATTTGCTGTCCGTTCTTCAAGCATCAACTTCTGTCAAAACAAACCAGATTGTAGTTTAGATTCCAACAGAATTGGAATTCATGATTCCATTCCAACAGAATTGGAATTCATGATTCCATTCCAACATAATCGGAATTATGTGCATCAACAGAATATGGCAATTTGCGAATAGCTTCACCATCTCCAATATCCACATCAAACACGTATTTACAAGTTTTTGTGGTATCAGTACAAAAGGGAAAAACTGGAAAGATACCTGCTGCCCTTGTAATGCGAAAGTAGAGAAGCATATCCCTCAAGTTCTTGGATATCTACACTATGATTGTGGTACTAAACCCTAGTACCTCCCCAAGTAATATTATAATCAAGAACATTCTGGTGATGATGCATATATAAATAAGAACAACCTTTCATAGCAGAACTTGGTGATAGCCTTGGATTCCTAATGAGCATCTTGTAGTTTTATTCAGTTTTTCATATTGTTTTTCAATGGATTGTACCTAGAAAAAAGAAGTATGCAAGAAGTTTTACGATTTATAGTTGTTCCTCTGTTGAAACACAAACCTAGGGTTTAGAAGAGAGTGTCGATTATTACCATTACAAGCAGAATCGAGAAGGGAGTCAACGTCGGCCCAAATAGTCAACTCTGTTATTGATATTTTCCTCCATTGCTACAATTACAATTTGGCATCCAAAGTAAAAGGATGACAGCGAAACCACATATGATTCCAACTTCCTTTCGGCGCCTCAACCAAACTTATCGCACCAACAATCGGGGATTCACAATTTCAAATTTGAGACTTTGATTGAAGCAAAAAAATAAATTTGTACTCGAAAAGGAGAAATATTTATTTTCTTACCATTGAAATGAAATCAACTGGTGATTCCGATAGGGGGTTACGGGGCATGTCAACATGATGGAAAAAAATCAATACCTTGATAAGAACTGAGATTCAATAAAATCGATTTGAGGTATGAGGAAATCCATTTAAGGCGTGACAAAGAGAAATTAATCGTGTTTTCTTTCATGGCGGTGGGTCGAGAGAAATTGAAAAAATAAATTGCGTTTTGTGGAGCCTTGGCAACAGGAAACAGAAGTAGGACGAAGATAAGGCAGTGGGCGATATGTGGAAGTATTCCGTTGGACAAAAGAAAGGTCAAGCAACAATAGGGTTTTTGATAGGGAACGGCCGTGTATATAAGAATGAGAAGAAATTAGGTCAAAGTCAAAATAACTAGCATAATTATAGGAAGTATTTGTGGAAGTTATTTATAAAATTACTTTATTACCCTTATTTATTTATTTAATTATTTAATTTTTTATTTAATTTTGATTGGCCCATATTTATGCATACAATAACACAATAATTATTTTAAACAAATAAACCTAGCTCTCTCTCTCTCTCTCTCTCTCTATATATATATATATATATATATATATATATATATATATATATATATATATATATATATATATATATATATATATATATATATATATATATAGGGAAAAGTTCAATAGAGAACCATAATTATTGGTTCTTCAAGGAACCAAATCTTTTTTTTCCAATTTCTAGAGCTTATTCTTTATCGGAAAAAAATATAAAAATATCTAAATTCATATATTCATTGTGAATGTGAAAAATATTTTTCGGATTCACCGTGTGAATCTGGATTCACATTGTGAATTTTCAAAGATTCACATTGTGAATTTGACGTAAAAAAAAATTCGAATTTGATATCATTGGAAAAAGGATAAAAGTTATGAATTTCTGTATTTTTAGTTTTTTTTTGATAAAAAATAAGTTCTAAAAGTTGAAAAAAAGATTGGTTCCTTGGTTCCTTGGTTAATTATGGTTCTCTATTGAACCTCACCCTATATATATATATATATATATATATATATATATATATATATATATATATATATATATAGAGAGAGAGAGAGAGAGAGAGAGAGAGAGAGAGAGATTACAACACCGATTAGGGATTTCAAAATCGGCCATACCCCCCTTCCTGTTGTTCTTCAGTCATCGCATCATAAGAGGTCGATTACTACCTTAATGGCCATGTCGTCTTTGATGCTGTTCATCTTCATCTTCATCAACACAACCCTATTTTAGACCGTTTACAGTCGAACAATTTCAGGCATGTCATCATACATTCAATCCGATAATTTTTGCAATTATACTTGTTAAATTAGAGTTCTTGTAGTGGAAGCGGCAATTTAATTCATAGAAATCCTAACAATTGTGAGTTAATATGTCAAGGAACGTGATTTGGAATTGATTTTATTGGTTTAATTTGAGTGTTTTTAAATTATTCAAGTATATACAATTATACATATAGACAACGATTTCACAGTACTTTCGAACTGATTTCATTTGTAATTTTGTATCGATTTAGTTGCTTTTAATTTATTCAATTATCTTATATATTTATCATGTTCATATTTGAAATAGATAGATTTGAATCATTCAATTTGACTTCAACGTCAAAATTGGATTTTAGTTTAGAATAATGTTTGATTTTTTGAGATATTTTTATATCATGGGCTAATAGTTTTGATTTTTTTTTATAAAATATATGAGAGTTTGCTTTAATATTTTATATTTATTGTATATTATATTTCATAAAATTTATTTCTCATTCTTAATTATTTTTAATGTTTCTCAACCAATCTTTCTCTTTTCATAGATGTTTAAAAAATCGAATGACTAATTGTTTGAGTGTTTATTTTACAATAAAATGTTAATCGAGTGGCTGCATTTAATTTTGTAGTTTTATTCTTTTCAAAGTTGCAAAAGTTCAATCTCTATCACATTCTATTAGAATGGTTGTATTATGTACCTAAGAATAAATCATAATTCTTTAATGTCTACACATTCTATCAGAATTTATATTTTTATTCTTTTAGAATGAATTGAATTGTAAATGTCTATAACGATTGTATAGTTTCAATCTTTTACTATTTGTGTGTGTTGTTCCTTGTTTTTTGTAATTACAAATTATAAGAATTTTATATCATTTTTATATAATGTGTGTTATTTTGTTTGCAGGTCAATGACAAAGTATTATTTCAAAAATGAAACTTTGTTTTGGTGTTTGATTAAATACATGTTGGAAATAAAGTAAGAAGGAGATAAGCATTCTTTCAAGAATTTCAAGAATGATTTTAAAGATTTTTTTTTAATGTATTTCAGTTTCTAATTATGTTATAAATTCATTCTCATAAAAGTATAAACAGAATTTGCAAAAATATATTTTACATTAACACTTTTCCCATTAAAATTCTATGTTATTCGGTTAATTCTTTGAGAATGATTAAAGGATTATCTAATATTCACTTTTAGTGGAAAATAATTCAATAGACAAGACTTTTTATTACTTTATGATTCACATTCTCATTGAATATCATTTTAACATAACATTCGGACGGAATAAAATGAATTATGATTAAATATTACGTTAGAATTAAAATCAAATTAATTTAAAAAAATCAGAATTTATAATTAAGTTTATCCTTAAAATCCGAAATTTCCTTTTTTAAATAAAGTGTAATCGACTAAAATACCCCTACAATGGAATTTTTGTAATTATATGATTGATATATATATATATATATATATATATATATATATATATATATATATATATATATATATATATATATATATATATATATATATATTATTCCATTGTAATATGATAGACCCTCACATCATAGTCATTCAATTTTTTTCATCCATTGATCCAGAATTGTCCTTACGACCACACAATAGATGTCATCCACATTATAACCTAGTCATATATATATATATATATATATATATATATATATATATATATATATATATATATATTGAGCGAACTACAAAATGTGTACGAACTAAGCGTCAACAGTGGAAAACTATGCATCAGTAGTCATATGGACTGCGGACGCAGATATGGATGCATATATATATATGAATCAAAAGTCATATCTGCATCCGCAGTTTATATGACTGTTGGTTCATAAAAATGCATGCATGCATATATATGAATCAACACTAAAAAAAAGAATCAGCACTAAAAAAATCGTAAAATCTTTTTTTTAAGCCTAGATATGGCTTAGACATTGCATTTCGTTAATATTTATGGTTTTAATTTTGAAAAAAAAATGAAGTTTGGATTAATAGTTCTCAAGTTCCCACATTTTTTTGGTTCTCAAAAGAACTTGTGTCTATATATATATATATATATATATATATATATATATATATATATATATATATATATATATATATATATATATATATATATATATATATATATATATATATATAGGGGCCACTTCACTTAAGATTCTAAAAAAATAGAGATTTTGAGATTTAACCTCAGTCACATATTTCTCATTTGTCGTTTTAATACTTCAGGGTACTGACAGCAGCGGGGTATGTTTAATCATAAATGATTATATGACGGGGAGGTATGATCATATATGATTATACATATTTATACATATGTGTAATCATAGATGATTATATATATATATATATATATATATATATATATATATATATATATATATATATATATATATATAGATGTATGTTCAAATGAGAACATTTTTTAGAATGAGAACAATTGAGAACAAATTTAAACCACTAATTTATTTTCTTTATTTTCTTGTCTGCACCTCCCTCCGCCTCACTCGTCCCCTCATCGGAAATCACTTTCATCTACTGTCATCGAGCTCCTTTCCTCCATAATCTCCAAACTTTTCATCCTCGTATTCTCGTTTCTCCTCTCATAACCACCATTTCTTCTTTGGAAGATGATCCCCTCACCAAACAAACGATTGATTTGATTTCCAGATTTTGTTGGTCAAGTGATTCTTCAATATACAACGAGTTTTTTGCTAGGGTTTCAGATCTCGATTATCTTTTGGTTCCTTATTTTGGAGCAGGCGTCGAATATATTTGGTAATTGTCCTCTATTCCTTACACATATTTGTTCTTATGAGTTTTGAATGACGTCAAATACATACTTGCTGGATGATTATTGATTCTTGTTGTTATTGTTGCTTCATTACTCTTTCACTTTGGGTAATTAACTTTTATCTTGTTTCATATAATCTCATAGACATTGTGACAACTTACAGATTTTTTATGAACACTGTTCGATGAAATGCCTCAACGAAAAAACCTCCACAAATAAATCAAGAATAAGGTGGTGAATTTATTGTTGCAGTCTGTAGGTGCTTGTTGATGGTTTTTTTGTTGAAACAACATCATTTTGATGTCTCTGTTTAATTTACCACTGTTTTTTATTGGACTTTATTTCCCCAAACATATTCAACAACTTGAATGTTTGGTTGTTGAGATTATAAACTGGATTTTATATTCTTGCATAGTTTCCCCAAACATATTTTGATATCTTTGTTTAATTTGCCTCTATGTAGGACTCGAAAGAGGTGACTTAAAGAGCTTAATGGGTTAAGTTGGCAACTTAACCCTAATAAGTATGAAAGTGACATTTTATTTGAAAATCCTTAACTTTGAACCCTCATTAAGCCAAACATTAAGGCCCTTAGGTTAAATTGAATTTCACATCTCTATAACCTAATAAGTAACCAACAATCATGTTAAAAGTGATAAACTTAAGGCTTAATCATTAATTCCTTAATAGAACACCAAAAATGATTTAGAAGATATTATGATCAATTTTTCCAAATCTGTCCTCCAACTTCTAAAATCCGTTCAAGTCAATACGAACATCTAAAAATCATGAGACTTAGTTTTCTGGAAATCTTAGTGTGTCTATTTAATCATATTTCGAAATTCCAACTTCTTGAGGGGTAAAATTGGCAATCTTCTCAGGCTGGTCCATGCTGTCACAGATTTCATGCACTGTCTTCAAAAAATCATAATAAATTCCTCAGAACTCCAAATGCCAAAATTCCAAAGCCTATAGTTAAATATGGATGTATAGTTTCCAACATATAAAGGGACTGATGTAATTCTTAGTAGATTGATACAGTTTATTCTAAGAGTGTTGAGTGGTCCAGAAAGTGACAGTTAAAAGTTACCAACTTGTAAATTTAATATAAAATAAGCCAAAAATCATTAGAATGAGATCTTTATATTTCTGAAAAGATAAAAGGGGAAAATTTACCAATATAATTTTATCAAAATTTAATAATGGGTTGAAAGGTAAGAAAACATATCCCAAACAGAGGACTACAATCATAGAGAAAATAAGGAAATATGTACATAAGTTTTATAAGATTAATACAACAAACACAAGCTAAATAATGTTATAATTTTTGTGTACGTTCTCGGAAAGGAAAGGATCCATCTTGCTCATGCTAGCTAATTTTCAAGATCAAGGAGGTGAGTACTAACTCTCCTATTATGTAGGCATTACTTGTTTTATGTTATTGTTCACAGATACCCTAATAACATGTGATTATGTGTATCTAATCACATATGATTTATGTGGCTAAGATTCTTTTTTGCGTTCTCGATTCAATAATTGTTTTTTTTCACTTTAATCATATGTGATTAAATACATTTAATCAGATGTGATTATATGTTTCTAATCACATATGATTTTATTTGGAAAAAACAAATCTTGTCTATTTAAATCATATGTGATTAGATACATATAATAACATGTAATTATATACACGATAACAAATATTAAACCAAGAATGCGAAAACAAATCGTTATCCAAACTAATCATATGTGATTAAATATATATAATCACATGTGATTATATGAATCTAATCACATATGATTTATGTGGACATAATCCATTTTTGCTTTGTCGATTCAATAGTTGTTCTCATGTATTTTATCACATGTGATTATATGTATAATCGTATGTGATTAAGTACATGAGCACAACTATTGAATCGAGAAGAAAAAAATGAATCTTGTCCACCTCAAATCATATGTGATTATATACATATAACCACATGTGATTAATTACACAAAAGCAATTATTCAGTCGAAAACGCAAAAATAAATATTGTGTACATAAATCATATCTGATTAAATACATATAATCCCATGTGATTATATGTATCCAATCATATATGATTTATGTGGATGAAATTCATTGTCACATTCTCGATTCAATAATTCTTCTTTGTCCACTGTAATCATATGTGATTAAATACATATAATCATATGTGATTATATGTATCTAGTCACATATGATTTATACGGACAAAAAATAATGATGTCTATAAAAATCATATGTGATTAGATACATATAATCACATATGATTATATACACAAGAACAACTATTGAATCGAGAACACAAAGATAAATATTGTCCACATATAACATATGTGATTAAATGCATATAATCACATGTGATTATATGTATCTAATCACATAGAATTTATGTGGAAAATATTTATTTTCGCGTTCTCGATTAAGTTGTTGATCTTGTGTGCTTAATTACATGAGATTATATGTATCTAACTACATATGATTTATATGGACAATATTCATTTTCACATTCTTGTTCAATAGTTGTTCTTGTACATTTAGTCACATATGATTTCTATACACAAGATTCATTTTCGCGTTTTTGATTAAATAGTTTTTCTTTTTCCACATTAATCATATGTGATTAATACATACAATCACATATGATTAAATACATAAGAAAAAATATTGAATCATGAATATTATCAATATAAATCATATGCGATTTGATACATATAATCACATGTGATTAAGTACATGAGTACAACTATTGAATTGGGAAAGAAATAATGAATCTTGTCCACATAAATCATATGTGATTAAATACATATAATCACATGTGATTAAATATATTAGAACAATTATTGAATCGACGCAAGAATAAATATTTTCCATACGAGTCATATGTGATTAAATAAATATAATCACATGTGATTAAATACACAAGAACAACTATTGAATGAACACGTGAAAACAAATATTGTCCATGTAAATCATATGTGATTAAATACATATAATCACATATGATTTAATACACGATGCCAATTATTAAATCGAAAACACGAAAATAAATATGGTCCACGTAAATAATATTTTATTAAATACATATAATCATGTGTAATTATATGTATATAATCACATATGATTTACGTGGACAATATTCATTTTTGCATTCTCAATTCACTAGTTTTTCATGTGTATTTAATCACATGTGATTATATGTATTTAATAACATATAAATCATATATGATTCGATACATATAATCACATGTGACTCGATACATATAATCACATGTGATTATATACACGAGAAAAACTAATGAATCAAAACCATAATAAAAAATCTTTGCAGGTGGGGGTGGGGGTGGTGGAGGCGGGGTGGTGGTGATGGGTGGTGGTGGTATGTGGTGATGGGTGGTGGTTTTGGTAGGTGGTGGGTGGGTGTGGGTGGTGGAGGTGGGTGGTGGTGGCGAGTGGTGCTGGTTGGGTGGTGATGATGGGGGCTGGTAATGGTAGTGGCGGGTGTTGGTGGTTGTGGTGGGTAGTGATGGGTGGTGGCTGGTGGTTGGTGGTGGCTGGTGGTGGTGGGTAGTGATGGGTGGTGGTGGCGGGTGGTGGTTAGTGGTGGTGGTGGTGGGTGGTGGTAGTAGCGGGTGGTGGTGGGTGGTGGGTAGTGATGGGTGGTGGGTAGTGGTTGGTGGTGATGGGTAGTGATGGGTGGTAGTGGCGGGCGGTGGTGATGGGTGGTGGAGGTAGGTGGTGGTGGCGGGTGGTGGTGGTTGGGTGGTGATGGTGGTGGGTGGTGGCGAGTGGTGGTTGGTGGTGGTGGTGGTGGTGGTGGGTGGTGGGTAGTGATGGGTGGTGGGTGGTGGTGGTTAGTGATTGGTAGTGGTGGCGGTGGTGGTGGGTGGTGGTGGGTGGTGGTGGTGGGTGGTGGTGATGGGTTGTAGGTAGTGGTTGTGGGTGGTGGTGGCAGGCGGTGGTGATGGGTTGTGGTTGGTGGTGGTGGTGGTTAGTAATGGGTGGTGGTGGTGGGTGGTGGTTGGTGGTGGTGGGTGGTGGTTGGTGGTGGTGGGTAGTGATGGGTGGTGGTGATGTGTGGTAGGTAGTGGTTGTGGGTGGTGGTGGCAGGCGGTGGTGATGGGTGGTGGAGGTGGGTGGTGGTGGCAAGTGGTGATGGTGGTGGGTGGTGATGGTGGTGGCGGGTGGTGGTTGGTGGTGGTGGTGGGTGGTGGTGGGTAGTGATGGGTGGTGGGTGGTGGGTGGTGATTGGTGGTGGTGGCGGGTGGTGGTGGTGGGTGGTGTTGGTTGGGTGGTGAGTGATGTTAGTTAGTGGGTTTTTTAATTGTTTGTAACTATTTTTTGATTTATATGAATATTATTTTATAATTTTAATTAAAAAATTGTGTGGTCCAAATTTGTTCTCAAATGTTCTCGCGATAAGAAATGTTCTCGATTGAACGCTCCCATATATATATATATATATATATATATATATATATATATATATATATGTCTGTTCATAAGGTGCTTAATCATATATGATTACGGTGGTTGGTAGGGGAGGAGGTGGTGGTGGTATAATTGACGGAAGTGACAGTAGTGTTGTAAAGTCCCAAAGTTTCAGAGTAAAAATTTCATTTTTAAATAAGTCTAAACCAATCATTCATTATCCCAAAAGATGGTCATCATAAAAGTATTCTCAAAACATCAGAGTAAAATCATAAATAGTCAATGCGGAATAAATCTCCAGAGGATGCAGTGCGATCAAATCGGGCCATTCCTTTTGAAATCAGAAGTACCTGAAATTTTTTTAAACATAAACCGTAATCACAAAGTTTACTGAGTTCCCCAGAATACCACAAACCATACAAGTAACGGGGAAAATCTCAACTTCAGATAATAACTAGGGAAAATCCCAACTTTAGATAATAACTAGGGAAAATCCCAACTTTAGATAATAACTGGGAAAAATCCTAACTTTAGATAATAACTGGGGAAATCCTATTTCGTAAGATAACATGATCATGTTATAAACCTTAGAAACTTACTAGGGAGGATCCCAACTTAGGATAACATGATAATGTTATAAACCTTAGAAATTTACTTTAGGATCTTAACATATGTTCATAAATAAGAGGGTTGCCAAGTTATTAATGTTGGATTAGTGTCTAAGCCCGTAACTATATTTGGTATGTACTTGACCCGGTTGTGCATGGTCCTTTTGGGTTGCCTTCACCAAGGTAACTTGACAAGGTAATTTAGAGAAAGAGAGAGGATATTATGGTTTATTAATATATTATAAGAATAATATATTAAAGGAGAAATCATATTTATTTAATTAGTATTAGCCATAAATTAATTAGGAATTAATTTGGTGACTAAAAGAGATTAATTAAATAAAGGGGCATAAACTGTCAAATGTGTGATAGTTGAGTTTTGGGCTGGGAAACCTAATGGACTAAGGGGGAACGAAATTATGATGAAGGATCATCATATTTTCGTCCAAGGCCTTATTCCAGAAGGTTCCTTGGGCTGCTTGGTGACTAAGCTGTCCATTAGGGTTTAGACTGAAACCCTAGCAGCCTACAGTATAAATAGAGACCCTTGCTTGCAATTTTCGGCCACTTGCTTCCCAAGAGAAACCCTAGGGCCGATTTTAGCATTGTCTCTCCTCTCTCATAATTGCCTTCTTACTTGTGGTGTTTGTAAGCCATTAGAGGAGTTACAATTGTGACTCTAAGCTCCAAGAAAGAAGATTCAAGCTTCCATTGAAGAGGTAAACATCTAGATCTGATGTTATATGTTAATTTCGAAATTATGTATGCTAGATTAGGGTTTGTAAGTCTTGGATTCATTGCATGTACAATAGAGAAACCTAGATCCAAGCATTAGGGTTTGTATGAGCACATAGGATTGTTCTTATATATAAAAACCCATCAGTGGTATCAGAGCCTTGATTGGTTTCTGTTGTATGGATGCTTTGTGTGTTTAACATGCTAAAAATCGTTTTTCTAGCTTCTGTTCGACTGGACTCGGCGAGTCACTTCATGGACTCGACGAGTCGGCCCAACTCGGCGAGTCGGATCGTCTGACAGAGGCAATATCGGGATTTCTTGCTGTTTTTGCTATGTAATAGTTACCTAATCTGTTTTTACTGATAAAAATCAAATTTTAATGATTTTGTGAGACAATCCTTGCCAAAAACAAAAGATATTTACCAATTGATTAGATAATAAATTCCTTATATGATTAAAATTGATTATTTGGATTAATTGGATAACTTATCTTGCAAGAAATTGAATTATGTCAAATATAGATAATCACTAAATTAATTGTTTGATTTATATTATTTGTTATTTGATCCCTTGTGTTTTGAAAAGTTCAAAACTTGTCCTCAAGTTTTGAAATTTAAATTTTATGATTAAAAGTTTAATTTTGAATGATTTAAATTTCAAACCCTTAGAATTTTACAAGTTTAAAATTCAACCCTATACTATTATATTATTACAAGATTAATTAATATATATATGTATAAGAATAAGCTAGTCTTATCGCTAGTAGGCCTCATTCACGAAGCCAGTCTATAAGGTGGGTATAAGGTTGCTGCCTATAAAATGACGCTTAATGGGTGTACACTCACACCCACCGCTTGCTTGACTGGTGGAGGGCTGTTAGCCGAACGGATAGGATAGGGCACTTAATTCCTCATTATAAGTATAATGAATATTGCAAAGTAACTACAATGTTTTTCAAATTCCCATCTTAGTTACTTTAGGGTAAAATGTGAAAATGATGCTATTCCATGGAATTACACTTCATACCCTTGTCAAACGTTAGTGGAGCGTGCGTGGCTAACCGGCACACTAATTTGGGATTGACATTGGTGACGAAGGGTGGCTCGATGTTTATCATAGATCAATGGAGCGTGCGTGGCTAACTAGCACATTGATTAGGTGATAGAGACATTGAGTGCACCATGTCAATTCTCATGGTTATTCACAACTTGTTTGCGATCCTCGGCATCCCAGTCGCAAATTTGAAGTGCATATCGAGATTTTAAACATGCCATTGAAATGTTCAATGAATCTCAAAAGAAATCTAGGAATTTTCAAATGCATTTAAAACTTAATCTCTTTTCGTTTTTCATGGTGAAAATTAGTAAATCGTCATTCACTTACCTTCAAATTATTTACTTTTAGATTACGACATCCCTTTTCTAAGTTTTAAATAATGTTGTTGGATCCTAGCCCTAATTTCTCATTTGGGTGTTTAATTGGGGATTCATTTCTAATCAAACTTTGTTCCTTTCTATTTCAGATGTCTAACGCAAACGCAAACAACAACGCTTTTGGGTCATTCTCGCTGATTAACCTGTGTCAAAAGGTGACATTTGATGGGTCGAATTTCAACGAGTGGATGAGATACATTCGCATGATAACTCACTACGAGGACAAAGAATATGTCCTCGATGAGAAACTAGAAAAGATCAACCCAGAAGTTGCTACTCCTGAAGAGATGGCCGCCTTTGAGGCCCACGAGCGTGATGCTACGAAAGTTCATTGCATCATGCTGGCCACCATGAACCTCGAACTCCAAAAGTCCTATGAGGACATGTATCCATATGAGATGCATCAAGATTTGCTGGACATGTACTACCAAAGCGCGAGGCAAGAGCGCTATGAGATCATCATTAACATGATCACCGCTAGGATGGGGAGTGGAGAATCCCTAACCGCTCATTTGCAAAGGATGCAAAGGTATGTTGATCGTCTTCTCAAACTTAATGTTAAGTTTGATGAGGATTTGGCTATCGACATCATCCTCCACTCCTTTCCTTCCTGCTATAACTAGTTCAGAATGACCTACCACATGAACAAGGAAGAGGTCACCCTGAGTAAACTTCAAGGGCTCCTGAGGACTGCTGAGAGCAACCTCAAGGACAAATCTATTGCATCATCCTCTACTGTAGCTGCTCCTGTGTTGGCAATTGGCCAAGGAAAGGGTAAAAAGAGGAAGGCTCCTTCTAAGAGCCACCAAAAGGGTAAGACCCAAGATGGTTCCTCTTCTAGTGGGACCAAAGCAGGTTCTGTTAAGCCCTCTTCTGACCCCAAGGAAGCAGAGTGCTTCTACTGCCACCAGAAGGGCCACTGGAAACGAAGCTGCCCTAAATATCTGCAAGATATTAAGGATGGGAAGATAAAGCCCACCTTTGCAGGTATGTATTCAATTAAATCTAATAACTCATCACTTGCTACTTCATGGGTCCTTGATACTGGATGTGGTTTCCACATTTGTTCTGATTTGCAGGGGCTAAGAAAAAGTAGGGAAGTGGAGCATGGGAGAATAAACCTGATCATGGGAAACAAGAAGTCATCACCAGTCACCAAGATCGGAGTTTATTCTTTAGTGTTGAGTAATGGGTTAGGGCTAGATTTAAATAATTGTTGCTATTTGCCAGATATGGCAAGGAACATCATTTCTTTTCATGTATTATATAGAAAAGGTTTCAAATATTCATTTGATAATAGTAATGGTTCTATTAATGTTTATTTGAATGGTGTTTTTTTATTTCAATGCATTACCTTGTAATGGGATTTATGAATCTGTGTTAATTGTTGATAGTTTGGGAAATGATGTGTTGAATATTGATTCGTCTAATAGTCTAGACAAAGCATGCTTGTGGCATTGTCGCCTTGGCCATGTGAACAAGAAACGCATAGCCCAACTCCAAAAGGATGGAGTCTTGGAGTCATTCGACCTTAGGGACGATGACGTGTGTGAATCTTGTTTACTTGGGAAGATGACCAAGTCACCCTTTACTGGTACATGTGAGAGGGGTGAGGGTGTATTGGATCTCATACATACTGATGTATGTGGACCCTTTAGATCCACCACAAGGGACGCTTGTCGCTTCTACGTGACTTTTATAGATGATTATAGCAGATATGGATATATCTACTTGATCAAGCAAAAGTCAGAAACCTTTGAAAAGTTCAAAGAGTTTAAGAATGAAGTAGAGAATCAGTTGGGCAGGAAAATCAAGATGCTTCGATCTGATCGAGGGGGAGAGTACCTAAGTCTTGAGTTTCACGACTATCTAAAAGAATGCGGAATAGTTTCGCAATTGACGCCTCCTAGAACGCCACAATTGAATGGTGTGGCTGAGAGACGTAATCAAACCTTGTTGGACATGGTTCGTTCTATGATGAGTCGTGCTTCGTTGTCAATCTCATTCTGGGGGTATGCCTTAGAGACTGCCGCCCATATCCTTAACTTAGTTCCCACCAAGAAGGTTGCCAAAACACCTCACGAGATGTGGACAGGGAAAGCTCCCTCGTTAGCACATATCAAGGTTTGGGGTTGTGAAGCTTTCGTAAGACGAGAGACTCACGACAAGCTAGAACCTCGTAGTGAGAAGTGTTATTTCATCGGCTATCCACAGAAGTCTTTTGGCTATCTCTTCTATAGACCAAGTGACAATGTTGTCTTTGTTGCTAGGAGAGGGTTTTCAGAGAGAGAGAACTCATAAGTCAAGGAGATAGTGGGAGTCAGATTGACCTTGAAGAGCTTCAAGAGTCAGGAGATGAAGGAACCTCTGACACTGGCGTTCAACCTGAGGAGGAAACTCCTGTTGAACCAATTGACCAGTCCTTACCTCTTAGACGTTCGAGTAGAGTTATTGTTCCACCCCAGTTTTATGGTTTCCATATTACTACTGACGGGGATACGTTTATTAGTGATAGTACACTAATAAATCTGGACGAACCTAATAGCTACAAGGAAGCCATGGCAGGCCCAGAGTCTGCTAAATGGAAAGAGGCAATGGACAGCGAGATTCAGTCCATGTATGACAACCAAGTTTGGAATTTGGTTGATAATGTACCAGGTCGTAAGACAGTCGGGTGCAAGTGGATCTTCAAGAAGAAGACAGACATGGATGGGAAAGTGCACACTTATAAAGCGCGATTGGTCGCGAAGGGCTTTACTCAAACTCCTGGAGTTGACTATGATGAGACCTTCTCGCCAGTTGCCAAGATAAAGTCTATTAGGGTAATGCTCGCAATAGCTGCGTTTCATGATTATGAAATCTGGAAGATGGACGTAAAAACCGCTTTCATAAATAGGAAGTTGCCTGAGGATGTTTACATGAATCAGCCAGAGGGTTTTGTCGATGCGAAGCATCCAAATAGAGTGTGCAAGCTTGAGAAATCCATTTATGGATTAAAGCAAGCATCTCGCAGATGGAATCTTTGTTTTGACGAGAAGGTCAAAGAGTTTGGTTTTCTGCGAAATGAAGATGAGTCATGTGTGTATGTCAAGGCCAGTGGGAGTATAGTGAGCTTCCTCGTATTGTATGTCGATGACATACTACTCATAGGAAACGACATCCCAACCTTGCAGGAGGTCAAGTCCTGGCTTGGGAAGTGTTTCGCTATGAAGGACCTCGGAGAAGCTGCGTATATTCTAGGAATAAGGATAGTGAGAAACAGAAGTAAGAGACTGATAGGACTCAGTCAGGATACATACTTGGAAAAGGTACTAAAGCGTTTTAGTATGGAAAATTCCAAGAAAGGGGAGTTGCCAATTCAATGCAATACCAAACTGAGTAAGACTCAGAGCCCGAGTACAGAGGCAGAGATAGCTGATATGAGCCGAGTACCTTACGCTTCCGCAGTTGGCTTGATTATGTATGCTATGACCTGTACTCGCCCTGATGTGGCCTTCGCTTTAAGCATGGTCAGCAGATATCAAGGGAACCCTGGTAGAGCACATTGGATTGCTGTCAAGAATATTCTTAAGTACCAACGAAGGACCAAGGAATGGTTTCTAGTCCTCGGTGGGAGTGATGACTTAAGGGTGCGAGGGTACAGTGACGCTAGCTTCCAGACGGATCGGGATAATTACCGATCACAGTCGGGCTGGGTCTTTACCCTGAACGGAGGAGCAGTGACTTGGAAAAGTTCCAAGCAAGAGACCGTAGCTGATTCAACGTGCGAATCAGAGTACATTGGGCAAGCGAGGCGTCAAAGGAGGCTATATGGTTGAAGAACTTCATTGGAGACCTTGGAGTTGTGCCATCCATAAAGGAGCCCATGGAAATTTTCTGAGATAATGAAGGAGCAGTTGCCTTGACCAAGGAACCAAGAGATCATGGCAGATCTCAACATATCGACAGGAAATACCATTTTATTATACATCGAGTAGAAGAGGGACTCCTCGTTGTGAAGAGGGTATCGTCAGAAGATAAACCAGCAGATCCCCTTACGAAGGGACTGAGTAGGGTCAAGCATTTGAAGCACGCTAGGAGCGTTGGGCTAAAGGACGATATTAGTTTAGATTAGATAGGTAGGAAACTTGTAATGGATAATTTTGTATTCAACATTTGATGATTAAATAAAGGTGTGTTATTTATAAGAAAGTTACTATCTTGTGTTGATTATTTATCTATTGTTTCAATTTTGCATGTTTTGACTTCCTGAATAATAAGATTATTCGAACGGTCCACAATCGCTCATATGTTGGAAGTAGATATGAAAGAAGATTGTCATAAATTAGTTTGTAGATTGTCTAAAAGGTTTTAGACATAGCAAAGGTTTGCTACAAAGTTTATGAGTGCTTATGAAATATGTTTTGAGCATTGGAATAAACCCGCACTTGCTAGTATCACTTCATGAAAGCTATCATAAGTGATCGCAAGATGATAATATCATATAATCTTTAAACCTAGAGATATGGTTGTTGTTTGCTAGTTGATTATACATTGATAATGCGAAAACGCATCAGTAACTTGATGTTATAAAACACATTATTGTGTGTGACTTAGCTAGTAAATGATAAAAGCATATAAGTCGAAGTTTTTCTGTACCTTTTATTCTAAGAGAATAAAAGCGATATCTTGGCCACTCGATGATTTAGTTTGACTTATGTGCCGGGCCCGATCAGAATGAAGTTGATGTGTTCAACTAAATTCTATGTTGAATAAATCAGAGATCGAGAAACAAAATGCTGGACAACAAGTATTGTCAGCATAATATCTAGAACAGAGGATTATACGATCCCTTATCTGAAGCGTATATTTGGTATGTACTTGACCCGGTTGTGCATGGTCCTTTTGGGTTGCCTTCACCAAAGCAACTTGACAAGGTAATTTAGAGAAAGAGAGAGAATATTATGGTTTATTAATATATTATAAGAATAATATATTAAAGGAGAAATCATATTTATTTAACTAGTATTAGCCATAAATTAATTAGGAATTAATTTGGTGACTAAAAGAGATTAATTAAATAAAGGGGCATAAACTGTCAAATGTGTGATAGTTGAGTTTTGGGCTGGGAAACCTAATGGACTAAGGGGGAACGAAATTATGATGAAGGATCATCATATTTTCGTCCAAGGCCTTATTCCAGAAGGTTCCTTGGGCTGCTTGGTGACTAAGCTGTCTATTAGGGTTTAGACTGAAACCCTAGCAGCCTACAGTATAAATAGAGACCCTTGCTTGCAATTTTCGGCCACTTGCTTCCCAAGAGAAACCCTAGGGCCGATTTTAGCATTGTCTCTCCTCTCTCATAATTGCCTTCTTGCTTATGGTGTTTGTAAGCCATTAGAGGAGTTACAATTGTGACTCTAAGCTCCAAGAAAGAAGATTCAAGCTTCCATTGAAGAGGTAAACATCTAGATCTGATGTTATATGTTAATTTCAAAATTATGTATGCTAGATTAGGGTTTGTAAGTCTTGGAGTCATTGCATGTACAATAGAGAAACCTAGATCCAAGCATTAGGGTTTGTATGAGCACATAGGATTGTTCTTATATATAAAAATCCATCAATTAAAGCGTGAAATGATCCTTTATTCACATCCCATAGTTAGATATTGTTCGCCCAGGCGAGGTGTAGAAACCTAAACTCGTGAGAAAGAGGTCATTAACTCTTTAAACCTTAGGAACATATGTTCAGAAATAAGAGGGTTACCAAGTCACTAAAGCGTGAAATGATCCCCTTGCTCACATCTCATAGTAAGATATTATGCGTCC
Organism: Lactuca virosa; assembly: GCF_052849685.1. Classification (NCBI taxonomy): domain Eukaryota; kingdom Viridiplantae; phylum Streptophyta; class Magnoliopsida; order Asterales; family Asteraceae; genus Lactuca; species Lactuca virosa. The sequence goes on along the minus strand of NC_136431.1, from coordinate 114,336,075 downwards.
AAGCGGGGTATGGAAACCCAAACACAGATGAAAGAGGTTATTAACTCTTTAAACCTTAGAGGGGATTAAGTACCCTTAATCGGAGGAGAGATGATCAATCTCTATTCGTAGTGGCTAGGATCCTTGAGTTTCTTCATGTTGCAAACGTTAGCTTGGAGTGGGTGTTAGTTTGGCTAGTATCCCTCTGATGCTTGTGTTAGTGCTGTTCTTAGGATAAAAATAAACAAAGAAAAGAAATGAGGGTAAGGAGTAGGTATGTACCTCGACTCGTTGTGTTGAATTGTGACTAAATTGACTTACATAAAGTACACTTCAAGGTATATATCATTTCAGGATCTTGGCAAGATGCTTCCTTTTAGGGTAGCTAGCCAATATGCCCCCATTACTGCTTCTGAATCAATGAGATAAGCATCACACTTCTGCGCATGTAGGAAGGCATATTTCTTCATGGTTGGCCAATAATATCATGTTCTTAACACTTTAGAACAAAAGGATCTCCCCCAGTTTGGTTTCCATAATCCCCTTCATGTATGTCTTTTAGAACTTCCATGGCTTCTTGATCTTAGATATGGACTTATCATGGACTTATTGTATAATACTCCATGGATCATCACTAAGCGTAAGATCCTCATCTTGAACGCTTTATCACTTTTTTCTTCTTTTGGGATTGAACCATTACGGAGATACTCTATGATGGGTTGTGTCCAGGATCTCAAATGTCTCTGAGGATCCTGACTATTTGGATCAGGATCATGAACATCGGGATCCTGGTCGGATGATTGAGGAATTGGGCCTCCGACTGCTGCTATGTTGCTCGTCTGATCATGGTCGTCGGTGTCGTATGGTCTCCTCGTGGGATCTTCTATCGTCGGGATCATTATATAGGTTATTGGGATCCTGGTCTCTGGCGGGATCCTAAGGAAGATTGTAAGTTGGCTAATACGTTTGCATCGGTGTTATCTTCTCTAGGAACTTGATTCAGACTAAAAGCTTCAAATTCGGAGGCTAATTTTTTTAAGAATTTGAAGGTATGGTGCTAGTCTTTCTCCTTTAACTGCATATAATCCATTAAAATTGTTAGTTATTAATAAAGAATCGAAATATACCTGAAGATCCTTGATCTGATGTAACGCCCGTAGATCCGGGCTAGTCAATTTAGAGATAATAGGGGTCGAAAACGACTTTTTGACAAAAGATTATTTAGAATAAATAATCTTAACCAAGTTGTAGAATACGTCTCAAGGGTTCCGTACATATAAAGAACGTTGAAATACGAGTTATAACGAAGAAGTTATGGTCCGTCGAAGTTTTACGGCAAAACCGGCACGACACCGGGAGACGTAAATAGTGAATTTCTTAGAAATCTAAACAAAAGTTGTAGTATACGTTAAACCGAGAACATACAAAAAAAGAACGCCCAAATCTGACTTCATATGAGGAAGTTATGAATTTTCTAAGATTTTTGGCTTAGCAGTGCACAGCCCGAAACTCGAATTTTAGATCGAGCGGTTTTTGGCCTACGCGACCTAAATGAGAATTGAAAATCTCATTAATAGGAACTCAATGGTAAAAAGACAGACGGAAACAGAGTCCGTATGTAGAAGTTATGAATTTTACGCGGACATTTAACAATATAATTTCCTCGTACTGTTAAATTTAAGATCGGTCGAGAATTAGCCGACGGAGTCAAAATGAAAGTTGTAGATCTTATTTTTACCTACGCGTGGATATAAAGAAGGTCAAAAACGAAGGTCGTATGTGAAAGTTACGGATTTTAGAAGTCGGAAGTGTGCTGTGCGAAAATGGGTGATGTGGCACAATCTTGGTCATTGCTTTCTCCCCAAGTCCTTCCACTAGATGGTGACATGTGGCACCAAGTTCAGCCATTTTTCACCCTATAAATAGAACCTCTCCCACCCTCATTTTCTTCACACATTTCCCATTCTTTCTTCTCTTTACTCTCTCTCTAGAACCTCTCTCTAGCCCCGAAACCCCCCGAAAAGCCTAGGGAACCTCCCTAGCACGAGGCGGAAGCCCCGGAGTGCTCAACGGCTCCGAGAAGAAGAGCTTTTCGGCTCGGGAACGCTGCTCCAAGCAAAGCCCGGTTTTCTATAAAACCCGCTGTAAGTGAGCTACACCTACGCTATTGTTAATATAACTTTTATTTAATTATAGTAACGTTATTATGAACTTATAATAAGTACTTGGGCTATTATTATGGGTTATATAAGTATTGTTTAACGCTTATATAATAGTAATAATAGCTAGACTATTAATTAGTCTCGGCGAATAATATACTAAACTCTAGTGGTAATAATATTAGGTTTCGTCGAAGGAAATTATTTTTAAGAAGCGAAGTGCTGTCTGAGTTCGGAATCACCATCTTTTCAAGTGAGTGCATGGTCCCTTTCATCTTACACATAGATATGAAGTATTTAATATAAATTATGTGCTATGTGTGCATATTGTCTGAATACCCGCTGTCTATGCTGGGTGAAATATTTTTATACACGTTTTAAATGATTTAAATTGTATATGTATTTTATATCTACAAAACGTGTTGGGTAAAACATGGGTAGATGTAATAGTTGCTGTGTGACCAAATAAAATAATGAGAGGCCTCGATATAGATGTTATTGATGATCCAGTCATCTAGCGGAGTATAGATGACGACCACGGACTATTCTAGACAGTCCAGTGGAACGCTAGCAGGCTCGCAACCTGTAGGTGTTTATTTGAACTGTGTGCTCACCAGCAGTACTCCATCCCCCACATGGTTGCCTTATTTGACATGAATTGCTGAGGAACCCCTGCAGCATGTGTTGTCACCCTGATGAAAGTCCCTTAGACTAGGTCCCTTGTGTTAGATGTTTTAGGGACGTAAAGTGAGGATAACGGGAACGGGTAATCGGGTTTGTTTTGTTTGATAAAGTTAATAAACTTATTTATTGTGGGTTGAAAACCCTATGTACTCACCAGGTTTCCCAAACTGACCCACTCAGTTTATTTATATCACATGTGTTGATATGAAGTCACATTACACTGAGAGATTAAGGAGATATAAATCACAAGTGATAATGAATGTAAGTTCTGTTTATGCTTATGTTTCTGTATTGACGATGACATCCCAAATGTTTTAAAATGAATAAAAATACTTTTCTTCGGAAATGCTTTGATAACGTATTTATCATGTTTTACTGGGAACAAATTCCGCAACATTTTTATTAAAAGAGGTACTCTGATTTTTATAAAGCATAAACAAAATCGGTCTTTCTGGCCGTGAAAATGGGGATGTCACAGTTGGTATCAGAGCATTAGTTTAAGCGAACTAGGAATATGGATTTATTTCTAGACTTAAACTTAGAATGGTAAGCAAGGATTGTGAGGAGCGTGTCTAATAAAATTTAGGTAAAGCACTTGAATAGACACAAGCACTAGCTAATTTAGGGAAAATGCCTAACATGCTTTTATGTGCTAAATGATTTATGATATGCATTGTATGATCGGATCTATGGTCTGTTGCCGACCGGATCTAGAAACTTTATGTGTTCAGATTTCTAAACGTTTAATTACGGTATTAGAACTGGCATATAACTTTTCGGAGAAATAGGGAGAATTACACGTCGATCGTAAATAAAATCTTTCCTATCTTAATTCTCGTCATTGCACACCGAACGTCTGATTTGGTATATAGATCGAAATGGCAAGAACCCGTAGTGGAGCCGGGAATGCAAATGGGAACAGGAATCAACCACCAGTGATTGAACAAATACCTGGTGTAGCAGATGCTCCTGAGCCAATTACAATGGCCAGAGTACAAGCCATGATACGGGCTATGTTGGCTGAACAACGGGAAGAGATGAAGAAAATGTTGCATGAAAATAGGGACGAACCTACAATGCTAGTTGAACAGCCCGAATTGAACGATGGGCAGTCAGAAGGAGGGAACTACACTGGGACCGTTGGTCAAGCCAACCCACCAATAGTTCGACGAAACAACCAGTATGACGGAGTCGAGAGGAATGGATGCAAGTACAAGGATTTTCTGACTTGCAAGCCATCGAATTTCACTGGAAAGGAAGATCCGATCGGATTCATGGATTGGATCTCAGAGATGGAGTTAGCTTTCATGACGTGTGGTTGCAGAGGCAAGTTACAGACCACCTTTGTAGTACGTCAATTCCGAGGAGGTGTTGTGCGCTGGTGGAATATCCTGGGGAAGACTCTGAGCCCCAATGAGCCCCTGCAATTGACATGGGCAGAGTTTTTGGTGCAGTTCAAACACAACTATTGCTCAGCCCAAAACCTGCTCGAGCTAGAGAACCAGTTCCTGACCTTGAAGAAAGGAAGCATGTCAATTGATGAATACACCAACAACTTCACAGAGAATATGGAGTTCGCCTTGCGTCTTGTTCCGGATGAGCTGACGAAAATCGACAAGTACGCAAAGGGACTTCCATGGGAGTACGCGGTGCCAGTGCGTCAGGCACCTACTCTGGAGGCAGCTATCTGGGCTGCCAAGTCTGTGAAGGATATGATTAAGGGAAGAGCTGCCAACAAGATTGAGGTTGGCGAAAATAGGAAGTTTGAGGGGTCTACGAGGCCCAATAAGAAGATCAAGTCTAGTTCAAAGGAGTTTAGCGAAGGAGGAAACAAAGTGAAATGGTGCGAGAAGTGCAAGAAGAAGCACTTCGGGAAATGTAGCGAGGAAGTGACTTGCTATAAGTGTGGGAAGACCGGACATTACGCCAACGAGTGCACCGCCAGCAAAAGGGTGTGTTATGAATGCCGTCAAGAAGGGCACGTTGCTAAGGATTGCCCGAAGAAGAAAGAGGCGGCAAGATCAAACATTCCACCGAAACCGAAGGCAAGAGTGTTCCATATGATCCTTGACGAAGAAGATGGAAATGAAAGGGATCAGGAATGAGGATCTATGTGATGGGTTTCAAGCAATACATCAATCCTATGGTGTACATGCAAACCCTAATAGCTTTGGATCTAGTTTGTCTAATGAACATGCAATTGAATATACAAAGCCATAAACCCTAGATCTAACATATTATAAACTGAATTAGGGTTTAGAGGATTACCTTTGATTGTTATATAGCAATAACAATCAATTCCTTGCTTTGATTGGCTTCAGAAAGCTTAGTGCCTCAAGTGTTGCACCTCTAATGGAGTCACAAACACCACTAAGCAACTTGGATGAAGAGGGAGGAGAGAGGAGGCACCAAAAACGGCTGGAAACCCTAAAGGAACACTTCACCACGTTTTTGGGGCATAGGGGGCCTTTATATACATGTAGGCTATTAGGGTTTACAACTAGGAAACCCTAATCTGGCTGCTTAAGCCCTAAGCAGCCTATGGACTCCTTTAACATATCCCTTGGACGAATTCCTTATGGGCTTCCCATAGAATTCGTCCAACCTATATATTATTAGGTGATCCATAGCCCAATAGTAATTATCTTATAATTACAACTCCAGTCCCCTAAGTTTAATTAATCTCTTTTAGTCACTAAATTAATTCTTAATTAATTCTTGACTAATATTAATTAAACAATATGATTTCTCCTTTAATATATTATTCTTATAATATATTAATAAATCATAATTAAACCTTTCTCTCCTTAATTCATCCCACATATTGCTATGGTGAAGGCAACCCAAAAGGACCATGCTCATAATCGGGTCAAGTACATACCAAAATAGTTATGGACTTAGACACTAATCCAACAGTCTCCCACTTGGATAAGTCTAATAACTATTCTGCATAACTTCAGAACCTGATCAACAATCGTAGCTTTCAAAAGCCGCTGTTAACTCTGATCTTATAAGATACGCGTGTCCTTTAGATAAGGGATTATATATTCCTCCATTCTCAAGATATCGTATAGACACAAGACATGAATTTGATCATTCTCTCTATACTGTTTCCCGACTTCCGATTTATGACGACTGACAACAGACTACAATTGAACACATCAACCTAGTCCCAGCTTGGCCAAGCGCTTAGGGTGTCATCACTAAATCATCGAGAGGCCCACAGATATCGCTTTTATCCCACTTTGGGTAAAAGGAATGGATAAACTTCGACTCAAATGCTCACTTGCAATTACTGATCGAATCACACACAACAATAAGTTTTATAACACCAAGTTACTGGTGCGTTTTCTTATCATCAATGTGCAACCGACCAACAAATAACAACTCACATGTCTCGGTTTCAAGAATATACAATGTTATCATCTCACAATTACTCATGATAAATAACCATGAAGTGATTCAAGAGAGCGTGGGTTTGATCCAATACTCTAATATTATTAAAGCACTCATGAACTCTGCAGCAAACTTGTGCTATGTCTAAACACTTCAGACAATCTACAGACAAATTCATGACAGTCTTCCTTTATACCTACTTCCAACGTATGACCGACTGTGGAGGTTCGAATAACCCAGTTATTCTGGAAGTCAAAACATGCAAAATGAAACACAAGGATAATACTTAATCCTATATGGCCCCAAAACTTTTGAGTGTAAGTAAAACACTTTTATTTAAACGCCATATTGATTACTCATTATTCATTGTTTAATGTTTCGGAAAATCAACTTATTACTCGAATTATAACCACAATTGTCCCATGATCCAAGCATGCACACTTTGGTTTCCTATGGTCCATACTTTGTGAAATAGATTAATTGAAAAACTTTTTCCAATGAAACTCATTTCACAATCCCCAATCCTTATTATTAGTATAAGAATACCAAATTCTTGCCACTTTTAGAATATGTCAGATTCTAACATTTTATGCAATGATTCTTTCGTAATGTCACAACACAAAAGTCACCAAGACCCGGCTAATGAAATTACAAGGTATTCTATAGGAAATTGTTACTAGGCAATTCCATAGACGTGAAGTCTCACATTCAAAGTACATTCCTTTGAACATCCTTCTCGCATAAAAGTTTCTAATCTAGACAAATTTCTTAATATCCAACTCCCATTAGTGGAAACATTTCCATATTTGCCATATGACAACTCATTCTTAATAGAATCTTATCTATTCATAATAATGTCAATATAGTCCATCCAATACTATACTTCCAACTACTCATAAGTGACCAATCCTTGGCGAACCTTAGATCATCCTTTGATAGTTGTTTAATTATTTTAGTCAAATCCACTTCTAGTCCTTTTTCCCTCTTAATGCCCTAGGCATTTGGAAAATTTAAGAATGGTCAAATATTATAGCATATGCAATCGATCCTATACCCGAAGCGTATGGGACACAATGCATAATGTCTCACATAAAGACATGATACTTTATTAGTCTTCTGCCATAATATTTTGTTAGCCATGTTCTCACAATTCGAACTATGAAGAGGGATGCCGTAATCATAATCGAATTCTGAGAACGTGCTATGTATCCTTGACTAAATTTTATTAACATTTCTCGATCTAAGCTTTTAGATTTGAAACGAAGTATAATATTCTCTCCCTTAATTATAGCAAAACAACTTTTCAACCCCTACAACTTTGCAAGGTTAATCTTTGTTTTCTATAATTAATATTGCTAACTCACAATACTTGAAATAATAATCATGCTCCCACTAACACGATGATTATTACAATCATAACACCTATGCTCCCACTAGCTTTGACATATATCTAGAAAACATCTGAACTTCCAGAAAACAATGCTTATTAAATTTCTTAAGTTTATATTTCTAAATACTTGATGCTTTGATAAGCCTTTATCTAAGCTTCTTAAACTCATACACCTTTGTCTTAGAAAGCTCACATGTGTGTCTAAAAAAATTTAGAACTTATGTTACTAAGTCCTAAATGCTCAGACTAATTGCCAAATCTCACAATTCGAACTATGAAGAGGGATACCGTAATCATAGTCGAATCTGAGAATACAATTTTCACAATTGCTATCTTCTAAAATCTCTCTTAGTGAAAGCATTTCCTCACAACCATTTTCATGAAGGAGGGAAACCTTATGACACTTAGATTTTAAAGTGTATGCGTTCCTATCCATGCGAATTTGTCAAAACTAAGGTTTGCGACAAATCCAAACTTATATGGACCGAACTTGTTCAATCTTGATTTCTTGCCTTATGGTAACACAAATGCCCACCATGTCTTCCAAGTTGTTTAACAACTCACCCCTACATATCAATGTACTTTCCATTGATCAAGGTGCTTGCCTTTATGCATGCGAATTCATAGAACTCACATACACAGTTAACTCAACTGGAATGGCACAGAAAGTATGACAGGTTATAAACCTCAAGTCACGTGCTAGTGATGATCAACTAGGTTTACTCTTGATTTGTTCTTGAAACTTTTCAAGACATTTAAGACTCCCACTGACTCCTTGACATATAAGGTTCTCTTGTCAAGAAACATTTCTTGACAAAACAAATATTCAAGAGTTAGTCTAGCTTCTTATCAAGTTTAACACTTCACTCAATTGGTCCTAGTTGGTCTTTGTCTTATCCAAGACATCACAACTTACCAATTTCAAATGTACAAGAATAAGAAACTTTCTTATTCTACATTTGATAAGTGTTACAAACCTACTTAAGACTTGTCACTCATGTCACAATCTTGACTCTAAGACTTGATATTGGAACGAAGTATGATTGACTTCTTGATTTAACCATTTCTACAATTCTCGATTCCTCTTCTCAGACATGCAATTGCACTAAGACTCACTTAGAGGATCAATTGAGACATGGTTCTTAATCATTAAGACCTATCATAAAACACAATAAAAGTTACTCTCCCTTCTTCTTAGAATAGAGAAACTTTTATCTTTCTGCCTACTAGATTCTTCTTATTCGTTCTGCTATTGATTGAAACTCTTTCAATCAACTCAGAATTATACTCAATCTTATAAGTATAACCATATTTGCTAAATTTTAGTAAATCATGACGAATATCTTTATTACTCTTATGGTGGACTTGATCGACGCACAACCTAGTGTACTCGATCTCTTAGTCCTTCACTTGACACTTTGTCAAAGAATTAGTCTAATTTTCAAATATGAAGTTTCTCATTCATCACAAAATGCAGGTTGCATCATTCCAAGTTTCTGTCTAATTGAAACTTGGGTGATGAGAAACTCTCCCTATTTGGTAAATTCTCGACATTTCCACAAATAACACAATTAAGAATTAAATCCATCATTTCTAATAATGGAAACATTCAAACATCAATTTTTCATACACGCCATTGTAAGGATAAATAAATAAATAAAACTCAAAATTTATTTTATTGCGGAAAAACTTGTCCTTACAATGCAATTCAACTGAAAAACTATGCTATTACATATTTCTTAGCAATCTACCCTAACTCTAAAGTAGCAGCTCAAAAATCCGATCTTTGAATCCATGCGATCGAAATCCATTTCTTCGTGATCAGATTCAACACGCTTCTTCCTTAAGTTTCCTTTCTTTTCTTCGATCCTGCAAAACATCAAAATGTAATCTTATCACATCATGTATTAGGAACCAAAAATAGGAACTTATAGAGTTAGTTAATGGATTTTACCTGAAGTAGAGCCATACGTCTTGACTCTCCCATCTCTTAGATCTCTCAAGTAAATAGGGCAGCTTCGTCTCCAATGCCCCTTCTCTTGGTAGTAAAAGCAAATGGACTCCTTTGGTACATAGCAAGGGACAATCTCAGCCTTTTATGGACTTCCAATGTAGCTAGTGTCCAATAAAGCATGGGAGTTTGATCGACCAATCAAGTTTGCTTGACCAGTGCGCCAAATCATCGCTGATTCAGCAGCAATAAGCAAATAGGTCAAATCAATGAGGGTCACGTCGTGAACCATCACATAGTACTCTCTTACGAACTCACTATACGAATCAGGAAGTGACTAAAGAACCCAGTCAACAGCCAACATCTCTGAGATATCGACACCCAACATCCTTAACCTATCAATGCGTGACTTCATCTCTAAGACGTGTGCACACACAGGTTTCCCATATTCGTGCTTACTTGCCAATAGGGATTGAGTGAGCTTGAACTTTTCAAGCCTTTGAACTTGTGGGTCAGTGAGAATAATTGGAGGAGGTGGAGGAAGTGAAGCATGACTCTCATTTCCTTGATCGTATCTTGGATCGTCATCTTCATTTGGAAAGCTTGTTCCAACGGATTTGGGAAGACCATTGAAAGATTTAGACATCTACAAAACGGGAGAAAATTCAAGTCAGTTGATAATAATCCTTGATGTAACACCCAAATGAGACATCAAGGCTAGGATCCAACACAATACTCTAAAACCTAGAAGAGGGATGCCGTAATCTAGTTGCAAAATATTTGAAGGTAGGTAAATGACGATTTACCAATTTCCACCATGAAAAACAAAAGGAAATTTAAGTTTTAAATGAATTGAAACTCCTAGATCTTTTTGAGATTCATTAAACTTTTCAATGGCATGTTTAATCTCGATTATGCCCTTCAATTTTGCGACTGGGATGCCGAGGATCACAAACAAGGTGTGAATAACCATACGAATCACGTGGTGCACCCAATGCTACTATCACCTAATCAATGTGCCGGTTAGCCACACACGCTCCATTGATCTATGATAAACATCGAGCCACCCTTCGCCACCAATGTCAATCCCAAATTAGTGTGCCGGTTAACCACACACGCTCCACTAACGTTTGACAAGGGTACGAAGTGTAATTCCATGGATTAGCATACAATTTCATATTTTGCCTAAAGTAACTAGAATTTTGGGAATTTGTAAAAGCATGTAGTTACTTTGTACTTCATTATACTTTTAATGGAATGTTTTGTCCTATCCTACCCGTTCGGCTAACGACCCTCCACTAGTCAAGAGTGCGGTGGGTAAGAGTGGATACCCATTCAATCGCTATTTTATAGGCAATTTCCTTAAACACCCCTTATAGACCAGCTTCGTGAATGAGGCCTACTAACGGTAAGACTGACTGTTTACTCATCTATATATATATATATATATATATATATATATATATATATATATATATATATATAATATTAGACTTTTAATGTTACATATATATAGTATAGGGTGTATTTTACACTTTTAAAATACTAGGTGGTCTAATTTAACTAATTATACTTTTAATTTAATTAAATGTAAACCAAAACTTTATGGATTTATTAAATCTCTTTTAATTATACACTTTAATTAATTAACAAAACCATAAGGGTGTAATTTGAACTTTTCAAAAATACGAGGGTTTTAGAATTTAACATTTCAAAAATTAAACTTTTAATCAACTTTTAAATTCCAAAACTTGAGGGCAAGTTTTGAAAATTTTCAAAACATTTGGGATTAGAATTTAAATATTTCAAAATTAACTTTTAATCAAAAAAATTAAATTCCAGAACTTGAGGGTAAGTTTTGAAACTTTTCAAAACATTAGGGTTTAACTATTTAAATTTCAAAAAACAAAACATTTAAGTTCAAATTTAAACTATAAAACCTAAAGGGGAAAATTGAAAGTTTTTCACAAGATAATTCAAATCTAAATTACAAATAATCAATCTTTATCTAATAAAACAAAAGATTATCAAAATTTTGATAATTATCTTCTATATTGGCAAGGATAATCTCCAAATATTGATAAAAATCGGATTTTATTAATAAAAAACATTTTAGGTAATTATCCATAGCCAAAATAGGTCAAAATCCCGAAATCAGCTCCATCTGACTCTCTGACTCGTCGAGTCAGGCTTGGACTCGTTGAGTTCACTATGGACTCGGCGAGTTCAGCCATGGACTCGGCGAGTCTAGTCGAAAAACCTCAAAAATTTCGATTTTCAGCCAAAATTCGATCAAATAAGCATCAAATTCACTAACAAACAGCCCTAGGCTCTGATATCACTGATGGGTTTCAAGCAATACATCAATCCTATGGTGTACATGCAAACCCTAATAGCTTTGGATCTAGTTTGTCTAATGAACATGCAATGGAATATCCAAAGCCATAACCCCTAGATCTAACATATTATAAACTGAATTAGGGTTTAGAGGATTACCTTTGATTGTTATATAGCAATAACAATCAATTCCTTGCTTTGATTGGCTTCAGAAAGCTTAGTGCCTCAAGTGTTGCACCTCTAATGGAGTCACAAACACCACTAAGCAACTTGGATGAAGAGGGAGGAGAGAGGAGGCACCAAAAACGGCTGGAAACCCTAAAGGAACACTTCACCACGTGTTTGGGGGCATAGGGGGCCTTTATATACATGTAGGCTATTAGGGTTTACAACTAGGAAACCCTAATCTGGCTGCTTAAGCCCTAAGCAGCCCATGGACTCCTTTAACATATCCCTTGGGCGAATTCCTTATGGGCTTCCCATAGAATTCGTCCAACCTATATATTATTAGGTGATCCATAGCCCAATAGTAATTATCTTATAATAACACCTCCAGTCCCCTAAGTTTAATTAATCTCTTTTAGTCACTAAATTAATTCTTAATTAATTCTTGACTAATATTAATTAAACAATATGATTTCTCCTTCAATATATTATTCTTATAATATATTAATAAATCATAATTAAACCTTTCTCTCCTTAATTCATCCTACATATTGCTATGGTGAAGGCAACCCAAAAGGACCATGCTCATAATCGGGTCAAGTACATACCAAAATAGTTATGGACTTAGACACTAATCCAACACTATGAAGTAGTCGTGTAAATAGTACCACGTGGTGTAGCCTATTAGAGGCATAGTATAGGTTGAACTTGAACACCTATGTAATCGTTTCAAGGAATAATATAAAAACCTTCGTTTTGTTATCTAATGTGTCAAGTTGTTATGTGATTTTCTTGTATGGTGACTTGGGTGAACTGCGAGACAATACTTGGGACGAGTATGAGTAGGTGTGAAAGGTAGTAGAGGCCTATACTACCGGAAGCACAGGACTCACGCTTGGATCAGGGAAAGTCACAAGGTTACCAAGAAGCTAGTAATTGATACCGTTTTATTCAAATATGTCGTTACCATCGTTTCGGTAATGACTAAGAGGATGATTGTTATTCCGACCCTAGTGGTCATATCGAATTGAGTCCCACTACGATAAGTATGTTACGTGGTTCAGAGAACCAAGTTTGATGTAGCATCTGACTTAAGTCGGAAGATTGAAATAAAAGATAATCAAAGCGATCGGTAGAGGTATCGCGATAGTTGCTTGTAGCTAGAAATGCTACCTTTTAAGATGTGATTAGAACATGAAGAAATGTATAGTCTGTTCTGGAAGACTCTAAGAGACCTGAGTCTAAGCGTGGGAACATACGATGATAAGTCATTAGAATATGACACATCGGTCCATTTTAGTAATAAAATAACTTATCTTAAGTTTGTTAAGAAGAAGAAGCAGTCTCTAGTAAGGATTGAGATTGTGACTTGAATGTCATAATTTGGAGTCTAACGTGAGATAGGGAGAAAGTGCAAGATCGAGCACCGCCTGCAATCAGGAAGTCTTAGAGTTAGATATTCGTTCGAAGAAACATCAAAGTTACGGTTATTACTTAGGAAAAAGAGATAACGTATGGAGTCATCATGTGAGCCCTGTTTCGTTGATGATTCCGGGACGTAATCATCCTAAGGGGGAGATAATTGTAACGCCCGTAGATCCGGGCTAGTCAATTTAGAGATAATAGGGGTCGAAAATGACTTTTTGAAAAAAGATTATTTAGAATAAATAATCTTAACCAAGTTGTAGAATACGTCTCAAGGGTTCCGTACATATAAAGAACGTTGAAATCCGAGTTATAACGAAGAAGTTATGGTCCGTCGAAGTTTTACGGAAAAACCGGCACGACACCTGGAGACGTAAATAGTGAATTTACGATGGAGGACTTTTTAGCCTTAGAAATCTAAACAAAAGTTGTAGTATACGTTAAACCGAGAACATACAAAAAAAAGAACGCCCAAATCTGACTTCATATGAGGAAGTTATGAATTTTCTAAGATTTTTGGCTTAGCAGTGCACAGCCCGAAACTCGAATTTTAGATCGAGCGGTTTTTGGCCTACGCGACCTAAATGAGAGTTGAAAATCTCATTAATAGGAACTCAATGGTAAAAAGACAGACGGAAACAGAGTCTGTATGTAGAAGTTATGAATTTTACGCGGACATTTAACAATATAATTTCCTCGTACTGTTAAATTTAAGATCGGTCGAGAATTAGCCGACGGAGTCAAAATGAAAGTTGTAGATCTTATTTTTACCTACGCGTGGATATAAAGAAGGTAAAAAACGGAGGTCGTATGTGAAAGTTACGGATTTTAGAAGTCGGAAGTGTGCTGTGCGAAAATGGGTGATGTGGCACAATCTTGGTCATTGCTTTCTCCCCAAGTCCTTCCACTAGATGGTGACATGTGGCACCAAGTTCAGCCATTTTCACCCTATAAATAGAACCTCTCCCACCCTCATTTTCTTCACACATTTCCCATTCTTTCTTCTCTTTACTCTCTCTCTCTAGAACCTCTCTCTAGCCCCGAAACCCCCCGAAAAGCCTAGGGAACCTCCCTAGCACGAGGCGGAAGCCCCGGAGTGCTCAACGGCTCCGAGAAGAAGAGCTTTTCGGCTCGGGAACGCTGCTCCAAGCAAAGCCCAGTTTTCTATAAAACCCGCTGTAAGTGAGCTACGCCTACGCTATTTTTAATATAACTTTTATTTAATTATAGTAACGTTATTAGGAACTTATAATAAGTACTTGGGCTATTATTATGAGTTATATAAGTATTGTTTAACGCTTATATAATAGTAATAATAGCTAGACTATTAATTAGTCTCGGCGAATAACATACTAAACTCTAGTGGTAATAATACTAGGTTTCGTCGAAGGAAATTATTTTTAAGAAGCGAAGTGCTGTCTGAGTTCGGAATCACCACCTTTTCAAGTGAGTGCATGGTCCCTTTCATCTTACACATAGATATGAAGTATTTAATATAAATTATGTGCTATGTGTGCATATTGTCTGAATACCCGCTGTCTATGCTGGGTGAAATATTTTTATACACGTTTTAAATGATTTAAATTGTATATGTATTTTATATCTATAAAACGTGTTGGGTAAAACATGGGTAGATGTAATAGTTGCTGTGTGACCAAATAAAATAATGAGAGGCCTCGATATAGATGTTATTGATGATCCAGTCATCTAGCGGAGTATAGATGACGACCACGGACTATTCTAGACAGTCCAGTGGAACGCTAGCAGGCTCGCAACCTATAGGTGTTTATTTGAAATGTGTGCTCACCAGCAGTACTCCATCCCCCACACGGTTGCCTTATTTGACATGAATTGCTGAGGAACCCCTGAAGCATGTGTTGTCACCCCGATGAAAGTCCCTTAGACTAGGTCCCGTGTGTTAGATGTTTTAGGGACGTAAAGTGAGGATAACGGGAACGGGTAATCGGGTTTGTTTTGTTTTATAAAGTTAATAAACTTATTTATTGTGGGTTGAAAACCCTATGTACTCACCAGGTTTCCCAACCTGACCCACTCAGTTTATTTATATCACATGTGTTGATATGAAGTCACATTACACTGAGAGATTAAGGAGATATAAATCACTAGTGATAATGAATGTAAGTTCTGTTTATGTTTATGTTTCTGTATTAACGATGACATCCCAAATGTTTTAAAATGAATAAAAATACTTTTCTTCGGAAATTCTTTGATAACGTATTTATCATGTTTTACTGGGAACAAATTCCGCAACATTTTTATTAAAAGAGGTACTCTGATTTTTATAAAGCATAAACAAAATCGGTCTTTTCTGGCCGTGAAAATGGGGATGTCACATCTGAAGATCCTTGGCTAGTTATAGTTCCATGATCAGTGCTTCATACTCTGCTTGATTGTTAGTTGCATTGAATTCACAACTAATTGCCTGGGGTAGGAGTCCCCCTGTGGCGATTTTAGTATGATCACAAGGCCTACTCCTCTAAATTTAGATGATCCATCTGTAAATATTATCCACTCCCTCATGTTTTTTTTCTTCTTGAAGTCATTGAATTTATAACTCTACCTCAGGTTGTAGATCATCACTAAAATCAGCCACAAAATCTGCTAATTCTTGTGAATTTATTGAGGATCTTGGCTCATATGTGATGAGCTTCACTGACCACTCAGTCATTCTACCTAACATTTCAGGTTTTCTCATGAAATTCTTAATAATATAGTTAGTTTTGACATGTATAGTATGAGTTTCAAAATAATGTCTTAATTTGGTAGAAGTTGTAACTAGTGCAAGTATTAGTTTTTCAAGGAGAGAGTACCTAGTTTCAGGATCCAAGAAACTTTTACTTACATAGTAAATAAGTTGTTGTTCACCATCAAGATCCTTGGCCAGAACAGCACTTACAGCATCCGGAGATACTGAAAGATGTAGGAGGAGTGGTTGCCCATTCGAAGATCCTTGGCCAGGACTCGCTTCTATTCCCCTCTTGGTGACCATATAGCCAAGGAACTTGCCTTCCTTCATTCCAAAGTGATATTAGGATGTGTTTAGCTTCATGTTGTATTCATCTAATATATCAAAGACTTCTTCAAGATCCCAGAGGCGTTCTTCATCTCTTTTGGATTTGACTACCATGTCATCAATGTAGACTTCCATGGTGTCCCCCAGTTTGTCCTTGAACATCTGATTCACCAGCCTTTGGTATGTTGCACCTGCAGTTTTAATACCAAATAGCATAACAGTGTAACAATATATACCCGTGGGAGTTATGAAGGCAACATCCTCTTGATCAGATGGTTCTGTTTGAATTTTTTGGAACCCTACCGAGGCATCCATGAATGTTAATAGTTCGTGGCCTACTGTGGCATCATTATTCTTATGCACTACGAACAAATTGGCCAGCCACCTTGGGAACTTGACTTCCTTGATCATCCCTGTTTTGAGAAGTTTTTCCACTTCCTCTTGAATGATCAGGTTCCTTTCAGGTGCAAACTTCCTTCTATTTTGATGTATGGGTCTGAAAAATGGATCAATGTTAAGTTTATGAGTTGTAATATTTCTTATCTATACATGTCATGTCTTCGTGTTTCCATGTTAAGCTTTTCCTTATTTCTTTCAGGAATGTAACTAGGTCCTTTTTGATGTCTTCTGGTATTGAGGATCCTATGAGTACTTTGGCGTCAGGATCCTTAAGGTTTACGAGCACTTCTTTTATATCTTGCTCATTCGATTCTGGTACACCTCGTGCCCCATGCTTTAGTTGATATGCTTGCCTTGGTACTGAGGAAAGCTTCATTAAGGTCTTGTAGCAGTCTTTGGATTCTTGTTGATCATCGATGATCTTTACTGTCCCCCAAGGGGTAGGCATCTTGATGCGTTATTGGAATGTCGTCGGAATTGCTTTCACGTCATGGATCCAGGGCCTACCTAATATAACATTGTAGGAAGACAAAGCATTAATAGCACAAGAGTGTTGCATAGAATTTACCCCTTTGATGTAGACGGGTAGCTCGATCTCCCCAATAGTATGTTTTGTTTCACCGCTGAATCCTATTAGTATTGAGGATCTCTTGATTATCTCGGCATCTGGAATGTTCATTCTGGTCAAAGCATCTAAGAGTATGATGTTCACTGAGGATCCTCCATCCACCAGGATCCTTCTGACAAAGCGATGTAAAGAGTTATCACTAATCCATCAGGATGAGGATCCTAGGCGTTTTTTCTATCTTGTTTGTTAAAGATGACCTCCTTGTTGTTTGTTATCGACGTGTTCTTTCAGGGTCTTTCTTCCCTTTCTATCTTGGACGCTTTGGCATGCCTTATAGCTGCATAATAAGAAGTTCCACAGATGTCAGATCCTCTAGAAATAAAATTGATTACCTTGGTGTCATGAGGAGGGGATCCTGGTTTTTCCAGGATCCTTGCAGGATCCTGCTCCTTTTCCTTCGATCTTTCATTTCGCCTTCCTAGGATCTCTTTAAGGAGTCATTTTCTTAGGAGATAACTAATCTCTTTTCTGAGGGCTATGCAATCCTCAGTGATGTGGACAAAATCATTGTGGTATGTACACCATTTAGACTTGTATTTCCAGCTGCTAGATTTGTCTCCTTTACTTGGCCACCTTACTTTTTCGCCAAAATCCTACATGGAAATGATTAAACCTGAGACATCCATAGAAAAACAATAGTCAATGATCCTGGGGAAGTAATCTTCCTCTCCTTCATCTTCAAGGGCAATAACCCTATGATGATCAGGTTTGGAATATGGTTTTGACTTGTAGGATCTTTGGACCGAGGAGTCGGTCTTCCTATTAGGGTTATCGTATGTGTTTGGAGGGTTGCTCCTCTTCTGGATCTCCTTGTCCGCTTTTAGCTAGATGAACCTTAGTGTTATGCTTCTGACCTCATCTATCCTTTTTCATGGAGTCATTACAAGGTATTCATAGAAAGGAGAGTCCTTTAGACCCATTTTGAAGGCTTCTATGGCAGTTGCCATGTCGATGTTGGGGATACTTAAAGCTTCCCTGCCAAACCTGTTCACAAAGTCCCTAAGGGATTCCTTAGGATCCTGGACTACCCAATAAAGGTCACCAATGATCTTTTCGAATGTCCTGCTCTTGTATATGTTGGGAAAATGAAGTGATAGAGTAAGGAGTAACATTAAGAAGCCATTTTAAGGCTGATCCTGTGAGGGTCGAACCAAAACCCTTGCACAAGCAAGCTTCCTTCATGTGTGAGGGAATGGGGATGATCTCCATTCTTTCCATGTATTGTGCCACATGTTCCTATGGATCCATAGTTCTATCGTGAGGTTTCATGCTCTTGTATAGGTTGGACCACTCCAGGCACACTTAAGATCATCTGCCTTAACTGCTGAAGTTCCTTGGCCATGACAGGGCTCATTCCTGTATCAAGGTACATAGAGTTAGTATTAAAAGTATTATTATTAACGAAGTTACCAGGATCCTTGTTATTGGGAGTGATGAAGATTTCGTCGGGCTCCTGGATCACATGGGCTTGCTCGTTTGTAGTTACACCCCAAGTGGGAGCAGGTGTTGGTGTTGAGGATCCTATCGCTCAACGATTTCCTGAGGATCCTACATTGTCAAAGTTCGGGATCTTGGGTTGCAAGATCGAGGGTGCTACACCGTGGGGTTTATGGATCTCTTCCCTCATTCTTTCCATCTCCTTGAGTATCTTGTTTTCCTCCCGTTGTTGGTTTAGTTGTTGCTTTCCCATCTTCACCATGGAGAAGAGTTCGCTGTTGCGGAACAGGAGGATCCTGGAATCTCAGGGATCCCGGATTCACATGGCTGATTATCGGAGAGGTGTACTTTTTATAGGTATCCAGATTTTTCCTCTAACTGGGAGGTCCTTTTGGAGGTGGTGACAGATTTTTTGAGAAAATAGGAGGAATAGAGGAAGAAGAGAAAGTTGATTGTGTTGACATAATTTTCGAGAATTAAGAACACCACGGCCCCACGGTGGGCGCCAAATTGTTTTGGTCAAAAATCGACTAAGTGGATATCAACCAAATTGCATGAGAGGCTGTGGTGTTGTAGGTGAAGTGATTAAAAAAAATTAGAACACTATTGCATTGAGTGATTTACAAGGAAAGCCCTTGATCCTTGCTAGGATCTACAACATAAAACCTTGGGAGGTGATAATGATCACCTTCCTTGTTTGATTTCATTGACTTGAATGAATATTATAGACAAAATGATGAAGATACGATTACAAATGTTTGATTAGTTCAAGGTGTCTAAGGTGTCAGCTTATTGTGTACGTTGTGTGTCATTTACAAGTGTATTTATAGTCTAGGTTAAGTAACTACAAATCCGAGATTTTTGGGATCCTGTTGAACTGGTATTTGCAACATGCTTTGACTTATTATTCACGGGTTTTAAGCCTCGTTGGACTGATTCTTCGTTGTGAATGAGTCTTATATTGGCCATTTCTGCACACGTGAGAAACAAACAAGAAATATAGCCGTTAAAATTGTTAGGAAATAATAATGGCAGGATCCTGATGTATGTTCAGGATCCTAAGACTTCTTTAAGATCTGGGATCCTGGATAGGTTTAAGGATCCTTAAATATTTTTGAGATCCGAGATCCTTGATAGGATTGAGGATCTTGGCCCTAACATAATTCCTTCTTGTTTTAATCTGTCGAGTAGATGTATAAATGTCCAACTTGTATTTATGTCTGATTTATGAGTTACACGTTGTGTAACGCCTGGATCCTGGTATGTAATTTATTTATTATTTATTCAAATTATAAGAGCAAATCGACAAGTTGGAACCCCCAAACTCGTCGAGTAGAGATTATAAGGGCCGCGTAAATAAGTGACCTACTCCACGAGTTGAAAGGCCTCAACTCGAAGAGTAGACCCGCTGGGATAAAACCCTAATTTCCAGGGTTCTACACCCTATTTAAAGGACTTAATCTTCCCACCAGCCCCTCATCAGCCTCCCTAAACCCTAAATCGTATTGTGAGCTCCTTGTTGAGAAACTAGAGGTTTTGAGTGGATTTTTGTGTGTTCTTGTGCTTGGTGAAGGACTTGGAAGAACTAGAAGGTCATTGAGCTTGAGGAGAAGCACTAGATCTGGGATCTTGTTCGTCTTTGGCAACTTTCTGAGGTAAAAAGTCTCAAACTTGATTCTTAATATCTTAGATCTCTCTTAGTGTTGTTTTATGGATCTTTTTGACCCCATTGTTGGAGCATGATAAAACTTCATAGTCCTAATGATAAAAACTTCCATTCTCAGTGTTATTTGGTCCTTAGATTCATAAAAATGGTCCTAAACCCGTTTATGCTCAAGAAAAGACCATATCTATAGAAGTAGGTTGCTATATCTCAAGATTGGGTCCATTTGAGGCATGCAAAGCCATCAAGTTGTCGATTTTACAGATGTATACCATGGAAACAATGTAGATCATTACTCTGGAACCTTAGATCTGAGGAAAGGGCTTAATAGACTAAGAACTATGAGGATCTCGACGAGTTCATGGAGGAACTCGACGAATTGGGGTCGAACTGTCCCGATTCTGTTAAAGGGAAGAACTCGGCGAGTTGGAGGAAAACTCGACGAGTTGCATCGCGATTTCGCGATTATGTGATTCATGTGAACTCGACGAGTGGAAGGGTAAACTCGACGAGTTGAGTCAACTTGGAGCGTTGACTTTGACTTTGACCATAGCTGACCCTGAAGGGGTTATGAGCATGAAATGGAACCTAAGGGGTTGTTTTGGTTCAGGAAGTGAGTATAGCTGATTACCGGGCAACGACGTTTCATCTATCATCCGACATTTGAGGTGAGTTTCCTCCTGGTTTGAACGGATCGAAGGCACCAAGGCCAGCCCGTGTATGTTATGTGTGTTGATTAGTAGCTAAGTGTGGTCAGGGCCCGTATCTTAGCATTATTTGAGTATGGATATGGATTGATAGATTTTATTATACTTGATATCTGTGTGATACTTGTATGTGTTTCTTAGTAGCCGAGTGTGGGCGAGGCCCGTATCTCATAGATAGCTGAGTGTGGGCGAGCCCCGTATCTCATAGATAGCTGAGTGTGGGCGAGGCACGTATCTCATAGTAGCGGAGTGTGGGCGAGACCCGTATCTCCTAGTTAGCCGAGTGTGGGCGGGGCCCGTACCTCTTTGAGTGTGGGTCGGGCCCGTATCTCCTAGTAGCATGATTATGTGTGTGGTATGTGGTAGTTTGGGGGAAATTCATTAAGCTTCGTGCTTACGGTTTTCAGTTTTGGTTTCAGGTACTTCCGGTAGCAAAGGGAAGAGCTCGGGATGATTGCATTGCACACACCATGATGTTTAGCCTGGGATGTTACTCTGATATAGTTGACATGTGTTTTGATATGGATGCACTAATTATGATGTTTTGAAATACTACTATTTCTGTTTTGATGAAATGATTTTAATAACTATGGTTTAATAAATGATTTAAAAATAAAATTTTTGGACCGTATTTTTAGGATGTTTCACGTTGAGCAACTTGATCATCTTTTTGTTAAGTGTGAAGTGACAGCTAAAACATAGGATGAAATATTTTGCTGGTTGAAATTGGATCGGTTGGAGTTTGAATCTATTCAATGTTTGTTTTCTATGATGGATAACTTATCTATCAACTCTAAAAAGAAAGATGTAGTGGGTGTAATTTTTTGTTCTGTTGTTTGGTAATACTTTGAACTCTTTATAATTGTTTTTCTAGGACTTTGCTAGTTCTTTTTATGTATTTGGTTGCTTTCTAAAAAGAGTGTTTATGATATGTTTATTTAGCAACACCCATAAATAAAATATAAAACATTATACATAATAGTGTAATTTAGGAAAAAGATTAAAAAAAATGCATGATTGTCTAGTAGGTTGAGGGGATGAGATTGACATAACTGTGACATATGTGAGGTGGAATCTTATATGGAGCTCGGCAAAGAAGGAGAACACGCTCCCTCTGCTAAGGCATCCCAAGGTTTTGTGTTGAGTTTGACACTCTCTTGTTGTTTCTTTCTTATAAGCAAATAATGAGATGTTGCTTGTTGTTTCTTTCTTATAAGCAAATAATGAGATGTTCTCATTGCTTCTTTTTATTAGTCTAGTTTATCATGTACTCGTTCTTTTAGTTGACAAAAAGTCAAAGAGTAGTCTTATGAAATATAAAAGGTAAATGTTATCGTTTGAGATATAGATTAACACCCGAGTCTTAACTAAATCGGATCGATATAAATATTAAATAATTTATGGACCCTAAGTTTGTTAACGTAACCTTATTACATCCAAAAGTATTAATTAAATATTAATTTAATTTACTTTTGAATTGATAAGGGCAAATGAATATGTGATTTTTGTGGTTGTGACTTGCAGAAAAAATTGTTAACTTGATCGGTGATGACCGGTGTTTGATAATGACCCTCCACGTGGTATGTTGGATCTTCTATTGTCTCTTCTTCTTCCTAGTCCCCACACATTTTCTATGGTCTCTCCTTCACTCAATCCTACACCCCCACGTCTCCTCTTCCATATCGAACAAAACATGCAATACTTATGTTCCTTGTATACAAAGAATTGATTGGACGTAGAGCATTTTTCTTAGGATGTCTAAATCTTATGTGATCATGAAATATGACAATACTTTCATAGTGGTTGTATATTTGTCATTTAATATCGTTTATCGAACGAATATTTATTATTTTATGATAAACATAGATAATTTGAAGAAATTATATATTTGTACAACTTTATTATATATCTTAAACAGTTCGGATCCATTTTTACAAAAATATTAACGAATAAAATTGCGATATTAGTATTTTTCATTCTAAAATGATTTATTACATGTTTGAATATTATATACTTTACGATATGCTTTAAGATGCTCTAAGATGATGTTTTATTCAAAAAGAAGAATTTATAATAATATTAATAATAACAAGTAATATGTATGTAATTTTTTATGAACGGCAACAAAATATTATAAATTAAGAAAACCGCTAGGTAGGAGCTAAAAAAATTAAAAAATTAAGACACGATTGATTTATGCATCCACACAGTCCAATTAATACTCGCATTAGCATTACTAAAGAAAAACCAACGGAAAGAATGCTCAACAATATTGCCAATAATAATTTGTTTCTTATACTTAGACGGGCGAAAAAAACCGCATTCCTATAGGACCAAATCACCCAAATGACCGTCATACACATAGAGTCTACAATCGTCCGTTTCATTCACCAAAAAGGTAGGAATTGGCACATCAAGCCACAACTCGACCCGTCTACAAATTTCCTGAGCTAAGACACATTGAAAGAACAAATGCGACAAGTCTTCTGGATCAATCTGACAACTAAATAGAACATAACACTAAATCCAACTCCACACCTCTATCCACCAAAATCGATCTAAGAGGAAGCCTCTACAACAAAAAAATGCCACAAAATACATTTAACTTTATAGGTACGAATTTGTTCCATCTCGTAACAACGCTTCCCACCGGAAGTCTAATAGAATAGATTTGTCTTCTGTCTGACTTGATAGAAAAACTATCACTAGGATCAAACTCCCAACTCCATCGAATTGCAAAGCTTCCACCCCACCTCTGATGGAATGAAGCCAAGACAACTCCATCCTATCGAAGTCCAAAAATCACAAACAAAAGCGCTTTGCAAGGAAGATAACGCATTAAGTCTATGAAACTGAGTCTTGAAAGACACTCCCCTACACCAAGTATCTTCCTAAAACATAGCAATAGACCCATCACAAACCATAATAGACACCGAGTTTGAGCAATGACATTCCTCTCTTGCAATTGGTTTATAGATCCCATAATTTTTTGCCACCCCCCCCCCCTTATAGGAAGCCGAGAAACGCCCAATAAGGACCCATCATATCCATGTAAACACTTAATAAGTTCCACCCATAAAGAATCAGCTTCATATAAGAACTGCCACTTCCACTTGTACAACAGAGCAAGGTTGAAAGCATCCAAGCCACCAATATCTAATCCACCATTATCTCTGGAATTAAGAGCCACATCCCATTTCACCCAATGAATACGTCTTTGATCCTCTTCTCTACCCTACAAAAAGAGCTCTACAAGATTCCAACATACATAAAATAGTAGCAGGGAGTCAAATTTTTTTTAAAAAAAAAAGTATATACCTAAGCTTCCGAGAACATATTTGTTAAGATTCAGACGGCCACCAATAGAAAGTAATTTGACTTTCCAAGAAGATAACCTCTTACAAAACCAATCAATAATCACATCCCAACTTTTGACACGAACCATAGAACCACCTACTGAAATTCCAAGGTACGAAAAAAGGAAGAGAAGTCGAGGCACACCCAATAATCGAAGCAAAAGAAGTAACTTCAGACTGAGCCACTCCAACCCCAAAAGACTGGATTTAAAGAGATTAATCTTTAAACCAGACACCATATAAAAGCAACAGAGAATTGTAATAAGATTATGAACATTTCTCTCATCCCAGTCACCCAAAAACAATGCATCATCTGCATAAAAAAGATAAGATATAATCAAATTCAACTCACCCACATTAACATCATGAAAAAGACTCGTGGCCACCACATCCTCCATAGCTACATGAATCCCTTCCATAGCAATAATAAACAAAAAAAAAATGAGAAATAGGATCCCCATGTCTCAACCCTCTGAAGAACTAGAATTCATCTGTAGGACTCATGTTCACAAGCACAGAAGATCTTGAATTCTAAAACAACCCTCTAATATACCTACGCCACCTATCTCCAAAACCTATAAACACCATAATCTGATCCAAGTAATCCCAACTAATCTATTCACAGTCTTTCGCAAAGTCAACTTTTAAAATAAGAAACTTTTTTTCTTTTTAAATCACGTAATCAACTCATTAACCATAAGAGAACCGTCTAAACTTTGACGAACCTTAAGAAAAGCTCACTGCTCCACCCCAATCACATGATAAAGAACCATGGCCAAATGTTTAGCTAACAACATAGCAACAACTTTAAATTGCATCTCAATCTTCGGGATAAGGGTAATAAATGAAGAATTACAACCAACTGGAATAATAGGCTTGTAAAAAATTAAAGCACAAAACCTATCACGTCAATATCTAAAATATCATACTAGTGCTTAAGGAACTTGAAAGAAAACCCATCTGGAGCAGGTGCTCAATCTCCTCCACAATCCCATACCACCCCCTTAATTTCTTTAACTGAAAATGGATTTTCTAAAAATGAAACAACCTCAAAATCGAGATTAGAAAACATGTTACTTTGAGTCGCCATCTTGATACTATTGAAAGCTTGAAACTTTTGCAACATAAAAATCAAAAAAAATTCTTTTTTTACAACCGAAGATTCTGTAACCCAATCCTCATCAAAATAAACACCACGAATCATCATCTGACGCATTTTTTTCCAGCATACCATGAAAAAACATTGAGTTCTCATCCCCTTCGACCAACTAATTAACCTTTGCTTTTTGAGCAACATCAAAAGCATCAATTTTCTCCAAATTTTCCACCTCTACAAGAATTCATTTCCTTTCATTAAGAAATCAAACTAAGAGATACCATTATCAACAGAACAGACAATGTCTCTCAACCGTGTTTCCAGCTGCAACTTCTTCACATCAATTACTTCCTTAGGCCGATAATGCCAACCACGAATTCTATTCTTATTGAATTTAAGTTTATTCTCAAACAAAAAAAAGCTTGCTCTACCTTTGGTCGACAACAAAATCATCCACACATCCATGAACGACCTCATCAAACCTATCCGTATGCATCCAGGAATTAAAAAGTGTAAAAGATGTCGGGCCATAATCCACCTTATGATCGTGAAGCAAAATAGGAAAATGGTCTAACCATTTCCTATCTAAAACAGCCACCTGCAAGCTCTAGAATCTATCAAAAATCTCCTCTAAAACTAAGTAATGATCTAACTTACTTAGTTTAGCAGCCGAAGAATCAACCCTAGTAAAATTCTTCCCATTCATAGGAACAACAACCACACAAATATCATAAATAAATTCATTGAAAGCTTCGACATAAAGATGACAAAAATTCAAGCCAAATCTCTCATCATCACACCTAACAACATCAAAATCGCCAAAAATAATATAATTAGCACCCTGACGAAGAATACACGAAGAAATATAGCTCTACAATTCTTGGTTCCCCACTAGGTCTTGAGGCGCATAAAAATTTACCATATAATGTGACATCCCCATTTTTCACGGCCAGAAAAGTGTTACGGAATTTGTTCATAGAAAAACATGATAAATACGTTATCAAAGCATTTCCAAAGAAATGTATTTTTATTTAAAACATTTGGGATGTCATCGTCAATACAGAAACATAAGCATAAACAAAACTTACATTCATTTTCACTAGTGATTTATATCACCTTAATCTTTATGTGTAATGTAACTTCATATCGACACCTGTGATACAAATAAGCTTGAGTGGGTCAGGTTGGGAAACCTGGTGAGTACATAGGGATTTCAATTCCACAATGTTATATCATATATATATAATTTAGAACTCACAAAATATACAATTTCACCATATATATATATATATATATATATATATATATATATATATATATATATATATATATATATATATATATATATATATATATAAAAGCAACTCTTACCCCACCCAGTTAATCCTCACAACGAGACTGTCCATACTCTCAGACCTTAAATTTTACATTTACTTAGTCCATACTCTCGGATCTAATCTATGCTCTTGGATCAATAATTGTCCCCATTCCATACTCTCACATTGGGCACAAGTGTCTATGTGTAAATCCATACTCCCGGATTAATGACGAATAACTATGTCCTGTCCATACTCCCAGACTATGGACAACTGACTATGTCTTAATCCATACTCCCGGATTAATGACATTTGACTGTGTACAATCCATACTCTCGGACTAGGGACAATGACTATGTCTAATCCATGCTCTTGGATCAATGACATATACTAAAGTTCTATTCTCTGAGTATAACTCACTCGTACTCGTAATAATCAGGTATGTTCTTTAGCACGTATTTCAGGCAACATCAAATAACTCACACATAAACATATATTTAATACATCAATCAATACTTGTATTAAAATCATGTTCATGAAAGGGACTATGCACTCACCTGATAAGGTGGTGACTCGGTACTCGAACAGCGCTTCGTTACTCTTAAAACAATTTTCCTTGGACAAAACCTAGTATCATTACCACTAGAGTTTAGTCTAATATTCACCGAGACTAATTAATAGTCTAGCTATTATTACTATTATATAAGCGTGAAACAATGCTCTTCACCCACTATGTACAGACAGGGGCCAGACATGAAACACCGGAAGGCAGGATCATTTTGGCATAAAGCACTTCTGAATCCAGCAACCCAAGCGGCCCTCCAAACCAGATTCCCCGTACCGCGAGTGGTCAAAAAGATATTATAACGACACTTATATAACTCATAATAATAGCCCAAATACTCATTATAAGGTCCTAATAACATTACTATATTAAAACATAAGCTATACTAAAGATAGGTTAGGTGTAGCTCACTTACAACGGGTTTTCTCGAAAACAGGGTTTCGCTGGAGCAGCGTTTCAGAGCGGAAAGACTCTTTTTCTCGGGGCTTCAGGAGCCTCGGGGCTTCCTTCGGGTGCTAGGGGGTTTACCTAGGCTTAGGGGGGGGGGGGGTTGGGTGCTAGAGAGAGAGAGTTTAGAGAGAGAGAGAGAAGAGGTTGGAGTGGTGTGAAGAATGAGGGAACCCGACATCTCTATTTATAGGCTGCCAGGAAGCTGGACTCGCCGAGTTGGCTCACTGACTCGCTGAGTCAGTGCCATGTGTCATCATCTGATGGCTTTTCTTGGGAGAAAGCAACGGCTGTGATCGCGCCACGTCACCAAAACTCGCACAACACCCTCTCGAATTATAAAAATCATAACTCTCGCATACGAGATCCGTTTTCGACATTATTTATATCCACGCATAGGTAAAAACAAGATCTACAACTTTTATTTAAACTTCGTCGGCTAATTCTCGACCGATCTTAAATTTAACAGTAGGAGGAGATTATACTGTTAAATGTCCGCGTAAAATTCATAACTTCTACATACGGACTCCGTTTTCGTCTTTTTTTTATCGTTGGTTCCTATTAATGATATCTTCAACTCTCATTTAGGTCGCGTAGGCCGAAAACCGCTCGAACTAAAATTCGAGTTTCGGGCTGTGCACTGCTATGCCAAATCTTAGAAAATTCATAACTTCCTCATACGAAGTCAGATTTGGGCGTTCTTTTTTTGTATGTTCTCGGTTTAACGTATAATATAACTTTTGTTTAGATTAATAAGGCTAAAAACTCGTCTATCGTAAATTCACTATTTACGTCTCCCGGTGCCGTGCCGGTTTTGTCGTAAAACTTCGACGAGCCATAATTTCTTCGTTATAACTCGGATTTTGGCATTCTTTATATGTACGGAAACCTTGTAACATATACGAATACTTGGTTAAGATTATCCATTCAAAATAATCTTCCATCAAAAACTCATTTTTGATGCTCATTGTCTCTAAATTGACTAGCCCGGATCTACGGACGTTACAATTATCTCCCCCTTAGGATGATTACGTCCCGAAATCATCAACGAAACAGGGTTGTATAATGACTCCATACGTTATTTCTTCATCCTAGGTAGTACTCGTAACTTCTATGTTTTTTCGAATGCGTATTTAACTCCTGATCTTCTTGACTGCAAGCGGTGCTTGATCTTGCACCCGTTCTCTATGTCTTGTTAGACTTTCAATCATGACCTTCATGTCACAACCTCGCTTTTTATCAGAGACTCCTTCTTTTTCTTAACAAACTTAAGTTAAGTTTATTTGATTTCCACGATAGACTAATGGGTCACGTCCTAATAAACTCTCATCGTATGTTGCAACGCTCAGACTCAGGTCTCTTAGAGTCAAATTCTGGAATGGAATATATCTTCCTTCATGTTCTAATGTGATATAATCACATTTTAACATGTAACATTTCTAGCTACCAGCTTCTTTAACTAGCAAGATACTTCTATTGATCGCTTCGATTATCTTTCACTTCAATCTTCTGGCTTAAGTCAGATGCTACATCAAACTTGGTTCTCTGAACCACATAACATACTAATCTTAGTCGGACTCGATTTGATATGACCACTAGGGTCGAAACGATAATCATCTTCTTAGTCATTACCGAAACAATGGTAATGACATACTCAAATAAAACGAAATCAATTACTAGCTTCTTGGTAACCTTGTGACTTTCCCTGATCCAAGCGTGAGTCCAGTGCTTCCGGTAGTATAGGCCTCTACTACCATTCACACCTACTCATACTTGTCCCAAGTATTGTCTCACAGTCCCCAAGTTCTTATTTCTGAAAAGCACAAAACAATTTAACACATACGAATGTGTCCAAATAATCATAAATATTTCCCTAGACTCTACTAGGACTTCTTCCATGCATATCTTCAACAACAATTCTGCTTCAACTCGGTTGGTGATGAAAACACCAGACGATAGGACAACTATGGGAATTACACCAATCGTTCTATCATCCCGCCAATCAAATGTGTACATTCGTACGTACCATACTCCTCTATACGTAACGTTATTTTATCAGACGTATTCTAAAAGCAAGATACCACTCTTACGATATCTTCCGATAGGTATCATTCAATATCGTAAACCTTCTCATTTCCTCCATTTATTCAATTTTCTACGAGTCTTCACCAAGATGTTATGTTCACGGAAGCATGCATTCAGTCTATCGAGACGAGAATATAGATAGAGAAGATTTAGACGCGTATTCCACCTTATTACTCTGAAAAGTTACATGCCAGTTCTAATATCGTAATTAAACGTTTAGAAGTCTGAACACATAAAATTTCCAGATCCGGTCAACAACAGACCATAGATCCGATCATATAATGCATATCTTAAATCATTTAGCACATAAAAGCATTTTAGGCAACTTCCCTAATTAAGCTAGTGCTTGTGTCTATTCAGGTGTACTACCTAAAATATATTAGACACTCTTCTCACGATCATCGCTTAGCATTCTAAGTTTAAGTCTAGAAATAAATCTTTATTCCTAGTTCGCTTAAACTAATGCTCTGATACCAACTATGACATCCCCATTTTTCACGGCCAGAAAAGACCGATTTTGTTTATGCTTTATAAAAATCAGACTACTTCTTTTAAAGAAAAGTGTTACGAAATTTGTTCCCAGAATGATAAATACGTTATCAAAGAATTTCCGAAGAAATGTATTTTTATTTAAAACATTTGGGATGTCATCGTCAATACAGAAACATAAGCATAAACAGAACTTACATTCATTTTCACTAGTGATTTATATCCCCTTAATCTCTCAGTGTAATGTAACTTCATATCGAAACCTGTGATACAAATAAGCTTGAGTGGGTCAGGTTGGGAAACCTGGTGAGTACATAGGGATTTCAATCCCACAATGTTATATCATATATATATATATATATATATATATATATATATATATATATATATATATATATATTAGAACTCACAAAATATACAATTTCACCATATATATAAGCAACTCTTACCCCACCCCGTTAATCCTCACAACGAGACTGTCCATACTCTCGGACCTTAAATTTTACCTTTTACTTAGTCCATACTCTCGGATCTAATCCATGCTCTTGGATCAATAATTGTTCCCATTCCATACTCTCAGATTAGGGACAAGTGTCTATGTGTAAATCCATACTCCCGGATTAATGACGAATAACTATGTCCTGTCCATACTCCCGGACTATGGACAACTGACTATGTCTTAATCCATACTCCCGGATTAATGACATTTGACTGTGTCCAATCCATACTCTCGGACTAGGGACAATGACTATGTCTAGTCCATGCTCCTGGATCAATGACATATACTAAAGTTCTATTCTCTGAGTATAACTCACTCGTACTCGTAAGAAGATACTACCCAATATTCCTCATAATTAATTTAGGTTTACTCTTTGTCCTAAATCATCATATATAATCAGGTATGTTCTTTAGCACGTATTTCAGGCAACATCAAATAACTCGCACATAAACATATATTTAATACATCAATCAATACTTATATTAAAATCATGTTCATGAGAGGGACTATGCACTCACCTGATAAGGTGGTGACTCGGTACTCGGACAACGCTTCGTTACTCTTAAAACAATTTTCCTTGGAAAAAACCTAGTATCATTACCACTATAGTTTAGTCTAATATTCATCGAGACTAATTAATAGTCTAGATATTATTACTATTATATAAGCGTGAAAGAATACTCTTCACCCACTATGTACAGACAGGGCCAGACATGAAACACCGGAGGACAGGATCATTTTGGCATAAAGCACTTCTGAATACAGCAACCCAAGCGGCCCTCCAAACCAGATTCCCCGTACCGCGAGTGGTTAAAAAGATATTATAACAACACTTATATAACTCATAATAATAGCCCAAATACTCATTATAAGGTCCTAATAACATTACTATATTAAAACATAAGTTATACTAAAGATAGGTTAGGTATAACTCACTTACAGCGGGTTTTCTCGAAAACCGGGCTTCACTGGAGCAGCGTTTCAGAGCGGAAAGACTCTTTTTCTCAGGGCTTCGGGAGCCTCAGGGCTTCCTTAGGGTGCTAGGGGGTTTACCTAGGCTTAGGGGGGGGGGGTTTGGGGGCTAGAGAGAGAGTTTAGGGAGAGAGAGAAGAGGTTGGAATGGTGTGAAGAATGAGGGAACCCGACACCTCTATTTATAGGCTGCCAGGCAGCTGGACTTGCCGAGTTGGGTCACTGACTCGCCGAGTCAGTGCCATGTGTCATCATCTGATGGCTTTTCTTGGGGAGAAAGCAACGGCTGTGATCGCGCCACGTCACCAAAACTCGCACAACACCCTCCCGATTTAGAAAAATCATAACTCTCGCATACGAGCTCCGTTTTCGACATTCTTTATATCCACACGTAGGTAAAAACAAGATCTACAAATTTCATTTAGACTCCGTTGGATAGTTCTCAACCGATATTAAAGTTAACAGTAGGAGGAGATTATACTGTTAAATATCCGCGTAAAATTCATAACTTCTACATACGAACTCCCTTTTCGTCTGTCTTTTTATTGTTGAGTTCCTATTAATGATATCTTCAACTCTCATTTAGGTCGCATAGGCCAAGAACCGCTCAAACTAAAATTCGAGTTTCGGGTCGTGCACTGCTATGCCAAATCTTAGAAAATTCATGACTTCCTCATACGAAGTCAGATTTGGGCGTTCTTTTTTTGTATGTTCTTGGTTTAACGTATACTACAACTTTTGTTTAGATTAATAAGGCTAAAAACTCATCTATCGTAAATTCACTATTTACATCTCCCGGTGCCGTGCCGGTTTTGCCATAAAACTTCGACGAGCCATAACTTCTTCGTTATAACTCGGATTTTGGCGTTCTTTATATGTACGGAAACCTTGTAACATATACGAATACTTGGTTAAGATTATTCTTTCTAAATAATCTTCCATCAAAAACTCATTTTTGATGCTCATTGTCTCTAAATTGACTAGCCCGGATCTACGGGTGTTACATATAACATTCCATATTAAAAGGAACCCACACAAACCCACACACTACTAGAATATATGCCTTTAATAACACGCAAACCATGACACACAGTGATTTGTGATACGCAAATGTGCGTGTCCTTAAAATAATGTCATCTCTTCCAAAATTTAAAGGATTTAGGACACGCATTTTTGCGTGCCCTAAAATTAGTGTCTAAACAAAACAAAAAAAAAACTCGGAGGGCACCTATAATAAAATGTGTGTCATCTACGGATGTCGTTTTATAAATTTTTATAGAAGGCGCGTTCCATCCTTTAATAGCTAGGGGGAAAATGAAATCCCCAAAAAATTAAAAACCCCGCCTTGTGTTGAAAGCCCTCGTCTCCTTTACATGGATGAAAACCCCCTTCTCATCAGATTTCTGGAGCTATCTCCCCCATTTTGTGGAGATTGATGTAAACTGCAACATTCTTAAACCAGGGGATTCAATTAAATAACCAATTAGGGCAAAACGCAACCCGCTGACCACTTCTGCTCTCAAGAAACCTCAGGTACGTACACTTTTTCTCCTTTTCCTCTTCCTATTCCTCTTCTTCTCCGTACTCTTTCTCCTCCCTTCCTCGCCGGTGGTCGCCGCTGCTGCCTACTTCGACCAGCCTTGCCCTTCCTTTTTCCCTAGCCCAGGAGCATATGTCGACGACTTCTCCGATTCATATGTTCAACAGATCGTTCATCATGCATCTTCGAGGCTAAACCCAAATCGAAATCGGAGGGTAAAATTAATAAAATACTAGATACAAGGGTAACATCTTATAAGCTAGGTTTTATAAGGTACCATCATTTCTAGTGTATCTCTCTTAATCTTTTGCGTGTACTTGTTCTTTTCAACATCTTTAGTTTTGTCTTGTATCTCTCTTAATCCTCTGGAACAGAGCTATCAAAATTCGGCATCTCCAAATTTCACTCATTAATTTCATACAAAACTTGGTAGCTTTTGAAGATTTAGTGGAGTTTCTTGTTAATCCTTCACCCTCCATAGATAGCCAATGTTGTAATTTTAGTCGTATTTCTGCCTACCTCTTCTTAAAATCTTGATAAAGTGAGTTAAATGGAGAAAAGAATTGTTAGGGTTTTAGACGAATCTTTACAAGGCACCCTGAGATTTTATATCTTTCATTGAACTGTAAGACCATTTATGTGGCTCTTAAGGGTATAAAAGAGGAAATTTGGTGTATGCATGTCCGATTGCAAAACACAAAGGGAAGTTTCATCGTATTATAACTATAAGGACTTGATTAATTACAGGAAGAAAGGGTTGGATATGTTATCTGAGTTGGATAAACCTGTGGTAGATGATACGATTGGGATTGATGAAAAGGATTTAGATGATGAAGATATTGAAGCAAGTGGTGAATATTACCAAAATAGTGTGTATATTGTTATGAAGCTTAACAAGCAAACCTTTACAGACACCTACATTCATTCATTTATATTTCCATCAATCAATCAATCAATTCATCCTTATGTGCATATGGCTACTTACGTATACTATTGTTATATGTTAACAATATTGCATAGACTTACAGTGTGTCTGTGACTTTATGTACAACAGAGCACTTCAGTGAATATCATAGTAGGATCTTGTTTCTGGGTTGAAGACCCAGACAAAGCATGGATTAATGGGCAGGTTACAAAATTATTGGTCAAGAAGCAGAAACCGAGACTCCTGACCTAAAAAAGGTTTGTACTTCACATTTTATTTTTAAAAACTATACTTTCATCTTACTCTTAATGACTGATTGTTTAAAACATGAGTGCTTTTTCATGATTTCTCTTTCAGGTTGTTGCTAAATTATCAAAAGTGTATCCAAAGGATACAGAAGCTCCTGCTGGTGGTGTTGATGACATGAAAAAACCTTATTATTTACATGAGCCAGGAGTCTTGCAGAACATAAGAAGCAAATATGAACTCAATGAAATTGATGTAAGTTTCCTTATTCATGTTAAAGTTAAAACCTAACTAAGATTGCTTTGTTTCTTTACATGTTTCAAATGGTGACAGACTTACACTGACAATATTCTAATTGCAATCAATCTGTTCCAAAAGTTACCTCATTCGTATGATAGTCATATGATGGATGAATACAAAGGAGCACCTTTTGTAGAACTGAGTCCCCATGTTTTTGTAGTTGCTGATGTCTCTTACCGTTCATTCTTGTTTTATGAATAAGTTACCAATAGCTTCATCATCAAAGCTAATATATAATTCCAATCAATGGGAATAATATACAAGACTATTATCAATGAGGGAAAGAGCAATTCCATTTTGGTGATTGGGGAAAGTGGAGCAGGTAAAACAGAGACAACAAAAATGCTTACGCGGTATTTAGCTTATTTGGGTGGAAGGAAAGCTACAGAAGGTCGCACAGTTGAACAACAACTCCTCGAAGTATGATACATGACATATAGTTCTACAAACAGTAATTTACCAATAACCCCATTTTTGTTCCTATTTGCAGTTTTAATTTAAAGACATAAAAGGGTATACAACATTTGAAATCACATTGATTAATTTTCTTTTATTAAAGAATCGTTAAATTAATACTTTATTTCAGCTATCTTTTTATTTCTATTTGTATATTAGATCACATTATTTTGCTTATTCAACTATTTTATATATTTATAAAAAACGTACTATGTGTAATAACGTATATATAGACTTACTTTAAAAAAATTATACAATCAATATGTGGAGGTCTAGTT
The DNA here is from genome assembly GCF_052849685.1 of Lactuca virosa. NCBI lineage: Eukaryota > Viridiplantae > Streptophyta > Magnoliopsida > Asterales > Asteraceae > Lactuca > Lactuca virosa. The sequence continues at coordinate 114,300,151 of NC_136431.1, read as the reverse complement.
TAACGAGGATCAGTTTATCAAAGAGGTTAATTGGATCAATAATATAAGTATACCATTTTATTATTTATTATGCACAAAAAATATAAATATATAGAAACAACTTTTTTACTAAGTTTACAAATAATAATGTTTGAAATAGAGTTTCACAAAACAATAAGTAACGATAACTTATGAATAGTTTGAAAATTACTTCAAAATAAACTTGTGATTATATACAAAAAGAATAAGGGGAGGTAGCATATAAAATTTTCCTATATTATTTTACATATTTTTATTTATTTATTTAAGGTGATGGCAATTAATGAGTCATCGAGGCTGTATGCTTCAATTACAACGGAAAACGTTCCTGTTAAAATACTTGTTCATCAAATTCTTCCCCCTTCTACTTCTAACTGCAACTTTTGTGCTATGAAAAGGAAGGTAAGATATTTTTCTCATATTATCATGTTGTCTTTCCGTGTGAATATTATAATTTCTTGTTTTTGAATTTTGTATATATGTAACCCATTACCCCTCAATGACAGATAAGATCAAGTTCAATGTAAGTGAAAGAGAAGAAGAAAATCAAAATGAAACTACAAGAAGATTCTGTACTAATTCAGCTAGTGGTTGGCAGTGAGAGTGTTGCTTCTGATCCAGCAACTTCTACTGTATCTGCTCCAACATAATCATCAGTTTAACCGAAAGGTAAATGTAGAATCTTATGAAACTCATTTACCACTTTTAGATGAAATCATTCATCTAACAATATTAGCTTTTCTGGTTATGTTGTTTTTCCATGACAATCTTTCCATGACGTCATTGGAGGAGGGGTATATGCCACCTGTAACATTCATTGTTGTACAAAAGAGGCATCACACATGTTTCTTTCCTATGAAACATGGAGATAAAGCTAGCACTGACAGGATTGGCAACATTCTTCCAGGTTTTCAACAGAGTTATTATTTGTAAATAAGTACATAATCATGGTTTCATTTATTAAGAATGAATGTTAAATGTTATGTTAGCAGGGGCTGTGGTTGACACAAAGATTTGCCACCCAATGGAGTTTGATTTCTACCTGTGTAGTCATGTTGGTATTCAGGTGAACCAACTGAACTACTTGAGCTTAATAAATCTTTCAGTTTAAAAGGTGATGATATATCTGATTTGCAGGGAACAAGTAGGCCAACATATTACCATGTGTTGTATGATGAGAATAAGTTCACTCCTAATGGTCTCTAAATTTTAACAAATTGTCTATGCTACACTTATCAAAGGTGTACAAGATCTGTGTCCATAGGTATAAATAATATCTGAATGCTCTTGTTCTTTGAGAATAATATTATGCTAAAACTATATATGATATATTTCAAATAAAAAAATGCAGCTCCTCTGGCTTACTATGCGCACTTGGCTGCATTTCGTGCTCGTTATTACATGGAGGGGGTGAATTGTCTGACAGTGGTTCTTCACATGGAGTCGGGGGTGTGCAACAAGAAGGTGCCCCTTAATAGCAATGTAGTATTAGGTTATATAGTTAGGGAAAACCTCTTAATGACAATGTACAATCATATCCCCTTAATATCAATGTATTATAATTTTTTGACATAATGTTATTGGATGAAATTGATTGTTTTGGTATATATTTGTTTCTATATTTTTGTATTATGCGTAAATGAGTATCGTAAAGGCACTTCGTATATGCATATCGTAAATGGTTGTTGAAGTTTATGACACCCAAATGCGTGTCATCTTCATTTATGACATGGGCTTTAATGATACGCAATGCGAGTCGTCTTTCTTTATGACAGGGGCTTCCTTGATACACATTGCGTGTCATAAAGGAACGTCGTAAATGCGTTTCATAAATGCGCGTCATAAATGTGCGTCGTAAAGAGACGACGCGCAAAAGCGTGTCGTCTCTCGTTATGACAGGGCCTTCCTTGACACGCATTTGCGTGTCGTCCGAGCGTTTTACGACACGCATTGCACATCGTAAAAGGCTATTTTTCTAGTAGTGACATACCCCCTACAATAACCACATTGATAGTGCAAACAACACTATTTTTAACAAAGACATTCAGGTCCCAAATAGATAATAAACCACCCGATCCCCCATGTTCCCTACGAAAAGCAAAATCATGGTTACAATTGCCCCACATACTCCGAACTCTAAACAAATCCAATTGTGTCATCCTCGGTTCTTTTAGGCCCAAAAACGAAACTTTAAAGACCTTTTATGCTCAAGGATCATTATGAAATGATATATGCTAATAACATATGATCATATAGGGCCACACCATATAATAATTAAGCACTAATTTATTATTTATTGAGTAATATGATTATTAATACACTAAATCATCACTCGTATTTAATTGGGAAATTGTTGTTTTTTGGATAAACAATAATATAAGGTATAATTAGTAACATTTAAATCATATGTTATGCCTTAAATTTTATGTACATATTATTGGACCTATAGATCACCACTAACTAGTTGTGTAAATTATATTAATAAGATAAAGTGTTAGGCACTCCATCCGTTCTCGTATACTCCAAACCGTCAACTAGAGAGCATGGGAGGAAGATTGCTTCCCTTAACTTGTTCTTGCCCATCTCTTGTTGCTTGTAAGTACATGATACATTAAATGAGGGCATTGAATTTGATTTTAATTGATATCATATATAAAATATTCATGAGAGACTATTACTAGTTTACATGCTTTCCTTTTTCCCTTCTTGAAGAACAAAAATAGAGAAGCACATGAAGCCATCCCCTCTCTTCTTTTGTTTACTTCTTGCTTGCATTTTATGGTTGGATTTGGCTCTCCTTTTAATTCTTATTTGTTATGAGACTTAAAGGCTTAAGAATATGTCCATATAAGTTAATAAGTAGCATTCCTTAGTGGGTTGGTGACTTGGTTTGAGTGGATACATATAGAGAGCTCCTAGCTTGGATTTTGCATTTCTTCATCAAATTCCAAGCCTCTCATTGAGGACTCAGAGGACATGAAAGGTTGTAATTCTTCTAACTCCACTTTGGTTGTTGTTTTTTTCCAACTCTTTCAATATGATCCTTGGTAGGAATAAACTAGTTATGATGTTCAAATTTTAAGTCACCTTTTTGCTAAATATCTTGAGTATTTGAAACTTATTTTTAAATACAACCCAATAATTGGTATCAGCGTCATATTGGAAACTTTATTAGAATTTATAATTATTAGGATAATCTTGGTTTTTGGAAAATATGGATAACTTTGCTTTTGTTAAAAACAAGTTCTCACATATTTCTTTGACAACTGTATAATGACAAAAGTTGTCGTGTATATTTTGTCATTAAAGTTGTCTTATAAAAACGAAGGTTGTTTTGTATACTAGATATATTTTAGAGTGCATAAACAAGCCATGAACTTTATTATGTGTTTGTTTGTGATGATTCATTAAAATGGTTGTAATATTCTTTTATTCATAATGGTATATAATAATAAGTAGCCAGTTTTTCATCTTTGTTATCTTATGTAATTGATTAGTTTTAGAGTACATTTATTTTACATAAAATGTAACAAGATGAAGATGATGGCCATTTCGAAGATTCTTGGTGATGCCTACGGTTTTATAACACTTTTATAAAGTTCATAACTTTTTAAAAGTCTTATAAAATTACAACAAAGTAGGTTGTCATTGCAAACGGGAGCTTGAAATCAACATGAAGAACAGCTTGAAGATTTTGGTCCACTTAGTCCCTTAGGAAAGGACTTGAATCTTTTATGTTGGTTCATAAAAGTGTCATTAGATCTTGGCTTCTTTTGTACTAAAATTGCATGCATGTGATGTTTAAAATAAAGTTGATTATTATGTATGTTTGATAAATTAGTTTTTCACATGCTTAATTATTTTTTTGGAACAAAACAAACATCACATGGAGTTTGGTTTCAAAATTTAAAATATGAACATAATATGTAACATGTTATGCCTTTAAAATAAAAATCGGGTTTATTAAAATATTAATAATGACAAATTTTGAAATATTAAATTATAAGTCTAAAAATGGTGATTTTAAATTTATGCAAATTCCAATATCTAAATAATAAAATGAAATTTTATTAAATGATACAAAAGGTTCTACAATGCTCAAACTTCAAACTTCATATCAGATATTAGCTTCATAATTGAACAGCATCAATTTATATAAAACCTAGCTTTTATATGGAACCTTTAAAATTGATTTTTGAAAATTGGTATCATGGTTTATTATATGCATGTAATAACCATGATATCATATATTTTTATAATAAATTAAAAAAAAATCAAAAACCTCTTATAAACCTAAAATCTATGCAATCCCTTTTGAAAACACTCACACGTCTGTAGATACGCTAGCGGGATAAAGGATAATTAACCGCTTAGTGTTATCTTTTGATGCATGAGGTAGTTTGAGACTTTCTAGTGGGATAAGGAATACCTAACTGCTAGTTATGTGCCGACCCAACATGTCATTCAAATTGGATGATTTGATTGAAAATCTGTTGTGATAAAGGATACTTAAGCAACAGAGATATGAGGCATGGATGGGATCAAAGATGTCTATTAAATTTTTTTATTAGCTGTAACACCTTGTTTCGATTCAGTCCATAGTTCGAGGCCGTGAACCGAAGATCAATTATCATAAGGCTTCGGGCCTTGGGGAAGGAGAGGTTTAGATGCATTTTGATGTGGGTAATGTAGTTTATGTGATCCAAGAGTTCGGTTTGTGCTTTGGAGCCCAGGGTATAGTGGGAAAAGTGGTGTTTTAGACTTCTTTTATGAATTAAGAATTTTCGTTCGTTGTGTTTTAAGTTAAAAATAATTAGATAGGGTTGTAGAGCTCCTCAATACCTATTTGTGGATATAAATATCTTCGAAATCGGAGTTGAAACGAAGAAGTTATGACCGTTTGAAGTTAGGACAGTCTTGGGTTAAGCCGCATACGCTGAGCGTATGGGGAAGTACAATGGGCGTACTACGGTATCCATGAGAACGTTGGGTGTACCAGGAGTACGATGGGCATACACGATCGGTTCCTAAACCCTATTTTCATGGGTTGATTTCTATTTAAGCTCCTTAACTTCCCCAACCCCATGCCATTCTCAGCCTCCACCTCTCCAACACCCTCCCTTGAAACCCTAACCCTTGTTTGAGCCTTGTGAGCAAAACAAAGTGTTTTTAAGTTCTTTGGAGTGTTCTTGGTACATCTTGGAGAAGAAGGAGCTCATTGGAGAAGTGTTGGTTGCATTGGAGCTTGTAGATCCAGACTTTTTTCACCTGAACTTTCTTCTAGAGGTATAAAGCTTGAATCTTGATGATGCATTTGTTAGGTCTAGCTAGTTTTGGGTGTTATGATCTTTTGGTCACTCTAGTGCATAAATTTTAGATCTTGAAAGTTTGTGACCTTGTTATGGATAAAGTTTCCAACTTTATCCATCTAAACATCATATTGATTCAGATATGAAGGTAGGAGACTTGGCCTTAATGGATTAAGTTGAAAAAGATGCACTTTTGGTCCCTTGGAGACTTAAAGACTAGATCTTGGTTGTTTATACCATTCTAATGGATAAAGTTGGAAACTTTATCCATTATGGAGTTAATAGGAACCATAAAAATGTAACCTTGGACCTTAGTTTCCTTCCATGCATGAGCTAGGATGTCTTAAAGAGTTAAGAAGTTAGGGTTTTTGGTATTGAGCACATAATAGCCATGCAAGACCATAAAGTTGGAAGCTTTATGGTTAAGGACATCATTTGAGGACTAGATCTGGAATTTGGACAGAAGAGCTTAAGGGATTAAGCTCTTAATATAAGTAAATGATGGCTGAATATACATTGGGCGTACACAGTGGTATGCAAGGCGTATAAAGTCAACATCTCGTTTCTGATAAAGGCTTGAGTATGCTAAGCGTAAAAGCTGAGTATGCTGGGCGTACTCAGCTGAGTTGACTCAGTTGACTTTTTGGACTTTCTGACGTTGACTTGTTTTTGACCAAGTTTGACCTAGGGGTATTTTAAGTATATTGATTATAAGTTAAGTTTGGTCATGTTCCAAGGAATAGGTCACCGGTAGAGTTGATATTCAGAGCAGTGTACTGTTCAGCGATCTTTCAAATTGAGAGGTGAGTTTTCATTCATTTTACTCGTGGGTCGAAGGCACCAATGTCGGCCCAATGGGTTATGTTTGTAGAATGATAGTTGTCTTTGTGATACTTACTGTTATGTATGTATGTGCTTGTTGTCTTTGTGACTCTTGCTGATATGATCGTATGCTTAGCTGTAGGGGTGAAATAGACCCAGTACCGGTTGAAAGATACCGAAGGGGGTGAAATAGACCCAATACCAGTTGAAAGATACCAAAGGTGGTGAAATAGACCTAGTACTGGTTAGAAGATACCGAAGGGGGTGAAATAGACCCAATTATGTTTTGACTATTATGTATGTATGGTATGAGGTATTTTGGGGAACTTACTAAGCTTTGTGCATACGGTTTTATGTTTATGGTTTCAGGTACTTCCGGTATGAAAGGGAAGGACCCGGTGTGATTTTATCGCATCCACTAGAGTTTTCTACATTGGCAATTTTCAATATTACTTAGATGTTTAAATAATACATTCATTTTGATCGGTTTTGGAGCAACTCGTTTGTATGGTTGTTGTTTTAAAAAATGAAAATTTTACTATGAATTTTTGGGACGTTACAAATTGGTATCGGAGCCTTGGTTTGAGGGATTCATACACACTCTCGGGTGTATCTGAACCTAAACTGAGGAAATGGTAATCTTTTGGAAGAAAATAAGTTTTCTAAAAGGATTTTTATAAAGAAAAAGGGGGTGCAATATATGCAATCAGCCGAGCTCAAGTAACTGATTCCCAGAATACCCATACATGTTTTTTATGATATATGTTATGAGAATTGCATGCTAGAATAGGGCTAAGGATCTGCGTAGGATTTCATGATTAGGAGAGATGCCTTTATACGCTTGTTGTTTGAACTTTTATAATTGCATGCTACTTTGTGGGACTCATACTAATGCGAGCTAATTATTTCATGAATATGTTAAGTTGCATGCTGCAAAGGTTAAATAATCTCAGAGTGATGGACTTGACCCTATTGCAGCTCTCCTTTGAGTCTTTCACTCGAAGGATTATCTAAGCTTGGTTGTATGTTATTGTATTCATGAAGTAGTTAACTAACATTAGTGGGAGTCTTCAGCAGCTGATGGCAGGGTGAGGATGAGGAACCTAGGAGAGCCTAGGAGGTGTTTTAGTGGGTATGGATGCGCTGTTCAGCAGGTATTTAGAGTGCCAATTTGATAGGTTGACTTATAGGATTCATGATAATTCTTGAGGAAAGTATGGATAGGTTTGGAAGGTAGTATTGGGCCTGTAGCACTGGACGCACAGGATCCATACTCGAATCAATGATGGCCACAGAGAATCTAGGAAGTCCATGGGATGAGGACTCTTTGAGTATGTTCTGACTATTGTTTGGTTGCTTTTGAGAATGGTGATGAACACTCGTGGAGGAGGTCTGGGTTTTGGTTCAGTCTCAGTTGTTGGTGCTGAACCGATTGATGAACGGATGCAGGAGTTCATCTCGTCGGAGATCACATGTGGTATTTGGGAACAAACTTCTGTGATCTTCGGTACAATCAAAGAGGGGTCATGGAGATCGTGTAGGAGCGTCTGGTTGCGTATCACACTGGTGTTATGGAGTTGTTGGATGAGTGACTCAGGGCTTTTTGCCCGAGATCGCAGTAGGACCGTTGGGAGCGGGGACTCCCTCATTTCGGGAGTTCAACGCTTGTGGAGCTCCAGATTTCCTTGGGGCGAAGGACCTCATTGCTAGCCGCTGATGGATCGTTAACATGGAGAATGCTCAGCGGGTGAGTTTCTTCCCTGAAGGGACGAAAGTTGGATTTGCACCTTGTCTTTTAAGGGACCGATCCCGCGATTGGTTGGAGGAGGTCGGTAGGGCATTGGGATCTGCGGCCATGGTAGCCATGTCTTGGGAAGATTTTGTCATGAGATTCCAGGAGGAGTTTGCACCGACGATTGGGGTGCAACAGTTGGCGAGGGAGTTTCAATACCTTCACCAGACTTCTGAGACTATGACAGAGATCACTATCAAGTTTCGGGAGAGAGCTTCGTTGGTTCCGCAGTATGCAACGGACGAGGAGATAAAGAATGTGAGTTATCATTATATGTTGAGGGATGACATCAGGGAGTTTGTGAGTTTGTCAGGGTGTAAGACCCTGAATGATGTGATTGCTAGAGCTCGAGAGCAGGAGGTTGACTTGGAGCACCTCAGGAAGAGGAAGCCAGAGTAGCTTCAGATCGCAGTGGGTCAGGAAAAGAGGCTCAGGACTCAAGATTTGCGATTGGAAGGCCATCAGGGTTGGGGCCGTTGTGCCAAGTGTGGGGGACCCATGAGGGAGGTTGTCAGGAAACAGGAAGGGGATGTTTTAGTTAGGGTCAGATGGGTCATTTTAGTAGGAATTTCCCTTGAGGATCGGTTCTGATGTGGTTTCACTGCAATCAGGTGGGCTACAAGAATATCGATTGTCCAAGGTTGATGAGCGGAGCAGTGAGGCAACCTGCTCCAGCTACAATGAGGATCACTGACAGTCGTGAGGGTAGGGAAGAATCCCCAACAGTGAGGAGTCGAGCATTGCGGCCTCAGTCGGGAGAGGCTAGAATTTCATCAGGTGCTATCGTGGGTGTGCTATCTTTTGTTTTTTGTGTGCCTTAATATTCGTATATATGTGCTTTTGAATCATGTGATTGTATGTGTAAGACATTGCCTTTGGTTTCGCTTCCCTGTAATTTCCTGGTTAACATTATCACGGGTCGTTATATGCCATTCTGAATGCCGATAGTTATGAGTGGGGCAAGTCTTGTTAAGCTGAATTTAGATTGTCATGCACTTTGTTGTGGGCCATCGGTTGAAGCGATTTAGGGGTACCACTTGGAAGATCAGTAGTTAGATCAGTGCGTTAGTTCAGCATCGGGGCAGAGGAAGTTGTATTGCAAGTCCGCTGACTTTTGGAAATTCAAGATAGATGTGGGGTGTAGAGGATTGATTGGGATTTAAGTGCAAGAGGGTTCTCACCAGATCAATGTTCTCAGGACGTGAGGGTAGTCCTTGCATCAAAAGCTTGGGGAAAGGATCTCTTGGAAGTTGTTTGTCCCCTCTTGGACAATAAAGTCAAAGTTCAGAAGTTCTTGTGTCACTCATTATGGATGGCAGTGGTTTATTGATTGCCTCACGGGTCCGATCGTTGCCGTTACTAGGGAAGGAGCGGTGGCGAATGGATGATGATGATGATTGAGTGGGCTAGAATTGGCGAGGGAATTTCAAATTGTATTTGTTGAAGATGTTTAGAATGCATAATTCCTTCGATAAGTGGGATTTTGGGATGGTGATCCGTCTGTTCTGGTAAAGGGGTTCGTATTCGTTGTCTTTAGTAAGGTTTTTAGGGTGTATTTAAATCCAAGTGGGGGAGAACCGTTTGGATTCCAATGATAGAATCAGGGGCAGAACTAGGAGGAGTCCCACATCCTACTTGAGAGGGAATCCAGTTCAAGTGGCAATCTGGATAGTGGTTGCACAAGGTTGGAGGTTCAGAAACTCTCAATGATAGGGTGGTGCATTCGTAGTGATGCATAGCTAATATGTGGATTTATCCAGGTTGAGGGTTGTGATAGAGCCTCTCTGTCCGTTTTTTCTGATTAGGGCTTTGGGCTTCAAAGCATGAACCGAACACCTGATTGGGATGCAGTCAATGTGGTTTGACCCATGTTTGATTGTGGGTTGGTATGGAAGATGGAGAGCAAGACCATGAGTCAGGCTCATGGCTAATATGGGAGTGTTGTAAGACTACGGGGTACTCGTAGCATACACAAGGATGATAGGCTAACAGAGAAGTGTTGTAAGTCTACGATGTAGTCGCAACATTCACCGGAATAAGGTAAGCCATTGTAGGAGTGGTCCTTGGGCTGATAGAGGATCAACGCATGCCTGGGTTGAGACGGACATTATTGTCAGAGGATTTCACTTGTTTTGGTATGAGGACCGTTGGATCCAAGGCAAGGTTAGGACTGTACAACACTCGTTTGGGTGAGACCCATGGGCAAGGCCCGTAGGGTTATGATAGAGTGGGTGAGACCCGGTGGAAATTTGCTTGAGCACGGTCCTAGATCACATTTAGAGTGGGATGAATCTGTGGTCAGTGGTTGGTATCAGTGTGATGGTTAGGCTAGGGTAGCCCTTATCAGCTAGACTCTTAGTCGAAGCCTTGTAGTGGACCAGGAGTGAGACTGTCAGTCTCTGCGGTTGATTAGGGAGTTTATATCTCAGTTCAGTGGCAGGTCACCATGGAACCATAAGATTTCGGATAGATGAAAGTGCGAGTCTTTGGACTTCGGAATGTGAGTCATGTTCTTGGTTAGCACAAAAGGTTGGGACTCGAGTTGCGAGTCACCTTTTATTTTATGAAAGATATTTTCAATAGCAAGGTATGGTCAAGGATTCTGCCTGCTAAGGGTATCATAGGAAGGATGTCGTTTATTTCAGATTGTAGAGAGAGGATCTATTGATTGTGTTTCAGAATGGTTCTGCCTGTGAGGAGGTTAGGTAAAGTTTTGGGGGTTTCGAACTTATAGAAATGAAGTGCTGATGTTTCCGTATTGAATAAGTTATTGGATCAATAATTCATTCTCCATCAAGGCGTATGAGTACTGTTATGATTGGGCTTCGATGGTAGCATTGGAATGTCGCTATGAGTATGAGTCAACTTTTCGTCGAAGCAGGGTTTTAGAGGATTTAGACAAATCGTCTGATTTTCCTAGAAGGTGGTAAGGAGTGATTTCAAGGACATAATTTAATTTAAGTGGAAAAGAGTTGTAACATCGTGTTTCGAGTCGTTCCATAGTTCGGGGCTGTGAACTGAAGATCAATTATCATAAGGCTTTGGGCCTTGGGGAAGTACAGGTTTACACCGATTTGGATGTGGGTAATGTGATTATGTAATCCAAGAGTTTGGTTTGTGCTTTGGAGGCCATGGGTAGAATGGGAAAAGTGGTGTTTCAAACTTCTTTCATGAATTAAGGATTTTAGTTCGATATGTTTTAAGTTAAAAGTAATTAGAAAGGGTTGTAGATATCCTCAATACCTTTCCGTGGATATAAATATCGTCAAAATCGGAGTTGAAACGAAGAAGTTATGACCGTTTGAAGTTAGGACGGTTTTGGGTTAAACCGCATACGTTGGGCGTACGGTGAAGTAAGTTGGGTATACCAAGGTATCCCTGAGTACGTTGGGCGTACGCGATCAGTGCCCAAATCCTATTGGCTTGGTTTGAGCCATATTTAAGCTCCTTAACTTCCCCAAACCCATTCCATTCTCAACCTCCACCTCTCCAACACCCTCCCATGAAACCCTAACCCTAGTTTGAGACTTGTGAGAAAAAAGAAGGTATTTTTAAGCGCTTTGGGGTGTTCTTGGTGTATCTTGGAGAAGAAGGATCTCATTGGAGAAGTGTTGGTTTCATTGGATCATGTAGATCCATACTTTGTTCACCTTGATCTTTCTACTAGAGGTATAAAGCTTGAATCTTGATGATGCATTTGTTAGATCTAGCTAGTTTTGGGTGTTATAAGCTTTTGGTCACTTTAGTGTATAAAGTTTAGATCTTGAAAGTTTGTGACCTTGTTATGGATAAATTTGGAAACTTTATCCATCTAAACATCATATTGATTCTGTTATGAAGGTTGGAGACTTGGACTTAATGGATTAAGTTGAAAAAGATGCATTTTTGGTCCCTTGGAGACTTAAAGACTAGATCTTGGTTGTTTATACCATTCTAATGGATAAAGTTGGAAACTTTATCCATTATGGAGTTATTAGGAACCATAAAAATGTAACCTTGGACCTTAATTTCCTTCCATGCATGAGCTAGGATGTCTTAAAGAGTTAAGAAGTTAGGGTTTTTGGTATTGAGCACTTAATAGCCATGCAAGACCATAAAGTTGAAAACTTTATGGTTAAGGACATGATTTGAGGATTATATCTGGAATTTGGAAGGAATATTTTAAGGGATTAAGCTCTTAATAGAAGGAAATGATGGTTGAACATACGTTGGGCGTACGCTATGGTACACCAAGCGTACTAGGTCAACATCCCTATTATGGTCAAGGCTTGAGTACGCTAAGCGTACAAGCTGAGTACGCTGGGCGTACTCAGCTGAGTTGACTCGGTTAACTTTTTGGACTTTTCGATGTTGACTTGTTTTTGACCATGTTGGACCTAGGGGTATTTTGGGTATATTGATTATAAGTTAAGTTTGGTCATGTTCCAATGAATAAGTGACCGGTAGAGCAGATATTCAGAGCAATGTCCTGTTCAGCGATCTTTCAGATTGGGAGGTGATTTTTCCTTCATTTTACTCGTGGGTCGAAGACACCAATGTCAGCCTAATGGATTATGTTTGTAAAATGATAGTTGTCTTTGTGACACTTATTGTTATGCATGTATGAGTTTGTTGTCTTTGTGACTCTTACTGATATGATCGTATGCTTAGCTGTAGGGTGAAATAGACCCAATATCGGTTGAAAGATACCGAAGGGGGTGAAATAGACCTAGTACCGGTTGAAAGATACTGAAGGGGGTGAAATAGACCCAGTACTGGTTGAAAGATAATAGACCCAGTACCGGTTGGAAGATACCGAAGGGGGTAAAATTGACCTAGTACCGGTTGGATGATACCGAAGGGGGTGCAATAGACCCAATTATGTTTTGAATGTTATGTATGTATGGTATGAGGTATTTTGGGGAACTCACTAAGCTTTGTGCTTACAGTTTACGTTTATGGTTTCATGTACTTTCGGTAAGAAAGTGAAGGGCCCGACGTGACTGTACCGCATCCACGAGAGTTTTCCGCATTGGCAATTTTCAATATTACTTTGATGTTTAAATAATACATTCATTTTGATCGGTTTTGGAACAACTCGTTTATATGGTTATTGTTTTAAAAATGGAATTTTTACTATGAATTTTTGGGTCGTTACATTAGCGATCACATAAAACTAGGAATTATATACTAGTATGTAATTGATAATCGATATCTACCTAGTTGGATTCAAATGAATGGGATAAAGGATACTTAACCATTTATTTGTTTTGCCACTTGGATCCTAGACTTTGCTAATTAATGTTTTTAGAAAGTAAAAAGGTATTAATTATTAAAGAGCTAAATATTAAAAATACTAAATGAATTTTGTAGATGAGAACAAAATCCAAACTTGTTACCATGCATCACTTTAATCTTATAGATATATGTGAACATATAACATTCGATAGGTACAATATTATCCAATGGGTTTGCGTCTTGAGAGACAATCTCACGAAAGATAATAAATTGTATATTCTTGAAGGCTCTGTTCCTAAACAACCTAATATTACCCATAAAACTGAACATAATGCCTAGTGGAAGCATTGCAATGTTTCTGAAGATGTTTCAAAAATGATATTGTATTTAGTTATTCCTGAACTCTGGAAGGAACTGGAAGGCTTAGAAGAATTTTATATGTTTCATCACGTTGAGCAAATATTCCGAAGATACATTGATATTGGTTTGAGCCAAATCAAACACAAGAAGAATACAAGGCTGAAGAGAGTTACCATGTCTGCTCTAAGAGGCCTTTAAATCATGGAAAGGACACCTTTAACCCCAAGAAGTCCAAAAAGGCCCACATATATGGATCATGTTTCTTTTATGCAGAAACATGACAGTAAAAAAGGAACTGTCCCTCTTATCTGAGAAGAAAGTATGGAGAGACTAGTACTTCATGCACGTACTACATAGAACTTATCCTTTTTCATATGACAATCAAGTACTTGGTACTTAACATTAATCTAATATTTGTTAATAGCGTGCAGACATTCACAGAAGAGTAACAAGCTGAGTACAAGCAAGTTGGAACTGTACTCTCGGAGTTTAGTTTATTAATTATGCTTAGAACATAATATATTTGTATCATAGAAAATATTTGTTTTGGAACAATATATATTTTAATTTAATTTGTCGAAATATTTGTCTCAATTAATTTATTAAAATTTGATTATTTACATAAATCGCTTTTCATAACGATCACCTCATATTTTGTAATGATTAAAATTATGTTTTTGAGACTAGATGTATTAATATGAATTATAAAGTAAATATCAATGTTCTATAAATAACAAGTTTTATATGCAAACACTTTTTACTTAAACTTGTTTTGAATCAAACTATCTAAGACATTGTTATCTTTATTATATATATTATATTCACGTATTTCAACTTCAAGAAATGGATTTTTAAAGACAAATAATGTAGTTTATTTGACATATGAGAATCTTATTTATATATAAGAGATTACTAATGATATTTTCACTAAAATGTGGAGGAAATAATTTTTAAGGAAGTGTATGTTGTGATGTATGACTTCTTTTATAATAAATGTACAAGATTTAACACTAGATACCAAATCAACGTTATTAACAACTATAGTCGTTGTAATTATATTTTACATGTTAAAACATAATTGTAAAATCTTTGTTTAAGTTTTCAAATATAAAGTTAAGATACAAACTAGTAAGAATCATCTAAAGCCTTTGTGATTTATTGGTGATTTATATCATTTTATGTTGCTATTTCACAAACTTTTAAACAATAACAAAGTATGATGCATTTTAGTGTATAAAAATGTAACGCCAAGTTTTGGGTATGTTCCCTTTAAGTAATTTTAATATTTTGGATGTTGGATTTCTGGTGGCCATGACATGGTGATGGAGTCCCACGGCATGACCAAGGCCAGATTTTTCATGGACTCTAAGTTAGCGTCATGGCGTGGCCACTGTTTAACCACAAACCTTAATCCGGGGTTTGGGCTCCTATTTAAGGGAATGTGATGGCTAGGGTTGCCCACCCTCAGCTTTATTCACTCTCCCTCAGCCTCCAAGAGGAAACCCTAGCCTCCAATGCTAATCTTTAAGCCTTTGCGTGTTTTGGTGGTATTGTGAAGAAGAAGAAGTCATTCTTGAGCTTGGTTTTAGCATGCAATTCTTCCCATCTTCCTTGAGCACATTTATGTACTTTTGTAAGCCCCCAAGATCTAATCTTTATGTTATCTATTTCTAGATCTAGCTTTTGTCCCTAAATCTTCATGATGTGAGATATTGGAAGGTTGGATCTCATAAAGTTGGCAACTTTATGGATCCATGTGATCATTCTAGTGTTATATGTTCCAAATCTGAGAATCTATGTAGTTTTTGGTCCCATGCTCAAGTTTAAGTCCTTATTGCCATATTTTTGACCTAAAAATGGAAGGGACATTCATATCCATAAAGCTACGATTTTGAGGGATTGTTAGGAGTAAGAAACCCTTCTGGAAACTTTGGGTGAGAAACTCTAGAGATTGGGTGCTTAATGAGGTCTTGATGCATTTAGTCATCCTTAAGGAATTAGGGTTTAGGATCTTGATTTGTTGAAGAGTCTTAATGGATAAAGTTGGAAACCTTATCCATTAAGACCAGGGGAAGGACCAGATTTGGGCTTTGGAGATCGGGAAGTTGTGGGAAAATGGCTTAATGGATAAATTTGTCTAGACCAATCCCCATGGCGTGGCCTTAGGTTGCCACGATGTGCCGACTGGGAAGAAACTCCTATGAGTTGTCGTATAGCAGCCACGACGTGGAAATCAGCTGGAAGTTGACTTTTGACTGTTGACTTTCACTAAGTTTGACTTTAGGTCATTTAGGGAATTTTGAGTAGTAGATTGAGGCTTAGTCCATATGGGTTGTACAGGTGACCCGTAGAGCCAGTATTTAGAGCATCATTCAGTTCAGTTATCTTTCAGACATTGAGGTGAGTTTTCCTCAATGTACTTGTGGGTCAAAGGCACCAATGACGGACCACTAGGTTATGTATCCTCGTATATAGGATGGTATTATGTTGGCGATATGTTAGACTGGTAGATCTGTATGATTACCTGTACTTGCTGGTTATTGATTATTATTGCATACGTCGACTTGTTATTGTTTTGATGAGTTGAGGCGGTCCTGCTTTATGCAGAAAGCCATCATACCCGGTTGGACCAGTTGAAACTATAGGCCCAAGGGAGCGGTCCAGCTTATACTATAGGCTCGGGAGTGGTCCAGCTTATAGCTGAAGTCTTGGTGGTGGTCCAACCTAGTGTTGTATGCTTTATTTGTGTGCATTGTATTATGATGTTGTGTGGGGTACCTTGGGGAACTCACTAAGCTTTGGCTTATAGTTTGATGTTTTGGTTTTAGGTACGTCAGAGGACAGGGGCAAGGCGAAGGCTTGATTATGCACATCATCTTGGATTTTAATATGACTTATGATTTTGGGATACTTTGATTCATGTTTATGGTTTTGAGAAACTATGTTTTTATGTAACATACGTATTTTGAAATGGTTTGAAAAATGAAAAATTTTGTCATGATTTTGAGATGTTACAAGTTGGTATCAGAGCCCTGGTTTAAAAGAATTGGATGGACACTAGTGTGATGCCAGACTCAAACTAAGGATTTGCAAAATGTTTTCAAAATTTAGAACTAAAAGAACCGAAAGAAAGGATGTGATGTGTAAAATCAGCCGGAGCCAAGGAAATTGATTACCCAATATACCCATATTTGTTTTATGTAATGATAAGAAAATTCATGCTAGTATGTAGGCTAAGGTTCTCCGGGAATTGCATGATAGAATGGCTTGATGTATAATGCATGATAGCCTAGGAGAATTTCTTATTATGCCATATGGAACTGACATTATTACTGTATTTTCTTAGTGTATGCATCATAGTTGTACATACCTAAGATTTTATAGCTTGAGAATGTTTGATTTAGGATTATTTCTTGTTCCTTGTCTGGTTGTGGGATTAGGGTAGAATCAAGTATTCGACTATCAAACGAATACATTGTTATGTATGATTAGCATACACGAGCGGCTGCAGGGTTAGTGAAAGTTTCATGAGTGGGTGTGGGGTGTAGTAGGCCAGATTGAGGAAGGGATAGCCACTCTAGACAGAGTGAGTATAGGATGTATGCATATCCTAGTTTTGGACTTGTAGACGGGTGGTCTACAAATATGGGTAGGTGTGGAAGGTAGTATGGGCCTGTATTACTGGAAACATAGGACCCGTACACACCTCACGAAAGTCCCGAACCCTATGGGATAAATAATTCTGAGATAATATGGTAGTTTGGATTATGAATCTTTTTTTGATGTTATCTCGGTTTATTTTCAGTATGCCGATCAATAGAGGTTCTGGATCAGGAGCTGTCTGCCCGGCGCCACCAGGTTTGACTAACGATGACATTCGAGAGATAACCACCACTTAGGTGACCTTGGATGTCCAGGAGGTGATCCCGAAGGTTTTTGGGTCTATGAAAACCACGATGATCGAGCTTTTTAACGAGTGATACGCTGATGTGACTGAGGTTGCCACTGCTGCAGCCACCTCGGTTGTTGCTGTTGCGGGGGTTTTCAGGAAAGAGGGTCATTTCAGTACCAGTACTTTAGCAAGACGAAGCCTCCGGAGTTTGACGGGGTCAAGGACCCGATTGTTGCTATAAGATGATTATTTGATATGGATGGCTATTTCTTCACTTCCTCGTGTTCGGAGGACAAAAAGGTCAGTTGCGACCTGAACCTTCTTCGTTTCGGGTCGAAGGACTGGTGGAAGCTGGTGACAGTGCTTATTCTCCTACGGAGAAAGCCGCAGTGACTTGGGAATAGTTTTCAGAGATGTTCCATACTGAGTATGTGTCGTTGGTGGAGAGGGAGACATTAACCCAAGATTATCTGTCATTGAAGCTGACAACAAAGGTAGTGACGAATATCACCAACATGTTCAAAGAGAGAGCCCTTTTCTTCCCCGACTATGTTGCTTCGGAGTAGGTTCAAATGTCCCGTTACTTAAGCATGCTCAAGACAGAGATCGGGGAGTTTATGTCTACCCAACGGTAAAGTTCTCTCTTCGAGCTACAATCTTTTGCTCGGAGGAGAGAGATTGAGAATGAGACCCAGACGTGGGAGAGGAGGCAGGCTGCAGGTCAGATGCAGCCATCAGCGAAGCGGTTCAAACCCACAGATTCATGACCTGGAGGTTAGAGGGGTCGCACTTGTGGCAAGTATGGGAAGGCGCATGTCAATCAGCTGTTGGGTGCCACAAATATGGCAAGGAGAGGAATTTTCCAAGGGATTATTGTCAGCAGGCCCCGCCATCGAGTACACGGATTTGTTATGATTGTGACCAGGTCAGCCATATGAAGGCCCAATGTACTTTGCTTGTTGCTAGCCCCATGCAAGCACCAACCCCTACCACTTTAAGGATTATGGATGGATGGCAGGGGAGAGCTGAGGCCCCGAAGGCCAGAGGTCATGCTTTTCAGCTCACATCAAAGGAGGCCATGGCGGTGTCTGTCGTCGTTAGTGGTATGTTTTCATTTATTATTGTGTCAAGTTATTTTTTAATAAGCTTATGATTGTATTTCCACTAGGTACATTCTTAGTGAATTCTTTGCCTGCTCTTGTGCTTTTTGACTCGGGCGCGAGTCAGTATTTTGTGTCTCAGTCTTTCAGTTGGGATTTTGATATGACTCTTGGGGAGTTTGAGTGTCTGTTGCGAGTTTCCATTGTAACACTCATAGAATTCATGAAAATTTAAACTTTTTCAACCAACCAAAAATCATAATTGTTTACATTGTAGTTTTCAAAACAAGTTTAAACATCAGAATAATCCCAAAATCATTAAACAAAACATGAGGATGTGCACGACCACGCCTTCGCCTTCCCGTGATCCTCTGAGGTACCTGAAACACAATCCAAAACTGTAAGCCCAAAGCTTAGTGAGTTCCCCCAAAATAATAATACATAACAATAGCACAAAATACAAAACAACATACTATGGGCCCAATCAACCATCGGGTTGGAATACCCAGACCCCTTAACCATCGGGTTGGAATGCCAACATACTATGGGTCTAATCAACCATCGGGTTGGAATGCCAACATACTATGGGTCCAATCAACCATCGGGTTGGAATGCCAACATACTATGGGTCCAATCATCCTCGGGATGGAATAACCTAGGCCCTCAACCATCAGGTTGGAATGCTCCGGGTTGTTGGCTTACACACAAATCAGTGAACCCTCAACCACCAACCAATCATGTGCACATAATACATATAAAAATACTATTAACCAGCCAACAAACAGACAAACAGATCTTATAGATCACTAAACATAGCAACATCCTAAATACCAGGATACCGATCTAACAAAAATATAGCAAACATAACAGGATATCAAATCCAAATGTTCGGCCTTGGTGCCTTCGACCCGCAAGTACAGTGAGGAAGACTCTCCTCACAAGCAGTATAGAACTAACAAAGTGTGACTCTGAATCTCAGCTCCCGACTCAAATGCCTACAACCACCATGTGACCAATTCCACTAAAACCCAGATATACCTAAAATACCCTTAAAAGTCAAACTTGGTCAACCATGGTCAAAGTTAAAGTCAACGGTCAAGGTCAACAGTCCATGTTGACCCAACAAGCCGTGTGCACTAATAAACATGTCGTCTTTCTATAGCAATCAGATGGTCGGGAAAAAACCCAGCCAACATGCCGTGTTCGCTTGCAAACATGTCGTGTTTGCCCGAGCTTAATGCATTCAGTTGTTTCTACGATTCCAGGGACTCCAAGACTCAAATCTAAACTCAAATGCTATCTAAAAGGATAAAGTTTCCAACTTTATCCATTGAGGCTACTCCAAGTGCTCAAAAACCCATCCACAAGGCTTGAAGATTCAAGGGCTTAACCATTAATCACAAAATCCTTGAAATCTGGAACCCAACCTTTCCAGAAAATATTCTAGCCTCAAAATCATCCCAAAGGTTGGTGCTTTATAGACATGCATGTCCAATGCATGTCTTGAACCCAAAATGGGTCAAAAAGGGAAAAATATGACCTAAACTCCATGCATGGCATCAAAACTTGGCCAATGACCAGATCCAAGCCACTACAAGGTCACCTTGACCTGGAGATTCATTAAGTTGCAAGCTTTATGAGATCCATCCATTGCAACATCCAAGAATAAGGAGAAAAAGGGACAACTCAAGATCTAGCTACATAGAGGAATAAAAATCGGATCATGGACACTTACAAATGTCCAGAAGAGTGCCAAAGTGAAGATGAGAGCTTTGCTTGCTAGATCCTTGCTTCCTTCTTCCAACTTTCTTCTTCTTTTGCTCCAAAATTCCATACTAGCTCATAAATGAGAGGGAAGGATGATTAGGGTTCACAAGGGACGATATGGGGGTTTAGAGGCTGATAAAAGATCAGACCTGGGGACTTAAGGAAATTATATAGGGTGTAAAGCCCTAAAATTTAGGGTTTCTCATCCGGCCGCCAACACGCCGAGTTTCCCACACCAAATCGCCATGTTGGTCCATAAAAATACGCGGCCCAAAAGTCCTTCAACAAGCCGTGGTGACGCTTTCACCACAACGTGTTCCAATGGAAAAACATGCTTAAAGGAATAAATCTCATACCTGGGAATCGGGATGTTACAACTCTCCCCCACTTGGACTAGGCTTCGTCCTCGAAGTCTGCTACGGTGAACAAATCCGGATAATGCTCCCACATCTCAGCCTCCGGCTCCCAGGTCCACTTAGAGCCCCTCCGGTGCTGCCACCATACCTTTACCAAAGGTACTTCCTTGCTACACAAAACATTTACATTCCTTTCCAGAATAGCTACAGGCCTCTCGACATAGTTCAGGCTCTCATCAACCTGAATATCGTCCAATGATACCACTACATCCTCATCCAATATGCACTTTCGCAGCTGCGAATCATGGGAAGTGCTATGAATCTGACTAAGCTCCTCGGGAAAATCCAATCTATAAGCGACCTTGCCAACCCTGGAAATAACCTGGAATGGCCCAATATATGAGGGACCCAACTTCCCCCTCTTCCTGAATCGAATCACACCTTTCCAAGGTGAGACCTTCAGCAACACCATGTCGCCGACCTGAAACTCCAACTCAGATCGGCGTCGGTCGGCATAGCTCTTCTACCGACTCTGAGCAGTCTGCAATCTCTACCTGATCTGTTGGATCATCTCTGTAGTCTGAAGGACCACCTCGGTCCGCCCCATAACCCTGTGACCAACCTCGCCCCAACAGACTGGGGTACGGCACCTCCGGCCATACAAAATCTCAAAAGGAGGAGCACCAATGCTGGAGTGAAAATTGTTGTCGTAGGAGAACTCCGCAAGTGGAAGGGAGGAGTCCGAGCTCCCACCAAAATCAATGATATAGGCTCGCAACATATCCTCAAAAGTCTGTATCGTCCGCTCGCTCTGGCCGTCGGTCTGCAGATGATAAGTTGTGCTGAAATGCAGCTTCGTACCCAGCTCCTCGTGGAACATCTGCCAAAATCGGGAGGTGAACCGAACATCACGGTCTGAAATGATAGAGACCGAAACCCCATGACGAGCAACGATATTGCGAATACACACATCGTCCAGCTTCTCGGCCGAAGAACTCTCCGTAATTGCCAGAAAATGGGCACTCTTGGTCAATCGATCCACGATGACCCAAAAAGCATCAAAACGCTTTGCCGTCTTCGGCAACTTGGTGATGAAGTCCATCGAAATCTGCTCCCATTTCCATATGGGAACCTCCAGAGGCTGCAGCTTGCCATGCGGCCTCTGATGCTCATCCTTGACCATCCTACAGGTCAAGCACCTCTCAACATACTAGAGGATCTCTCTCTTCATACACGACCACCAATAACTCAATCTCAGATCCCGATACATCTTGGTGGCCCCGGATGAATAGAGAAACGGGACTTATGAGCCTCTTCCAACACAATATGTCTGACCCCACCAGACATAGGAACCCAAAACCGACGATAATGCGTCAAAAAACCCCGACTATTCTAAACAAATCGGGTGATCTCACCCCTGATCCTCTCAATCTTCCAATTCTCTTCCTGAACACCCTCGGCCTGAGCCTCTCTAATCAGTCCCACAAGCGGAGAATCCACTGATATCCTCATACATGACACCCCATCAGAAGGCCCAGCCGACTTGCAGCTCAAGGCATCCGCAACCACATTCGCTTTACCCGGATGGCAAAGGATCTTGCAGTCATAATCGTTGACTACGTCCAGCCACCTGCGCTGCCTCATGTTCAGGTTCGGTTGATGCATAATATGTATCAAGCTCCTGTGATCCGTGTAGATGGTATAAAGGACCCCATAAAGATAATGCCTCCAAATCTTTAGGGCAAAAACCACAGCCCTCAACTCAAGATCATGCATGGGATATCTCGATTCATGCGGCATCAGCTACCGCGAAGCATTAGCTATCACCCGTCCTCTCTGCATGAGGAATGCTCCCAAACTAGTGATGGATGCATCATAAAAAACCACAAAATCCTCAATTCCATCCGGGAAGGTCAAAAATGGGGCCTCGCATAGCCTCTGCCGAAGGGTCTCGAATGCTGACTGCTGCTCGGGGCCCCACCGGAAATCCACCCCCTTCCTCGTCAGACGAGTGAGGGGCACTGCAATCCTGGAGAAGTCCTGAATGAATCTCCGGTAGTACCCTGCCAATCCCAAGAAACTCCTGATATCCGAGGGAGATTTTGGAACATCCCACTGCATCACCGCCTCGATCTTGGCCGGATCGACCAAAATCCCATCCCGTTTAATGAGTTTTCCAAGGAACCGAACCTCTCGTGACCAGAACTCGAACTTCGAGAACTTGGCATAAAGTCGTTCTCACCTCAAAACCCCTAGGAGCTCGCGAAGATGCTCCTCATGCTTCTCTCTGGTCTTGTAATATACCAAGATATCATCAAAAAACACGATAACCGACCGATCGAGCATCAGCCTGAATACCCGATTCATCAAATCCATGAATATTGCAAGTGCATTGGTGAGCCCAAATGGCATTACTACGAACTCGTAATGTCCATAACGCGTCCGGAACGCGGTCTTCTCCACGTCCTCCTCTCTCACCCTGACCTGATGATATTCGGAACTCAGATCTATCTTGGAGAACCAAGATGCACCCTGCAACTGATCAAAGAGGTCATCAATATGTGGAAGGGGATAACGGTTCTTCATCGTTAAAATTTTCAAATCCCGGTAATCAGTAAACATTCGGTGTGAACCATCCTTCTTCTTGACAAATAAAATCGGCGCTCCCCAAGGAGAACTACTTGGTCTGATGAACTACTTGCCTAGCCGCTCCTGCAACTGAGATGACAACTCCTATATCTCAGGCGGTGCCAAACGGTACATCGTCTTGGCAATCGGGCCGCATGTGGAACGAGGTCGATCCTGAACCTGACGTGCCTCTCAGGAGGCACACCGGGTAACTCCTCCAGAAATACATCAGTGAACTCCCTGACGACCGAAACATCGGCAATCGACACCTGATCCCTAACCCGTGTATCCACCACATAAGCCAAATAACCTATACACCCATGTTGAATATATTGTCGAGCCCTGGCTATAGAACAAAACCCTGAACCCATCATGGTGCCCTCTCCATAAATAACCAGTTCTCCGCCACTTGGGGTTCGAACTACCACGTGCTGGCCCTCGTAATCCATCATAGTACCTAAATGGCTCAGCCAATCCATACCCGCAATCACGAAGACATCCCCCATGGGGATAGGGATCAAATCGATCGGGAAGGATACCCTGAAGATCTCCAGAACGCAACCCTGATATACCAAAGAAGCAGAAACCTCGTGTTCGTTGGCGACAGAAACTCGCAATGGACACTGCAACTCCCCTAAGGGCATAGCAAACTCCTACTAAAAGACCGAGACACAAAGGACCAAATCGCACCTGAGTCAAACACACTAAAGAAGGCAAGGAGTTCACTAGGAACGTACCTACCAAAGGTACAAATATATAAGCATAATACAAACATAATCAATAAGATAAGGGATAGAAACATACCAGTCACAACATCTGGTGCTGCTCTGGCCTCCTCGGCGGTAAGCTAGAAATCACGCCCTCAAGCCCTCGGGGGCTCCTCCCTGCCCTGACTTCCATCAGTGATCCTCAAAGTAGCCGGTGCTGGACCCTACGTCGGCCTGACAGCAAGCAAAAGACATCGGGCCTTTATATGGCCCACCTGATCACAATGGTAACAAAGTCTGACGCCAGAAGCTGGAGTTTGTTGCCGACAATCCCTCGCAATGTGGCCCTGCTTGCCATATTTGTGGCGACCTGAAGAAGATCGACAAGCTCCATCATGCACCTTGCTGCACTTCCCACACGTGCGACCTCTCTGACTCCCCGACCTGGAGTCAACGACCCTAAACCCCTTCGACTCCCTCGTCTGCAAATCAATCTCAATCTCACGCCACCAGGCGTCCTCCTGCATCTACAACAATGTACCATAGCGTTGTGCAGAAACAAACTACTTGATCTCTGTCTTGAGCATGCTCATGTAACGAGTCATCTGAGCCTGCTCGGATGCAGCAAACTCAGGACAGACCATAGCTCTCTCCGTGAACATCTTGGTGATCTCCATCATCGTCTCAGAACCCTGTCTCAGATCCAGATACTCTTGCGCTAACCTCTCATGCTCCACCAGTGGAACATATCAGGAGTGGAACATTTCAGAAAACTACTCCCAAGTCACAGCAGCTCTCTGCTCAGCAGAATAAGAACTGATAGTGAGCCTCCACCAAGCCTTCGCTCCGGACCTCAGAAGGTTCAGAGCGCACCTGGCATTCTGGTCAGCAGGGCATAAACAAGTAAAGAAACATCCCTCCACAGCAGATATACACCTCATGGCAATGATCGGGTCCTGCACTCCATCGAAAGTCGGGGGCTTCGTATTGTCGAAGTCCCGATACTGAAAAACCCGACTCGGTCAAACACCAGCAGCTGCTACGGCTATAGCAGAAGCAATCTCAGCAATGGCTGCATATCTGTCATCAAATAACTCCATCATCATGGTCTTAATAGACCCAAACAGCTACGGTATCTGATCCCAAACAATGGCTACAACCTCATCATGAAGAATCTCCGTAATCCGGGCATCCAACTCATCTGCCCCAATCTGCCTGCCAGCTCCTGATCCCGATTCAAATCCAATCTCAACTCACCTCGTAATCACCATACTAAAAATACACCAGGGAGATATCAGATAATGCGCATAATATAACAGGAAATCCAACTCCCAACAAGCCCTAGGGGTTGTGACTTCTCTGTTACGCGTACAGGTCCTGTGCTTTTAGTAGTACGGGCCCTTACTACCTTCTACACCTACCCGTAGTTGTCCTAGAGGATCACCACAACAACCCTAGAAATACTTTCTAGCATACTCATACCCTCAATCCTCACACCCTAGAGGATAACTCGATATATATATATATATATATATATATATATATATATATATATATATATATATATATATATATATATATATATATATATATATATATATATATATATATATATATCAAAACTGGACGGCTGACCCCCCACCACTCATCCATGAAACTTCCACCAACCCTGCAGCACTCGTGTATTCTAGCCATACATAACGCTGGACCCTATAGACATTCGAATATATGATCCTACCCTACGCCCTTCTTCAAACAAGAACTGAAATAAGGCCAAGCCAAACATTCTCAGGCTATAAGATCTTAGTGATGTACGACCCTGATGCATACACTAAGCAACTACAATAATTATGTCAATTTTATTAGAGAAGAACCCTAGGCTATCAGGCATCATATAATCACACAATTCTATCATGCAAACATCCTGAAGATCACTAGCCTATCACCAGCATGTTGTTCTAACATATCATAATATCAAATAATATTAAGGTATTTTGGGGTCTACTTATTGGCTCCGGATGATCGTACACATCGTATCCTCCTTGATTATTTTGAAAACTGTTTGAAAATCATTTTAAATATTTTTTTCCTTACTTTGAGATTGGATTCACACGAGTGTTCCTCTAATTCACTCAAACCAAGGTTCTGATACCAACTTGTAACACTCATAAAATTCATGAAAATTTAAACTTTTTTCAACCAACCAAAAATCAT
This sequence comes from Lactuca virosa, assembly GCF_052849685.1. Lineage (NCBI taxonomy): Eukaryota > Viridiplantae > Streptophyta > Magnoliopsida > Asterales > Asteraceae > Lactuca > Lactuca virosa. Next base: position 114,273,969 of record NC_136431.1, on the reverse strand, counting down.
AATTGTTTACATTGTAGTTTTCAAAACAAGGTTAAACACTAGAGTAATCCCAAAATCATGAAAAAAAAACATGAGGATGTGCACGATCATACCTTCGCCTTCCCGCGATCCTCTGAGGTACCTGAAACACAATCAAAAATTGTAAGCCCAAATCTTTGTGAGTCCCCCCAAAATACCAATACATAACAATAACACAAAATACAAAACAACATACTATGGGCCTAATCAACCATCAGGTTGGAATACCCTAGGCCCCTCAACCATCAGGTTGGAATGCCAACATACTATGGGTCCAATCAACCATAGGGTTGGAATACCCGAGACCCCTCAACCATCGGGTTGGAATGCCAACATACTATGGGTCCAATCATCCTCAGGATGGAATACCCTAGGCCCTCAACCATCGGGTTGGAATGCCCCGGCCTGTTGGCTTATGCACAAAGCAGTGAAGCCTCAGCCACCAACCAATCATGTACACTTAATACAGATAAACATACTATTAACCAGCCAGCAAACAGACAGACAGATCTTACAGATCACTAAGCATAGCAACATCCTAAATACCAGGATACCGATCTAACAGATCACCACAACAATATAGCAAACATAACATCATATCAAATCCAAAGGGTCGGCCTTGGTGCCTTCGACCCGCAAGTACAGTGATGAAGACTCACCTTACAAGCAGCACATAACTAACAAAGTTTGACTCCGAATCTCAGGTCCCAACTCAAATTCCTACAACCACCATGTGAAAAATTCTATGAAAACCCAAATATAACCAAAATACCCTTAAAAGTCAAACTTGGTCAACCATGGTCAAAGTCAAAGTCAACGGTCAAGGTTAACAGTCCATGTTGACCCAACACGCTATATTCACTAATAAACACGTCGTGTTTCAATAGCAATCAGATGGACAGTAAAAACCCCAGCCAACACACCGTGTTGGCTTGCAAACACGCCGTGTTTGCCCGAGCTTAATGCATGCAGATGTTCCTACGATTCTAGGGACTCCAAGACTCATATCTTAACTTAAATGCTATCTAAAAGGATAAAGTTTCCAACTTTATCCATTGGGGTTACTCCAAGTTTTCAAAAACCCATCCACAAGGCTTGAAGACTCAAGGGCTTAACCATTAAGCACAAAATTCTTGAAATCTGGAACCCAACCTTTCCAGAAAAGATTCTAGCCTTAAAATCATCCCAAAGGTTGGTGCTTTATAGACATGCATGTCCAATGAATGTATTGAACCCAAAATAGGTCAAAAAGGGAAAAATATGACCTAAACTCCATGCATGGCATCAAAACTTGGCTAATGAGCAGATCCAAGCCACTACAAGGTTACCTTGACCTGGAGATTCACAAAGTTGCAAGCTTTATGAGATCCATCCATTGCAATGTATAAGAATAATGAGAAAAAGGGACGAAACTCAAGATCTAGTTACATAGAGGAATAAAAAATTTGGATCTTGGACACTTACAAAGGTCGAGAAGAGTGCCAAACTAAAGATGAGAGCTTTGCTTTCTAGATCCTTGCTTCCTTCTACCAACTTTCATCTTCTTTTGCTACAAAATACCACACTAGCTCACAAATGAGAGGGAAGAATGATTAGGGTTCACAAGGGCCGATATGGGGGTATGGAGGCTGATAAAAGATCAGCCCTAGGGACTTAAGGAGATTATATAGGGTGCAAAGCCCTAAAATTTAGGGTTTCTCATCCAGCCGTCAACACGCCGAGTTTCCATCACCAACTCGCCGTGTTGGTCCATAAAAATACGCGGCCCAAAATTCCTTCAACACGCTGTGGTGAGGCTTTCACCATGCTATGTACCAATGGAAAAACATGCTTAAAGGAATAAATCTTATACCTGGGAATTAGGATGTTACATCTATTGCCAACGAACACGAGGTTTCTACAGTGAGTATTTTTAGGGATTATACCTTGGAGATATTCGGGGTGTCTTATTCAATCGATTTGATTCCCATCCCAATGGGGGATGTGTGCGTGATTGTAGGGATGGATTGGTTGAGCATATTTGGAACCATGATCGACTGCGAGAGACAGTGGGTGGTAGTTCGAACCCCAAGTGGTGGAGAACTGGTTATTTATGGCAAGGGTACCAAGGTTAGTTCGGTCTTTTGTTCCGCTACCATGGCCCAGAAGTATCTTCAACATGGATATTTGGGTTATCTCGCTTATGTGGTTGACATCCAGGTTAAGGAGAGAGTTTTGGTTTTTTATGTGTCCGTGGTTAGGGAGTTTCTAGATGTAGTCCCGGAGGATTTACCGGGAGTGCCTTCCGAGAGGCAAGTGGAGTTTAGGATCGATCTGATCCCCGACACGGCGCCGATTGCTAAGGCGTCGTATCACCTTGCACCACCTGAGATGCAGGAGTTGTCCTCTCAGCTTCAGGAGTTATTGGGCAAGCAGTTTAATAGGCCGAGCAGTTCACCCTGGGGAGCACCAATTATGTTCATGAAGAATAAGGATAGGTCTCATCACATGTGCATAGATTATCGGGAGTTGAACAAGTTGATAGTGAAGAATCGCTACCCACTTGCTAGGATTGATGATCTCTTCGATCAGCTATAAGGCACATCTTGGTTCTCCAATATTGATCTGAGATCAGGTTACCACCAGATGAGAGTTTGGGAGGAGGACGTGGAGAAGACAACGTTCCAGACTCGTTATGGTCATTATAAGTTCGTGGTGATGCCATTTGGGCTCACCAACGCACCAACAACATTCATGGATTTGATGAACTGGGTGTGTAGACCGATGATCGATCAGTCAGTTATTGTGTTCATTGCTGATATTCTGGTCTACTCCAGGACCAGAGAGTAGCATGAGGAGCATCTTAGAGAGCTACTTGGGGTACTACGACACGAGAGGCTTTATGCCAAGTTCTCCAAGTGTGAGTTTCGGTTATGAGAGGTCTTGTTTTTGGGATATCTCGTCAATCAAAATGGGATTATGATCGATCCGGCCAAGATCGAGGTAGTGATGTAGTGGGTGGTCCCCCCATCTGAGATTAGAAGTTTCCTGGGATTGGCTGGTTATTATCGGAGATTCATTCATGATTCCCCCAAGATCGTTGTTCCTCTGACCCGCCAGAAGAAGAAGAGTGTAGATTTCCGTTTGGGGCCTAAGTAGCAGGCTGCATTTGAGACTCTGAGGAGGAAGTTATGTGAGGCCCCTGTATTGACCCTCCCTGAGGGTGTTAAGGATTTTGTGATGCGTCGATCATAGGTTTAGGGGCAGTTCTTATGCAGAGGGGTAAAGTCATTGCTTATGCATATAGGTAGCTGAAGTCTCATGAGGTTAGATATTCGACTTATGATTTGGAGTTGGGGGCAGTGGTTTCTTCCCTCAAGATTTGGTAGCATTCTCTATATGTGGTCCGTTGTACTATCTGCACGGATCACAAGAGCCTGAGATATCTTATGGATCGGTCGAATCTGAACATGAGGTAGCGCAGATAACTTGAAGTGGTCAAGGATTATGATTGTAAGATTCTATACCATCCGGGGAAGGCTAATGTGATCGCCCAAGCTTTGAGCTGCAAGGCGATTAGTACTCCTGATCGAGGGCATTGTTTAAAGATGACCATCGACTCCCCACTACTGGATTTTTTCAAGGAGGCTCAGGTAGAGGGATTCGAGAAGGAAAAGTAGAAAGAGGTGAGGATCAGGGGTAATATTGACAGGTTTTCAACCGACAGTCGTGAACTTTTGACCCGGTGCGGTCGAGTATGGGTGCCATTTTCCGGCCGGGTCCGACAGATAATTTTGCAGGAGGCTCATAAGTTCAGGTTCTCGATTCACCCTGGAGCCACGAACATGTATCAGGACTTGAGACTCAACTATTGGTGGTCATGCATGAAGCGGGAGATCGCATGGTATGTAGAGAGAGATGCCTGACCTATCGGATGGTCAAGGCTGCGCACCAGAGGCCGCATGGCAAGTTGTGACCCTTGGAGGTTCCCATGTGGAAATGGGAACAGATCACTAAGGATTTCATCACCAAATTGCCGAGGACGACCAAGGGTTTTGATGTGATTTGGTTTATTGTGGATCGGTTAACCAAGAGTGCCCATTTTCTTGCCATCCGAGAGAGCTCTTCGGCTGAAAAGTTGGCCGATGTGTATGTGTGCGAGATTGTCGCTCGCCGTGGTGTTCTAGTGTCTATTATATCTTACCATGATGTATGGTTTACTTCTTGATTTTGGCAGAAATTTCATGAGGAGTTGGGTACGAGACTGTATTTGAACACTGCTTATCACCCTCAGACTGGTGGTCAGAGTGAGCAGTGACATCCCGAAATTTAGGTCATAAACTACGAACGACTAAATTACAGTAAATCTCTTTGTAATTTAACTCATTGAGTTTTAGTTCATCTAATGTGAAATAAATGAGTTCATTTCAAATATTATAAGATATCAAATGATACCTTAATTCCAAATATGTAAACTGCGAAATGAATCAAACAGCTCAAACTGCAACACTGGTTAATGCGTGTGAAAAACTGAAATTTCGTATTAAGCAGTTATGAGAAAAGAAAACATTAAAAGCTTATAGTACATGGTAACATGTTTCCTAAAATATAAAGAACGTCCAAAATGGAGTTCGTATGCGAAAGATACGACAGTTTTAAGAAAACAGACAGTAAAACTTTGGTTTTCTTTAATCGTGAAAAACCGAATCGATCCATTGAGGCACTTGCACACCTCCGATGGAAATTATGGGAGCATTTTTGGACTCATGCTTAGTATTTAATTTCATATTCAAAATATTTTGCAAAAGCCGAAAAATCGAGCGTTACGGGCTATTTAGACGCGAAACTTTAAACGTGATTTACCGGAGTTTCGTAACTCGAAAAATTAATCCGTTTGGGTTTTTGGAATCCTTGGATTAAACTCTATCTAACGGCACATTCGGAAAAATTTCGTGACATCGGGATCCTGATACACCAAAATATAGTGGTTCTAACAATTAAAAGGATGTGATCTTGGTGGGGCCCACCTTACTTGATCAGCCTTCATCTAGACATAACCCATGTTTTTTTTTCTTTCTTTTTGAAGCCATTCCTTCTTACTTACACTCCACCTCAATTGTACAAGTATGGGGCAATGGTGTGTTGACTTAGATTTTGAGGTAAGATACTTAAGACTTGATAATGCATTGCTTAGCTATAAATAGAGGTACTTAGGACTTTGATCAGCACACCAAAAATCACAGCTACTATCTCTCCCTCCATATCTCTCTATCCATCTTGATTACAACATCACCACCACAACACCACCATCACTCCACCACCCCAAACCACCCTTATACCTCCCAAACACAATTCCAGTCCCTCTCCAGCCTCTCCTCTACTCCCTTCATCGAATTATGTACAAAACAGAAGGGAAAGCTGGAAGCAGTAGCCATCGGAGACCAAAACACCACCACCCGCCACCCCACTGTCGCTGCCATCAAGGATCATCGCCACCACCATCTGTGTGCTGTTGTGTTGTTGTTTAATCTTACCCACCCTCCCCTCTCTCCCTCCCGTCGTGTTACTGCTAGAAAAATAGGAAAGAAACGAGGAAGCAAGCCCCGTTACCCCCTCCTGCCCCTGTCGGATTCCTCCTGTCACCACCAAAAACCTCGACTGCCACCGAGCACCACAACCATCTTCGACCTCCATCACCACTCTAGTAAGTCCCTTCTATCTTTCTTTGTTATATATTCCAGTCGAACGTGAAATCGAAGTCCGATCGTATGTCTTTTTTTGTCTCGTTCGTCTGCATGAGCATCGAGCGCAGGAGGAGGAGGATGACCTCCTCCACTGTACAAACTTCTTTTTAAATTAAATACAATATACCCATTTTTTAAATTCGTTACAAAATCAATCCCAATGTTCCTAAACTTCATTTTAAATTATCCATAAACCCCCTGCCCCCCACCCCCTCCCTTCGAAAACTTCTGCAAAAACAAGTCTCAACTAATCCAAACTTCCATTTAATATCTCTAAAATCTACCCTCTATTTTGAAATTGATTACAAATCATATCCCAAGTTACCAAACTTCAATTTAATTATTCAAAACCTACCCCGATATGGAAAATCATTTTCAAAATAGATCCTAAATTATAACATAAAAATTAAATAATTCATTTTTGGAAAATATTTATTTATTTTGGTTTAATTAAATTTATAAATAGGTCCCATACTTTAGTTAAAATATCAAATAATCTTCCAAATATTAATTAATATTGAAATTTTCTAGGAAACTAAATTAATCCCAGAATTTCGAATTCACAGCAACACATTTCGGTTTCTCGCATCCAATACTTGAAACAACTCAAAATTCGCACTTTAAGGTGAGTGTTACGGCCCCTCTTTTTGTGTTTTTACATGTTTTGGGGGAGAATACATGTGCAATATGATATAAATTCATACATAATACACATAAAGTACTATTATTATATGCAAATACAATACTAGTTATGAAATAATAGCTTGACATTATATGTCATGAATACTAGTTTCTAATATCAAGATAATCATATGTTATGTTGTTAAGATATTGCAACTATTAAAACAACATATGCCTTGCTAATACATAGTTTATACAAGGAAGCATACTTAAATGTCTACCAATTATGCTTTTATAAACTCTATACAAATTCGTTATGCCTAATAACTTATCCACTTATAAGTTAGGGCAGAGAGCTTTTTCAACTACCTTAGCTAAGGGATTTTTAGTGAGACTATATTCATTAGATAGGTCTAAGCACTTAGTATATCCACACTACTATAATCGTTAATCTTTGGAGCGAGATACATATGTAGAGATCTATAAGGGGTTGACATCCCCATCTGTGGTTGTTAGATACAACCTCGATTGATCAATCAAAGCAGGTGATAAGTGTATACAATCGTTACTACGACGTATAATGAACGAACTAGGAGGGTATATACGGTCACATAACTCGGTTATAACAATCACTATAAACATTAACTAAAAACTCTCTCTCTCTCTCTCTCTCACTACAAACCATGGACTTGGTTAATCTCAAATCTATTTTTAAGTATGGATTTACTTATGATACATTTTGAAAATTCAAATCTTATTTACAAACACTGTTTTTATACTTACAAAGAAAAATACGTTATAGATTTTTTAAAAGTATTATACTGCTGTTAAAAGAAAACTTGTTACTCCCACCAACCTTGTGTTGACTTTCAAACTACATGTATTCTCAAGAAATCAGTGATTTCAAGAAAAATAAATAAATATTTTCCAAGAAAAAGCAGAGAGTTCCTAACACAACCCTCAACCTAACCTAACCATAAATCCATATCATTTGTTCTAATGTTCGTCACTGGCCAAAGAACACTATTCCTTGCTGATGTCACACCCCCAAACCGGAACGGCGGAAACGTTCGGGGGCGGAGGACGTCATACTCAGTATCACAATAAATGTAGAATAGTAAAACAAGCAACAACAGCCATTACATTAATATTAAAGCGTTTACATTGTATTCAATTCACAAAAGATTGACTTCAAAAGTAAATAACAAAGCAAGGACATGAAGCTACTATGCTCCATCTTCTGAATCCCGGTGCACGTACCTGTCTACTAGTTTCCTAAGAATACAAGTGATTTTGAAAGTGTATCAACATTTAAGTTGGTCAGTTCATAAGTATTTTTGTTAGAAACGTTACACTCTATGTTCTTTGGAAAAGTTCGCATGTTCCTTCAGAAAATCCTATATTTTCTGATGTGATGAATGATAAGTAAAAATGACTCTAAGAATTCCTTCTATGAGTACTTAATCAATACCAGTTATATACAATCCAGATCAAACAGACAATCGATTGTGTGGATCTGCCCTAAGCCCACAACCAAACAAGGAACAGGAAATGAGGCGGAAGTCACACATTCCATTGTTTGTTAGATCCTCATTGTATATAACCCTGACGTATTCACCAGGTGCTTACGGAGTTAACTGTAATGGTTATTTAAAATATGACGAAAATATTCCTTAAAAAAATCTTATATTTTCTTTAGTAAAATGGTAACCACAATAGTTCCTTCTACAATCACTTAGTTTATACTAGCTATATATAACCTAATATCAAACGGACAGTTAAATGTGTGAAACTGCCCTAAGCCCACAACCAAACAAGGAACAGGAAGTAAGGCGGAAGTCACACATTCCACTGCCTATCGGATATTAATTATATATAACTCTGATGTATAAATTAAGGAATTATAGAATTAACCATTTAAGGTCCTTTATGTTATACTAGTTTAATAATAAGTATTAAACCTTTTATACATAAGCTTCTAGTTTTACTTACTCTATTGTGAAACATTGTTTTCGGTAATAAATGTTATTGTTTTCAGAAAGTTCTATCGAAAACTGTTTACCTTAAAATAACGATGTTTACCATATAAAATCCTATATTTTCTATAAAACCGACTGGTAGTCTTAATTGTTCCAAGATCGAAATGCACAAGTATAATTAATATACTTACTTCAATGATATCTAGTTTTGTTGATAAGTTAAACTGAATAAAGACTTGTTTACCCTGAAAACCTGATACGGCGATACTACCCTCCCATGATCACTTAATACATACGAGTTGTATATAACCGAGATCGAACAGACAGTTGAATGGGTGAATCTGCCCTAAGCCCACAACCAAACAAGGAACAGGAAGTAAGGCGGAAGTCACACATTCCACTGTCTATCAGATTTCAATTTTATCTAACCTTATTGTATATACTGAGTATCATATAGTTAATATCCCTTGTGAAAGTTTAGGAAAAGTATATTACTACGTAAATATATCGTTATTTCTCCTTGTGAGTTATATGACCATACTAGTTGGACCGGTTAAACACGACGTTCTATAGGCGTCGAAAAAGATGTGACATTTGTCACTGGTAGACCTGTCGGTCCCACTGTAGCTAACAGCGAGGCACGGGATTGTCAGTCTCATATAGATCTATACACAAACTCACGCTCTCCCTCTAGGAGACTCTGGTTCATAAAGGTAGACTTCCACTGGTACTTATGTAAGTACTCGAAGACGTGTCTCACAAACTAGATTAACGACTTTACAAGTAATAATGTGAGAAACCCTTTTTATAAATAACATATAAGTTTGTAAAAATATCCCTTTTGTTTCATAAACTATATTTATCATAGTTCATAAGTTTATTTCCATGTTTTAACCTGGGTTTTGTAAAATAGTTCATATGACCCATAAACTATACCTATTATAGTTTATTTCCATGTTTTAACAAGTTTCATGATTTCTTTCACATTAACGGAAAGATAACGAAATAAGTAAAATTACATTTTTAAACACAAGATTTCTTGTGTTTTACTTGTATTCCCCCCCTAAAAAGCATTTAAAACCATTTAAAAACGTAGATTATAGGGGTACGAACTCACCTTATGTGAGTGATTCGATTGAACTCACCTTATACTCACGAACGAAGTCCCGGAGTACAAACGAGTCCTAAATAGCATATTGTGACATATATATATATATATATATATATATATATATATATATATATATATATATACAGTTAGTGTATTGAACATCTAAGGTGCAAAGGAAACAACCTATGAAGTAGGGAACACTTACAAAGAAGTGTTAGAATTGAAAAATGGAAGGCTGAAAGTTGATCACGGCCATGCTTGATGGGTTCACGGCCCCATGAAGGGTTCACGGCCCATGGATGGTTCATGGCTCTAAGAATGGTTCACGGCCCAATAACACTTGAAGATCTTGATAAAAGATGATGAATCAAGGTTGAAATCAAAGAACTCTATATGAACTACAAGAAGGAAGGTGCTTCTTATGATATTGAGGAGAGAGGAGGGTTTTTGGCTGAAGTAGCGTGAGAGAGAATGGTTGAGTTCACAGCTAGAAATGAAGAAATGAGGATAAAAATCGATCAAACACACACATATATATATAGGGAGGAGTTCACGGCCGAAGGTTCACTGCCGAGGGTTCACGGCCGAAGGTTCACGGCCGAAGGTTCACGGCTCGGATGTTCACGACTCGGATGTTCACGGCTCGGATGTTCACGGCTCGGATGTACAAGGCTACGAGGTGTTCTTGGTTCAACATGATTTCACTTCTTAATTACACAACTCTTTTGATAAGAGGTTTTTATACTTAACACTTATTAATCTAGCCATAAAGGATAATAAAAGAAATGAGTTTGACCTTTATATGACATGCTTGGCTTTTGTTGACTTTTACTAGATTGAAATTACAGGTTGTCACATCATCCCCCTGTTAAAGGGAATTTCGTCCCGAAATTAGCTTTCTTAGCAGGACCTCAGGGGTCGTGCTCCTCCGAATGGTTGAATATCCACTCGTAGACCTGGGCAACTTTGCCGTGAAGTTCATGATAGGATTCATACCTGGTCCATCTATCATCACCTCGTGTATACAAGTCGTATATAATTAATATTAGTAAGACGGTCGGATGTGCGACTCTGCCCGAGGTCCACAACTAAACAAAGAATAGGAGATAGGGCGGAAGCACATATTCTTAGTCCGCGAAATCTTAATTATATACTACTCTCATGTATACACTTAGTAGTGATAGGTTAACCGTATTCGTCCTTAGCCTCTGTGCTTGAACTTGACCTGTTGGACGAGTGGTAGTTCTGGAAGGTCTGCTGGGTATACGTCGGCAAGGTTTCGAAGGTCAAAGTTCTCCTCTCATGAGTACTTCGGGGTTTAGAATACAAGAGACAATTATGAGGTCTGGGTCGGGTTGTCGTTACGAGTGACGAGGGTTTCGTTAATCGGTCGGTTAAGGCGGTGGGTTTTCGTAACACATGGACTTGGTATGGTGAGGACCACGCCAATCCACGTCGAATGACGACGCCGGACTCTTTATAGAAACAAGTGTTAAGTCGATTTGAAAGAAACGTCTGTTATAACGATGGTGTATTCCGAGTGTGCTCGACAGTGCATTCTGTGTAGGCTTTCTAGTGGTTTCTCGATATTACCACTGCCACAAATCGTACCGCAATAAACGAGTAGTAGCAGTGAAAGTGCTTTGATAACTAGTGACGATACTTTATATTATGATCCTTCTCGGTACTTCTACGATCGCTTGGTATATACAAGTTGTGTATAATTAAGATGAATCAGACGGTCGACTGAGTGACTCTGCCCTAAATCCACAACCAGACAAGGAACATAAAATGGAGCGGAATCACTCACTCTAAGCCTGCAAAATCTTAGTTATGCATAACCCTGATGTATATGCTAAGCTATCATAGCTCACATGAACGGATCTTTAGTTCTCTTATGAATGTTGTGACTTGTTCGAGTATAATTTATAACCACTTTTAATTTCCCCAAAGTGTTAATATTAATATAAATTAAATCATTAAAGACATTTTATTTAGAAGACGTACTGCTGTTCACAGGTGGTTCCGGGGCAGTCTCTCCTGCGGTGATCATCAGTATTCGCCCTTCCCCACCCGAGTTCTTCATTATTGGGCAGTCCCTCTTGTAGTTCCCAGTCTCGCCACACCCATAGCAGGCCTGGTTCACTTCTACTCTGGGGACTTGGGAGATTGGTTGTGCCGGCGCCTTGCAGAAACGGGCAGTGTACCCCTTCCTGCGGCAATTCATGCACTGCATCTCCCGGCAAGCTCCGCTGTGGTGGTAACTACACTTACTACACTTTGGGAGAGTTCCAGCCTATCAACTGACAGGCGCTGGAGTGGCAGGTGTTGTGGCGGCGTGCACAGTAACTATTTATTGCTCCTGCAGGGGTTCCTGTGTCGTTCGTACCTTCCTCTTGTTCCGCGACTTTCGTTTATAGTCCCCTCCCTTTGTTGGCTCGGGAACGGGGACCACCACGTCATGGCGGACTCCATGGTCGATGAGTCGTTGGGCCAGGCGTTTGGCGTTATCGAAGGTAGTTGGTTTAGAAGCCAATACATCCCCTTGCATCTAGGTAGATAAGCCCCAGATGTACTTTTCTATCTTTTTACTCTCTAGGGTAACCATCCTGGGGCACAGTGCTGCCAGGTCGCTAAACCTGTCAGTGTAGGCTACGATGTCTGAGTCGGTCATGGTAAGATCCCATAGCTCTTGCTCCATCTTTTGTACTTCGCCTCTTGGACAGTATTCTTCCTACATCATCTCTTTCAGGTTCTCCTAGCCCATTGAGTTAGCCACTGACAGGGTCAGTGAATTAACATGGCCATTCCACCATGTTAGGGCTCTGTCGGAGAAGGTACAGGCAACAAACTTCACTTTGCTCCCTTCTGGGCACAAACAGATTTCGAAAATTGATTCTTTTTTCTCGAACCATTGCGTCAGAGCAATGACTCCCCCATTTCCATTAAAGGATTTGGGTTTGAAGTTCATGAAGTCCTTGTACGAACACTCCCGTGGGTGGCCGTGGGTAACTCCGGGCTTAGATAGGTGGGTACCGCTACCAGATCCACTGGTACCACTTGCGCTGATTTGAATTATAGCAGCTATTGCTGCGGCTGTTACCGCTGCTTGGAAAGCACCAGGATCGTGTTGTGGTGGTGGAGGCGGTGGTGGATTCTCTGTTCTGGTATTGACTACACGCCTTATAGGTCTACCGCGAGGAATCCTTTGCTATAATGAATACGAGATGAAACGGTGATAAGTCTATAGCAGTGGTTATAAGTCGAATGCTGATTAACTAAGTTATCCTAGTTCTGAGTGTATCCTGTTCTGACTTCCATAGGGTTCTGAAACAATTCATGATGGAAGTCTATATAAAATAAACTTTATGAATTATTAGTGACTACCCTCGAATGAATTTCTGTGAATTGAATATCTGTTACCAGCTGTTACGAAAATGAAATAATCCTAACACATAGTGTGAGTAGTGTTTTCACTAACTCACTAGGTCATTTTTAGTTTATTAGTTATGTGTGACGCATAGGACGTTTGGTTTCTTTGACTGATCCCTTCTCGGAATCCTCCTCATGAATCTCTTCTTGTTCCTCCTTGACTCCTCTGCTGACTGCTATGATGGAGGGGTTATCCTTGACTCCTCTGTTGACTGCTATGATGGAAGTGTCTAAAGTATCTATGAGATTAAGTGAAACATTATGGGGTGATCCTTACCGGGTCCTCCTATAATTGCGCAGTGTATACAAGTCGTATATAATTTAAGATTAAATAGACCTTCGAATAAGTGACCCTACTCTAAAACCACAACCAAACAAGGAACTGGAAGTAGAGCATAGATCACCAATTCTAAGTCTATAAAATCTCAATTATATAAAACCATGGGAGTATACACTCCAAAATTATAGACCTACCAATAAGGGTCTTTTTAAATTTTCACGTAAGTTATTTATAGTGCCTAAAATACTCCTATAGTATTTTAATGGTATGAACCTGGTAAGTATTAAACTTGTTGTTCTCTTATAGTATCATAAAATACTCCTATAGTATTTTAACTTTATGTTCTATTCTAGAGTTCCTTTGTATATAGGGTTAGGTAAGTTTTAAGTCTGTTGCAACACCACAACACTCCCAAACACATGTTGGTCATATCTAAAATAAATATAGTTGATCAGGCTATATTGATCCCATATATGATTACATAACTGTCCAGGTTTGACCGCAGTGTCCAACTTTTAAATACTTTTGTTTCGTTCTTCTTGTGATACTTGTTCTAGTATATATATATATATATATATATATATATATATATATATATATATATATATATATACGCATGTATGTATACTTTTTATAAAAGTATTGTTATATTTTAAAAATATACTTTTAGTCAGAGCACTTCGGCCCCATTATATTTATAGTTGTATATCTTTTAGAGGTTGATATACTTAGTTCACTATAAACAATGCTCTAATACCAATCTGTCACACCCCCAAACCGGAACGGTGGAAACGTTCGGGGGCAGAGGACGTCATGCTCAGTATCACAACAAATGTAGAATAGTAACAGCAAAAACAGCCATTACATTAATATTAAAGCGTTTACATTGTATTCAATTCACAAAAGATTGAATTCAAAAGTAAATAAAAAAGCAAGGACATGAAGCTACTATGCTCCATCTTCTGAATCCCGGTACGCGTACCTGTCTACTAGTTTCCTGAGAATACAAGTGATTTTGAAAGTGTTTCAACATTTAAGTTGGTCAGTTCATAAGTATTTTTGTTAGAAACGTTATACTCTATGTTCTTTGGAAAAGTTCGCATGTTACTTCAGAAAATCCTATATTTTCTGATGTGATGAATGATAAGTAAAAATGACTCTAAGAATTCCTTCTATGAGTAATTAATGAATACCAGTTGTATAGAATCCAGATCAAACAGACAATCGATTGTGTGGATCTGCCCTAAGCACACAACCAAACAAGGAACAGGAAATGAGGCGGAAGTCACACATTCCATTGTTTGTTAGATCCTCATTGTATATAACCCTGACGTATTCACCAGGTGCTTACGGAGTTAACTGTAATAGTTCTTTAAAATATGATGAAAATATTCCTTAAGAAAATCTTATATTTTCTTTAGTAAAATGGTAACCACAATAGTTCCTTCTACATTCACTTAGTTTATACTAGCTATATATAACCTAATATCGAACGGACAGTTAAATGTGTGAAACTGCCCTAAGCCCACAACCAAACAAGGAACAGGAAGTAAGGCGGAAGTCACACATTCCACTGCCTATCGGATATTAATTATATATAACTCTGATGTATAAATTAAGGAATTATAGAATTAACCATTTAAGGTCCTATATGTTATACTAGTTTAATAATAAGTATTAAACCTTTTATAAATAAGCTTCTAGTTTTACTTACTCTATTGTGAAACATTGTTTTCGGTAATAAATGTTATTGTTTTCAGAAAGTTCTATCGAAAACTGTTTACCTTAAAATAACGATGTTTACCATATAAAATCCTATATTTTCTATAAAACCGACTGGTAGTCTTAATTGTTCCAAGATCGAAATGCACAAGTATAATTAATATACTTACTTCAATGATATCTAGTTTTGTTGATAAGTTAAACTGAATAAAGACTTGTTTACCCTGAAAACCTGATACGGCGATACTACCCTCCCATGATCACTTAATACAAACGAGTTGTATATAACCGATATCGAACAGACAGTTGAATGGGTGAATCTGCCCTAAGCCCACAACCAAACAAGGAACAGGAAGTAAGGCGGAAGTCACACATTCCACTGTCTATCAGATTTCAATTTAATCTAACCTTATTGTATATACTGAGTATCATATAGTTAATATCCCTTATGAAAGTTTAGGAAAAGTATATTACTACGTAAATATATCGTTATTTCTCCTTGTGAGTTATATGACCATACTAATTGGACCGGTTAAACATGACGTTCTGTAGGCGTCGAAAAAGATGTGACATTTGTCACCCGTAGACATGTCGGTCCCACTGTTGCTAACATCGAGGTGTGGGATTATCAGTCCCATACAGATCTAAACACAAACTCACGCTCTCCCTCTAGGAGACTCTGGTTCATAAAGGTAGACTTCCACTGGTACTTATGTAAGTACTCGAAGACGTGTCTCACAAACTAGATTAACGACTTTACAAATAATAATGCGAGAAACCCTTTTTATAAATAACATATAAGTTTGTAAAAAGATCCCTTTTGTTTCATAAACTATATTTATCATAGTTCATAAGTTTATTTCCATGTTTCAACCTGGGTTTTGTAAAATAGTTCATATGATCCATAAACTATACCTATTATAGTTTTTTTTATTTCCATGTTTTAACAAGTTTCATGTTTTCATTCACATTAACGGAAAGATAACGAAATAAGTAAAATTACATTTTTAAACACAAGATTTCTTGTGTTTTACTTGTATCCCCCCCTAAAAAAAAGCTTTTAAAACCATTTAAAAAGGTAGATTATAGGGGTATGAACTCACCTTATGTGAGTGATTCGATTGAACTCACCTTATACTCACGAATGAAGTCCCGGAGCACAAACGAGTCCTAAATTGCATATTGTGACATATATATATATATATATATATATATATATATATATATATATATATATATATATATATATATATATATATATATATATGTATATGTATACAGTTAGTGTATTTAACATCTAAGGTGCACAGGAAACAACCTATGAAGTAGGGACCACTTACAAATAAGTGTTAGAATCGAAAAATGGAAGGCTGAAAGTTGATCACGGCCAGGCTTGATGGGTTCACCGTCCCATGAAGGGTTCACGGCCCATGGATGGTTCACGGCCCTAAGAATGGTTCACGGCCCAAGAACACTTGAATATCTTGATAAAAGATGATGAATCAAGGTTGAAATCAAAGAACTCTATATGAACTACAAGAAGGAAGGTGCTTCTTATGATATTGAAGAGAGAGGAGGGTTTTTGGCTGAAGTAACTTAAGAGAGAATGGTTGACTTCACGGCTAGGAATGAAGAAATGAGGATAAAAATCGATCAAACACATATATATAGGGAGGAGTTCACGGCCAAAGGTTCACTACCGAGGGTTCACGGCCGAAGGTTCACGACTCGGATGTTCACGGCTCGGATGCTCACGGCTCGGATGTACAAGGCTGCGAGGTGTTCTTGGTTCAACATGATTTCACTTCTTAATCACAAAACTCTTTTGATAAGAGGTTTTTATACTTAACACTAATTAATCTAGCCATAAAGGATAATAAAAGAAATGAGTTTGACCTTTATACGACATGCTTGGATTTTATTGATGTTTACTAGATTGAAATTACGGGTTGTCACAGCTTAACCCTGAACCCTCTCGCAACCAGAACTGGCTCTCTACTTGACTTAGGATGATACCATGATGACTGGCCTTCCAAGTTAATCCTTAATCAAACAATGTCTTAACCGCACCACCTGATTTGCCGTTCAAGGCCCCGCCGGCCACACGGTAGTCTGCTCTGCACTCACAATACTGACCTATCTTGCATTCTTCCCAGCCTCAAGGAACCATGGGACTCCCTCCAGATATATCAATCCAAAACTCTAACATGGGTACAAATTCTAAAGTGGCTCGTACTTGGAACTATCCCCGGCAGCCCCAAGTGACCATCCCTCACTTGAATTCATCTACATTCTGATAAATTAATATTCATTGGACTACCTAGCCATCCCACAATCTTCCTACCTAATCACCACCAAATTGAACTTACTGGACTAAGATCCCATGATCCAACGAAATTGGGTGCTCACACCACAAACCAGATGAAGCACTTTACAATTCTCGACCAAGATTGGTGTATCCAAAGTAGCTTGCCTTGATAAAATTCCACATCCTTCTACAATCCAGACCGTTGTTAAGGAACCCAAAATACCCGCAATTTGATTAGATAGATAGCCACTTCAATGTTCTTCCTACTATCAAAACAAGCTCGAGTCTGCTATAGACCATAATTCCACAATCCAGCAATTCGGGGGAACATAACCAGAAGCCATGATATACCATAACAGAACATGACGAATGGTTGTCACGATCATTGACCTCCAATTATACAGCTCAAAACCTTCGAATCATCCCCACCCATTGACGATGAACGAGAACAACCAACGATCGAGAATGCACTAACAACAACCCGATAATCCGAAGTTTTCCACTAAACTGAACTCATGCAGTGCTACATATACTCAACCATGAAGTTGACTGACAGATCAATCACTACTTATCTCATACTATAGGTAGCAATCTATACCTTGTTGACGAATCCTTCAAACACCCAAATTCAACCCTAGAGACCCAAACGGCTAATGACCTAAACATCAGCGAACCGGAACGAACCACTGACTACAACGAGCTTCCTGACCAACAACTTCCTGCTGCAAAAACGATTCATGCATTCCTGAGCTCATACAACAAAGGTTAACTTGTTTTACACCCCGTCTTGACCACGTCTTGAACCAAAGCCTCGCATATCCATATTGAAAATCCCTATAAACCGTTCTTCTGAAACCACAAACTCAACAGATCCAGGATCTTTCAAATAACATGCCCAGTTCTCCCCTACTTGGGTCCGAACTATCTCCAGCTGACGTTGAAGACAAACCCCACTCAAACCAACTCAGCCAGATACATATCGTCCCTGACTCTTGGAATGTATAACACAACGCAAGATAATCTCCGAGATAAAGACCCAAAAACTTAAATACATTCTGAATCTCAGATGCAGACCTCGGAAACTTCCCAGACCTAACCGCCTCTATCGTCGAGAATCCCATGCAAAAGCACAAGCAATAACCCTAATAGCCCATTCATAGCATCGATTCTCTATCTAAGACCAACTGGACTACCATAAACTTTGCCTCTGATTCCATGACCTTCACTCCATCATGAGACGCAATCATGCAACATGAGGAATCATCCACACAGTCGAGACTCAACAAAATTTGTTGTTTCCGATTCACTTTTCCTGATCATCTGGAACAACCTGTCAGAACACGCACTAATTGAACTCAAGGAAATCATACCTATGGTCCTCATCTTGTATAGTCTCCACGAAAATGAATCTCTTTCCACACATAAAAAAATTGAAGAACAGAATCCTTGTCATAGAAAATGTCATCATAAGCCATCGGCCGATCACTCAATCTCAAAACTGCAATCCTCAAGCCGCTCATCCCAACCGCTCCCTCATTGAGTCCCACGACTCAGTCTGAAACTACCTCAAGTAGTGCCCCCAAGACTTTGAAATCGACTACTCATCATGGTCTGCACCATTCAACCCCACTTATATGGCCACTAAGACCCCAACAATCATCAAACCCGTCTTCTTCCCTGATAGCCATAACCGAAAAGCTGATAATAACCAAAATGTTGCAACAAATCCATGGTGCCAAACCACGTTCCTACCCTCAACCAGCTCCTTAGAATTTTCGGGGCTTTCCATGATTCGACTACGGATCCTGTGCTTCCAGTAGAACGGGCACAATACTGCCTTCCACACCTATCCGTACTCTCCTCATAATCATCCCAAATCCTCTAAGTCACTTCCATATAATGATACTCTCCAAAATCAGCTGAACAACACATCACTCGCACAAAAGTGCTTCCTAGGATCTCCTGATGTTCCCACCTCACCCTGCCATCAGTTGCTAAAGGACCTCTACTAATTTCAATTAACTACTTCACGAATACAATTACATGAAATAAAGCTTAGATAATCCTTTGAGTAAAAGACTCAGCCCTACAATGGTTGGACTCAAATGAGAGTTACGTAATAAGGCCAAGTCAACCACTCTAAGATTATTTAACCCTTACTGCATGTAACTTAACATCTTCATGCGATAACTAACATACATCAATATGAGTCCTACAAAGCACAAAGCAAGCAAAATTTGGGCATCAAGAACTAATAACATCATATAAACAGGCAGTCTTATTTCAGAAGCTTCTGAAGATCTCTAGTCACTAACATGCATCACTACCACCTCACACAACAGGCATAAAGGCATCTCTCCTAATCATGCATCCTACCATGCAACTCTGAGCAGATCCTTAGACCTAATCTAGCATGCAATTCTCATATACTCACATCAAATATTAATAATATAACACACATGGGTATTTTGGGAAATACTTACTTGAGCTCGGCTGATTGCACGCATCGCACCCCTTTTTATTTTAAAAACTTTATCAGAAAAACAATTTCTTTTAGAAAATTTTACCAAATCCCTAGTTTGAGTTCAAGCACACCCGAGAGTATGCCTGAATCCCTCAAACCAAGGCTCTAATACCAACTTGTAACTCCCCAAATTTCAACCCAAATTTTTCGATTGAAACTTTAAGTATTTATTTAATTCACAACTGCAAGATCTTAAAACATTTATCAGAGTATCATTAAAAGTTATCAAGTACACAAGTCCCCCATTGATGTGATGCAATCGAGCAGTGCCCCTCCTTTAATATAAGAAAACCTGAAACGTGTAAACCAAAAATCGTAAGCACAAAGCATAGTGAGTTCCCCAAAATACCACACACATCACATCACAAATAAACAACTATGGGTTATCAGCAACCGTGGGGATTATTAGCAGTCCTAGTGGGTTATCAGCAACCCTGGAGACTATCAGCAGTCCCAGTAGGCTGACAGCACACCCGATGGGTTATCAGCAACCCTGGAGACTATCAGCAGTCTCAGTCACATATAAACAACATAACACAATAATAACAGCTAGACCCAGTTGGTCATCACAGATACAACTATTCTACCACATAGGTTCATACATACATGCAAGAGTCACAAAGACAACTAGCATCCTACATACATAATTTAGTGAGTCGCCAATGGTGCCTTCGACTCACGAGCACCGACAGAAGACTCACCTGAATCGAATATCCCTGAAACACTACAACACGATCCCTTTTCTGCACTGCTTGCACCCGCAAATCTACTAATACCAGAACCAGATAAAATCTTATTTAATAGCCTAAAACCCTTAAGATTGACCCAATGTCAAACTTAGTCAAAAACTCAACGGTCAACGAAAGTCAAAGTCAACAAGTCAAACTTCAGGCTGAGTACGCCCAACGTACTCAGCTCGTACGCATGGCGTATTCACCATCCAGGGAAGGGACTCCTCACGAGTACGCATAACATACCCAAAGGTGCGCCCAATGTACTCGGCCAAAAGGCACTTTTCAATTAAGTGATTAATCTCTTAAGTCCTTTCCTCCAACACTTAGATCTAGTCCCACACCATCATTCTAAGTCCTAGATTTCCACCTTTATGACTTTCCATGTCTAGAAAAGGTCCAAAAGCCAAAACCTTAACTTATTAATTCATTAAGACATCATGACAATTTCATGGAAGGAATAGAAGGATCAACATCACATTTTTATGGATCCAAATAGCTCCATAATGGATAAAGTTTCCAACTATATCCATTAGAATGGTAACCACCAAGATCTAGACTTTACGTATCAAAGGGACCAAAAAGTGCATCTTTTTCAACTTAATCCAATAAGTCCAAGTCTCCAACCTCCAGATCTGAATCATAATGACGGTAGATGGATAAAGTTTACAACTTTATCCATAAGAAGGTCACAAACTTTCAAGATCTAAACTTTATGCACTAAAACGACCAAAAGCTCGTATCATCCAAAACTAGCTAGATCTAACAAATGCATCATCAAGATTCAAACTTTATACCTTTAGAAGAGATATCAAGGTGAACAAATTCCAGATCTACAAGCTCCAATGCAAACAACACTTCTCGAATGAGCTCATTCTTCTCAAAGATGCACCAAGAACACTTTAAATAACTCAAAACCACCTCATTTTAGCTCACAAGGCTCAAACTAGGGTTATGGTTTCATGGGAGGGTGTTGGAGAGGTGGAGGCTAAGAATGGAATGGTTTGGGGAAGTGAAGGAGCTTAAATAGGGCTCAAACCATGAAAATAGGGTTTGGGCACTGATTGTGTATTCCCTGCGTACTCTTGGTACGCCCAACTTACTCATGATGCCTTAGTACGCCCAACGTACTACCTTATGTACGCCTAACATACTCAGCTTAACCCAAAACTGTCCAAACTTCAAACGGTCATAACTTCTTCGTTTGAACTCTGATTTCGACGATCTTTATAACCACGGAAAGGTATTGAGGATCTCTAAAACCCCATCTAATTACTTTTGACTTGAAACACATCGACCTAAAATCCAAAATTCATAAAAGAAGTTTGAACACTACTTTCCCATTTTACCCTTTGACTCCAAAGCACAAACCGAACTCTTGGATCACACAATCTACAATACCCACATCCAAATGGGTCTAAACCTATCATTACCAAAGCCTAAAGTCTTATGATACTTGACCTTCAGGTCACGGCCCTGAATTATGAAACGACCAGAAACAAGGTGTTACAACTCTCCGCACTTAAATTAGATTTTGTCCTCGAAATCATTTCTTACTATCTCTCTGCCGAACCAACGATCCTGATTGAACTCTCTGAATCAAGAAGATGATTGGGAAAGTCAGCCCACTCCGATAACCATCCAACCTTACTACTGTCAAACCCAAAATAGCGGAAATCACAAGCCCTATCGAAGAATGAACCTCAACTTTGCTCTAAGACCACGAGTGTCCAACCGCTATGCCTGAAACTGAAAATTGTGATCGATGTCTACGTAGGGAAGGCAAAACCACTCCAAACCATTTCTACATTGACTCAACTTCATATCCCAAACCGCACAAACCTATCCATCTAGAACAAATTTATGGATACCCGAAACATATCCTGAACTGACCACTTACCGGTACCGAAAAATCCTCATCGAAAACTAAATCAGCTCCAGACTCAAACTGAGCAGGTACAGGTGGTCCTAGTCTATCCACCAACACGAATCCATCATTCATTCACTCCTAGTTAAGGATAGCTCAACCAACCAATGATCGAACAATCACCAAGTCTGCTTAACCGCAATGACGACTACAAACCAAACCGAGTTCTACCATCACATATGGCCCCAACCCAGCCTACGATTCCAAGTATTACAGATGTTAAGGCCCACTCAAAGTCCTTCACCCAATCATGTGACGATCTAAATCATCCTAGAGAATGCCACGAGCCAAGGCACAAACTTCCATCACTGTTACCACCGCCTAG
Organism: Lactuca virosa; assembly: GCF_052849685.1. Taxonomy (NCBI): domain Eukaryota; kingdom Viridiplantae; phylum Streptophyta; class Magnoliopsida; order Asterales; family Asteraceae; genus Lactuca; species Lactuca virosa. The sequence goes on along the minus strand of NC_136431.1, from coordinate 114,251,268 downwards.
CAACCGAGTGAATGCTACGGCTGCTCCGCATTGTTAAATTACTCGCACAACCGCATCCTATCCTAGTGAATGATACGGTGCTCTGCAGTCTTACATCACATTCACAACCATACACTAACCTGGTGAATGCTATGACTACTCCGCAGTCTTACATCACTTCCACAACCACATATTATCCTGGTGAATGTTACGGCTGCTCTGTAGTCTTACATCACTTGCACAACAACACACTATCCTGGTGAATGCTACAGCTGTTCCGCAGTATTACATCACCCCCACAACCACACACTAACCAAAAACACTTAGAGTCAAAACCTTGCCTACCAAACTCTATCAGGTGTTCGGGTCGTGCTTCAGACCCCAAAGCCTTCATCAGAAAAGAACATACAGAGAGGTCCTAACGTAACCCTCGACCTGAACCTAACCATGAATACATATCATTTGTTCTGATGTTCGTCACTGGCAAAAGAACACTATTCCTTGCTTAACCCTGAACCATCTCGCAACAAGAACTGGCTCTCTAGTTTACTAAGGATGATACCATGATGTCTGACCTTACCTAGTTAATCCTTAATCAAACAATGTCTTACCCGCACCACCCAATTTTCCGTTCAAGGCCCCGTCAGCCACACGGTAGTCTGCTCCATACTCACAATACTAACCTATCTTGGATTCTTCTCAGCCTCAAAGAACCATGGCGCTCCCTCCAGATATATTGATCCAAAACTCTAACATGGGCACAAATTCTAAAGTGGCTCGCACTTGGAACTATCCCCGGCAACCCCAAGTGACCATCCCTCACTTGGATTCATCTACATTATGATAACTTCACATTCATTGGATTACCTAGCCATCCCACAATCTTCCTACCTAATCACCACCACATTGAGCTTACTGGACTAAGATCCCATGATCAAATGATATCGGGTGCTCACACCCAAAACCAGATGAAGCACTTTACTACTCTCGACCAAGATTGTCGAATCCAAAGTGCCTTCCCTTGATAAAGTTCCACATCCTTTTACAATCCAGACCGATGACAAGGAACCCAAAATACCCGGAATTGCATTAGATAGATAGCTACTTCAATGTTCTTCCTACTACCAAAACAAGCACGAGTCTGCTATAGACCATAATTCCATAATTCAGTAATTCAGGGCAACATAACCAGAAGCCATGATATACCATAACAGAACATGACGAATGGATGTCACGATCATTGACCTCCAATTATACAGCTCAAAACCTTTGAATCATCCCCACCCATTGCCGATGAATGAGAGCAACCAACGATCGAGAATGCACTAACAACAACCCGATAATCCGAAGTTTTCCACTGAAGTAAACTCCATGCAGAACTACATATACTCAACCATGAAGTTGAATGACAGATCAATCAGTACTTATCTCATACTATAGGTAGCAATCTATACCATGCTTACGAATCCTTCAAACACCCAAATTCAACCCTATAAACACAAACGGCTAATGACCTAAACATCAGCGAACCCGAACGAACCACTGACTACAACGAGCTTCCTGACCAACAACTTCCAGCTGCAAAAATGACTCGTGCATTCCTGGGCTCATACAACAAAGGTTAACGTGCTTTACACCCCGTCTTGACCACATCTTGAACCAAAGCCTCGCATATCCGGACAATAAATCCCTATGAACCGTTCTTCTGAAACCGCGAACTCAACAGATCCATGATCTTTCAAATAGCATGCCCATTTCTCCCTTACTTGGGTCTAAACTATCACCAAATGACGTTGCAGACAAACCCCACTCAAACCAACTCAGCCAGATACATACCATCCCTGACTCTTAGAATGTATAACACAACGCAAGATAATCTCCAAGATAAAGACCCAGCAACTCAAAGACATTTTGAATCTCAAATGGAGACCTCGAAAACTTTCGAGATCTAACTGCCACTATCGTCGAGAATCCCATGCAAAAGACATTCCAAATAGCATGCTTAGTTATCCCCTACTATTAGTAAGAACCCAGTATTCAAACTTAAAGATGGAATATAAATTCTATTTTGTTTATTTGTGTACTTGTGCTATATATTTAGTTTATCAGTGATCCATGAACTTAGTCTCACAGCCCGGCATGTTCCGCCGCCTCGACCGGAGGTGTGGCATTAGCGGACCATTCAAACACTCGAGAATATGTTGAGGGCGTGTGTCAATGATTTTGGTGGGATTTGGAATTCCTAACTTCCCCTGGCATAGTTTTCCTACAGCAATGGTTATTATTCCTGTATTGGTGCACCGCCTTTCGAGCTTTTTTATGGAAGGAAGTGCCGTACACCCGTTTGTTGGGGAGAGGTCAGTCACATGGTCATGGGTAGGACTGAGGTGGTCCTCCAGACGACAAAAATCATCCAGCAGATCAGGCAGAGGTTACAGACATCTCAAAGCGGACATAAGAGTTACGCCAATAAACTGAAATCCGAGTAGGAGTTCCAGGTCGGGGATATGGTGTTGTTGAAGGTATCACCCTAAAAGGGTGTTATTAGCTTCAGGAAGAGGGGCAAGTTGGAGACCTGATTTATTAGATCATTCCAAGTGGTAGATAGGGTAGGAAAGGTGGCCTATCGTTTGGATCTGCCTGAGGAGCTTCGCCGGATTCATAGCACTTTTCAGGTTTCACAGCTCCAGAAATGTGTAGCCGATCATTCAGCGGTGATCCCATTGGATGACATTCAGGTGGATGAGCGCTTGAATTATGTGGAGAGACCGGTATTAATCTTAGACAAGAATACGAAGACCTTATGAAACAAAGTGGTACCTTTGGTCAAGGTCTAGTGGCAACACCAAAAGGGTTCCGAGTGGACTTGGGAACCCGAGACAAAAATGCAGGAGCACTACCCAAAGTTATTTACTGTTGAGCACTTCGAGGACGAAGTCTGATTCAAGTAGGGGAGAATTGTAACGCCAAGTTTCGGGTATGTTCCTTTCAAGTAATTTTAATATTTTGGATATTGGATCTCTGGTGGCCACGGTGTGGTAATGGAGTCCCACGGCGTGGCCAAGGCCAGAGTTTTCGTGGACTCTAAGTTAGTGTCATGGAATGGAATATATTGCCATGGTGTGGCTGTTGTTTAATGATAAACCTTAATCTGGGGTTGGAGCCCCTATTTAAGGGAATGTGATGGCTAGGGTTACCCACCCTCAACCTCATTCACCCTCCCTCATCCTCCAAGAGGAAACGCTAGCCTCCATTGATAATCGTTGAGCCTTTGTGTGTTTTGGTGGTATTTTGAAGAAGAAGAATGCATATTTCAGCTTGGTTTCAGCAAGCAAATCTTCCCATCTATCTTGAGCATGTTTATAAACTTTCGTAAGTCCCCAAGATCTAATCTTTATGCTATTTATCTCTAGATCTAGCTCTTTTCTCCCTAAATCTTCATGATGTGAGATATTAGAAGGTTGGATCTCATAAAATTGGCAACTTTATGGATCCATGTGATCATTCTAGTGTTATATGTTCCAGATCTAATGATATGTAGTTTTTGGTTCCATGCTCAATTTTAAGTCCTATTGCCACATTTTTGACCTAAACATTGAAGGGACATTCATGTCCATAAAGCTATAATTTTTAGGGATTCTTAAGAGTAAGAAACCCTTCTGGAAACTTTGGATGATCAACTCTACTGATTGGGTGCTTAATGAGTGTCTTGATGCATTTAGTCATCCTTCAGGAATTAGGGTTTATGATCCTGACTTATTGAAAAGTCTTAATGTATAAAGTTGGAAACTTTATCCATTAAGACCAGGGGAAGGACCAGATTTGGGCTTTGGAGCTCTGAAAGTTGTGGGAAAATGGCTTAATGGATTAAGTTATCCATACCAGTCCCCACGGCCTGGCCTTAGGTTACCACGACGTGCCGACTGGGAAGAAACTCCTATGAGTTGTCGTATAGCAGCCACAGCGTAGCCAAGGATGGCCACGATGTGGAAATCAGTTGGAAGTTGACTTTTGACTGTTGACTTTCACCAAGTTTGACTTTAAGTCATTTAGGGAATTTTGAGTAGTAGAATGAGGCTTAGTCCCTATGTGTTGTACAGGTGACCCGTAGAGCCGGTATTTTGAGCATCATTCAGTTCAGCTATCTTTCGGACATTGAGGTGAGTTTTCCTCAATGTACTTGTGGGTCGAAGGCACCAATGACAGACCACTAGGTTATGTATCATGGTATATAGGATGATGTTATGTTGGTTATATGTTAGACTGGTAGATTTGTATGATTACCTGTACTTGCTGGTTATTGATTATTATTGCATATGTTGACTTTTTATTGTTTTGATGGGTTGAGGCGGTCCTGCTTTATGTAGAAGGCCAACATACCCGGGTGGACCAGTTGAAGCTATAGGCCCAAGGGAGCGGTCCAGCTTATAGCTGGAGGCTTGGTGGTGGCCCAACCTAGTGTTGTAGGTCTGATTTGTGTGCAGTGTATTATGATGTTGTGTGGGCTACCTTGTGGAACTCACTAAGCTTTGGCTTACAGTTTGATGTTTTGGTTTTAGGTACTTCAAAAGACAGGGGCAAGGCAAAGGCTTGATTGTGCACATCATCTTGGATTTTTATATGACTTATGATTTTGGGATACTTTGATTCATGTTTATAGTTTCGAGAAACTATGTTTTTATGTAACTTATGGATTTTGAAATGGTTTGAAAAATGAAAATTTTTGTCATGATTTTGAGATGTTACAAGTTGGTATCAGAGCCCTGGTTTGAGAGAATTTGATGAACACTTGTGTGAGTCCATACTCAAACTACGGATCTGTAAAATGTTTTCAAAATTTAGAACCAAAAGAACCGAAGGAAAGGATGTGATGTCTAAAATCAGCCGGAGCCAAGGAAATTAATTACCCAAGATACACATATTTGTTTTATGTATTGATAGGGAAATTCTTGCTAGTATGTAGGCTAAGGATCTTCGGGAATTGCATGATAGAATTGCCTGATGTATGATGCCTGATAGCCTAGGAGAATTTCTTGTTCATGGTTAGGTGAATAAAATTGCACAGTTGAGTCACGATCTCTTTCAGTCACAGCAGAAGGTATGACAGCCACATCCTCTTCAGAGATTAATATACTTTGTATAAAATCTTCAAACTCATTCTCTGTCAAATCCTTTTCTTGATCCTCTTCTTCTTCATTATCAGATACTTCAATCTCTTCAAATGCAAATTGAAATTTTGATTTAGGTGCCACGTGTTCCTCTGCAACCTCAGCATTAATGGAACTAGCAACAGCAGTGTTTTCAACTTCAGCAAACTTTCCAAACTTAACCAACTCCTTCAATACTTGATAGGCGACTTTGGCAGCTTTTCTTGATTGCTTCATGAGTCCAACGGTGTTGGGACCCTAAGCTTTCATGTCCAAAGTATCAGACGACCTCTCAATTTGAGGGTATTTTTCATTCAGGATCATTTGAAGGGACCTAGGATACATCAAAAACAGGTCCTTCTTCTTCCTCTTGAGGTTGCTTTTCATTTCTTCAAAAACAAACTGTGAAAAGTTGTAATCCCAGTTCATTGCTAAAGCGACAATAACTGAGGTCGCATTCTAACTGATTTCATCAGATCCTCCCTTCCTTCCAGAAATGAAACTCACAAAATAGTGTGCCAGAAACCTCCAGTAAGGTGGCAGCATCTTCTTGATGGTGGGAGGTGTAGTTGCAATGAAATCGAGATTGAATATCTAGATTAGAGTAAAGTATGATTGATGAACACAAGAAGTAAATATAATCTGTTTGGCTCAAATTAGCTTTCAACGAGTACAGAGAGTTTAGACAAGTTTACACAAATGAGCAAAAGTGAAGTTCTTATCTACTCTAGTACACTTCCCTATTTATAGGAAAGATGAAAGCGAACAAAAAATACAAGGGACTAAAACACTAGACTTCGTACATTAAGATGCCCTTGTAATAAGTTTACAAACTAACGAAGCTATTAAAAAGATTCGACGCCTCACAACTAAATTTGACCTCTACATTCTCCCCCTTTGTGAGCAGTGATGAATCAAGTTATTAATATCTTCGCAGTTTGATGAATGACTCTTATGATCTCAGCATACCAATTCACAATCTTTCGAATCTCAGCCTTTTCTTTTTCATTGTTCTTGGTACAACTATTCATATGAACCGGAAGATTTGTGTAATGAGGTGTTGTATACCTCTCAACATCACACACAAGGAATAAAAATTTCGAATTGTTTCCCTTTTTGTTCTTTCCAACGAAACAATTCCCAAAGGCTTTAAGCAGATCTCTCCATCTTCGAAGTTTTTCAAACTTGCCTTATTCACATGAATAGTTTGAGAAATCGATATCTCTCTGTCCCAAGACTTAGCCAATTCGATATCTGTTAATGCCAAAGCTCCATAATATCCATCAATGAATGTTTTCAAATGAACATAACCATTCTTGAAGTCTTCTTTGCTTGTAACTTGAAGCTTCGAAACATCAACATTCTTCATGATCATGGTCACCACTATTAAATCATGTAGATTCATAGTAGGGAAGTCTGCAACCGAGAAGTCGAATTATACATTGTTTGCTCGAACTGCATAATAGCGATAATTCTGCAACATACCCTCGAACAAAACGTCTTTAGATATGCCAAGAACTCGAACTATTTTGACCAATGACCATACATCCTCGTCCTTCTTCCCAAGTACAGCATGAAAATGAAACTTAAGACGTTTGAATTCAGACTTATCCTTGTACCTGTCAGCAAGTTCGAACTGCTCATCCAGGAACATCATTCGATTTACTGGAAAATCTAGTTAATTTAGATTTGAGTTCACAGTATCGAAACTCCTTCTGGGAACCTTTTCAAATTCGTTCATAGCCCTTGTCACTGTCAATGCCTCGATATATTCATAGTGATATATCTTTGTTGGATCGCCTTTGTTCAGACTAGGAGGTTCATTTGCACGTTGCTTCAAAAGGCTTTGGATATGCCTTTGTTTTTCTATCTCTACTTCTTGAGCAACTTTAATTTCTTCTTTCGAAGGTTTAATGATGACCCCTTTGCCTTTGCCTTTATCAGCTTCAGTTGGCTTGGGCTTTGACGAACCTGATTCTCCACTAGCTGACCCAATAACTATGCCCTTTTCTATTGGTCTTCTTGTTGTTGTGGTTGATGTTGAAACAAGTGTTGTTGTTGATAAAGATGTTGGAATTTGATTGGTCAATACTCTTCCAACCACCTTGGCATCACCTTTGATATTTCCTGAACCACTTCCTCCAGCACTCACTTTCATACCAGTACCAGTGCCAACACCACCCTTTTCTCCTCCTTGCACCCCTGTGTTAACAGGCAGGGAATTTGTTGGCACAAAGTGAGGAAACTTTGCAAGTGGAGCCAATTCAAAATGAATTTAGGACTCTAACTTTTGAAAATTTTCAATTATCATTTCACGAGAAATAGATATAACCTTCGAAGATTCATTCTTTGCCATAAGATCTTTCAACGCTCCCAACAATTTTTCACATTCCCAAAACCCTTCACTGCATCATCTCCAATCTTATCAACTTTTGGAACAAGTGTTGTATGCCATTGCACAACTTTCATGATTGAATCAGCCAGTATATCCACCTTGTTATGAAGATTTGAATATCTATGACCCAACTCAACAACTTCCTTCGCCATATCATCACGAAGTTCTTGAATCTTGAGATTAACATTCTCACAAACAGTCTTGACTTCCTGAACGTAAATAGCATGTCACTCTTTGGTAACCACCTTTAATTCATTCAAAGCATCATTAAGGAGTCAGAATGAAGTTTGAGCTTAGATTCAAGATCTTTATGCATGTTTTCAACTTTACTTTGAATTCGGTGCTCCTGAGCATTGAGCATCACATCCACTTCGATTCCTGAGAGAGAGTGATGACTACCGGCATTGGCTTGAGACTGTAATAGGGAATTGAGTTTTCTATTCAAGATCTTAAACTGCTTCCCAGACATGATCATATGATATGGGATTTTCTCTTCCTCATAGTCAAACTCAATTTCAGCAAACGAACCCTGAAATTCTTCTTCATCAGATTCTGTGTCGTGAACTGGTGGTGTATTAGGATATTGGGACGGGAATAAAGTGATAAAGGGTTGTTGTAACACAATGTCGAATGTAGGTGAATGAGATGTAGGAACATGTGATGGATTGGGTACAATATATGGTGGTAACGAAACAGTAGTATCAAGAACTACTGTTTCAAAAGTAGACGATACAACAATGGAAGGATTACCTTGGGCTTCATGTGTCGAAACTCCATCAACCTTGTTGACATTTGCACCCGTACCATATACGTTTGCAGTGATGCCTGAGGTTCGAACCTCCGCATTAAATGACTCGGTATGCGAAACCTCGGGTGGTATGACGGTTGTCTACTTAGGAGTTGAAATCTTTGGTTGTTCACCTGGATTGATGGTTGTGTCTACTTTAGAAGTGGTCACATTGCCATCAAGATTTCCAGTCTCCTCGAAAGTCGACTTGACTGGAGAATCCCTCACACGTGAAGAATGGCCCAGTATAGTTGTTGTAGGCGGTGTATCAGGAACCACTTCATCATCACTTGAATCTTCATGTAGAACTAACTTTCGTTGTTTCTTTGGCCTCTTTTGTTTCTTCGAAATATGCTTGGCGACATCTTCAACATGTCTTTTCTTCGAAGTTGGAGACACAGGGGTAGGAATTGTTCGAATCACCATTCCTTTACTATTCAGTTGTGCCTTTCAAATAAATGAAGGAGAAAAACTAGATGATCTTTCAGGAGAATGACGAGAACGATGAGTCATTTTCTTGAGTCGTTTGAGAACACCAGTTTTCGAAGGTACCACATCCTTCAAAGGATTAACATCTTCAGTAGCAACTGCCTCCTTCTTCGAATCTTTATTCGAAGCTTTTACTTTAACAGTAACCTTCTTTGGAGAGTGATCTTCTTTTTCAACAACTTTCGAAGGGCTTGGCTCAGCTTCCTTCTTTGAACCCCTTTTCTTCTTCTTCGAAGAACCTTCAGTTGTATGATCTTACAATTTGCCTGTTCCAACAACAGGATTAATTGTAGTCAAGTATTGTACCAACACAGGATTGAGAGGATCAACTTTTCGCAGCATTGCATCAGGAATACGAGCAATATTTGGAAAAAGTTCTGCATCGTCTTCCACTATCTTTGGATAATGATAAGTTGCAAACTCTGCCAATTCATCAGTGTCAGAAATATGAATCCCTTCCTTTGTGTAAACAAACTCCAAGATCAAGCTCCAGTATCGAGCACACGAAATCCCATCAACTACATTCGTGTTCTCAATACTTTTGAGAAATTCCTTCCATAACTGAGTCGCGTAGTCCACCTGTAAATCGTAGTAGATTCCAGCAACCATTGCATACACCTCCAAACGACCTTTGTCTAACCCAACTGTTCTTCCAGTTAAACAACGAAGATACTCCAAACATAAAATTCCAAAGACATGGTAAACCAGACTTCTTGAAATCACTCAGCTTGGCCATAACAGGTTGATGCCCCATGTCATTAAACATGTGAATGATTTGGGCATTGTTAACCTTGTAAAAAGGTTCAGCATTGGGAATATTCAGTATTTGGGCAAAACATTTCTTGGATAACCTGAATTTCTTGTCATTCGTCTGTTGGAATGTAACAATTTGAATTGTTTTGCTGTAAGTTGCAGTTGAACCAGAAAATGACAACCAGGTAAGAGGAACTGCAAAAGAACGGAACATGGCAGATGATAAAATGGAATGTTGAAGAGCAACAATTAGCATTCGTAACTCCTCTGGATAAGCATCAACATCACCAAGAACTTGATAGTTGGTGCTTTGTATCTTCATGATTGGATTAGAAGTAATATCTTCAGTGGTTTGGGATTGATTGGTCGCCATTGTTAGGGTTTGGAAGTTCTTGAAGAAATCAGAGAGAATCCTTACATTTTTCTTTGCCTTTAGCCATTGAAGCGACATTATTGATAGACAACTGAGAAAAATCAATAAGTTCCTCCTCTTCAATTTCACTGATATTGTCCGAATCATCTTCAATATCAGTGTATTTGTTTTGAAGATCAGTTTTCGAATTCTCAGTTCTTTTCAAAATCTTAATTTGTTCGTCTTTGGTCAAGGTGTCATTTACAATATCAACTAATTCATTAGCATTTAAACATTCATCAATTTTTACTATTCCATATGCATATCTATTATCTGGAACTTTATCAAAATTAGCAATTGTTTGTTCACAATCATAGGAAATATAATCAATTCTATCCCTTTCGTATGCTAAAAAGGGCAAGAGTTTCCTATGTTGTTCTTTGCTAATGTCCGAAGAATGATGCAAATCTGTCAATTTTCCATACAATCTTTTTGCAGAGTTACAATAGATATTTCGTTGTTTTAACAAAAGCTTAACATTTGCATTAAGAATGTCCCTATCACACATCAAAATTGTGATTTGCATATCTAAGTATTTGATTTTTATTTTCTTCGAATCTAGCACCTTCTGGATTTCTAAAAGTTGAGTACTTGACTTCTTAGCCTCATTACTAGCAGAAATAAGTAAATCATTAACGTAAGTAACGGCTGCATCAAACTCAGACAAAATCGAATCATATGCACTTGAAGGAATATTAAAAGATTGTAAGAGATAACGTACCTGAGAATTCATTGGAGGTTTATGCAAAGATGTGGTCACAAAGCACTTCCCAGTAATCTTTTCTTCCTCTCCTTCCTCATGCACAACAAACATCGCCCCGTGTGTAGGGTTTCGCATCTCTTCATCGTCTAAAACTGACGACCAAATTTGATATGTGTCATCTTCTTCGTCTACTCCCTTGGCCACCAATGTCAAACCCTTTGCTTTTGCACGAACTTCTTCCAGCCTTTCCACGTAATATGCTTCATCTTTCACTTTGTTCTTCTTCTCATCACGCTTACGAAGCATGCAATCAGAGGCCATATGATTTGCACCATTACAATAATGACAATCAAATCCAGCATCGCCTTTAAGCTTTTTATCTTTATTTTCCTCTTTTTCATGAATTTCCTTCTTTTCTTCCTTTTTCTCATCACTTCCAGTTTTTCCAACAGCACTTCCTTTCACCTCACTATTTTTCGTCCTTGCATTGAATGTCTTCTAAAAGAATTTCTTTACTCGATTGTTAGAGTAAAATGCAACAACCTCATCATCGGAATTTACAATTAGACCCTCATCATCAGAAGCTTCCTTCTCAGTAGCTTCTCTCTCTGCTTCCCTTCCAGTTACTTTCGAAACTAAAGCTAGCAGACCTCCCAGACTAATCTTTGTTTCTTCAGCAATTTCATGAACTTCGGATTCATGAGTTTTCAACAGATTGTACAATTCATTCAAAGAAAAGTTATCAAAACTTTGTTGAGTCTTTACCATTAAGCTCACATTTCGTCATTCCTTGCGAAGTCCCATAACAAATGTCAGATTGAACTCCATAGTTGACCTGGTGATTCCATGTAAATTAGCTGATTCAGACGATCGTAGTACAATTCGATAGATTCACCATCTTTTTTTTCAATTCTCTTAATTCAACCAGACAATTTTTCACTGAATTGATTTTTGTCTTTTCATTCCCTTGAAACATTTCCTTCAAAGTGTTCCACATGTCTTTAGCAGTTTTACAACTACGAACGTAATTGTAAATTACAGGAGGTAGAGCACCTCTGAGTTCCCTCATGCATTTCTTCTCATTCTTCACCAATCTTTCAGCCATCTCTTGAACATTTTGATTATTGGAAGAAGTTCCAATATTCTGAACAGCAGGAGGTGGATAAACATCACCGGTAATACACTTCCATAACTCTTCATCGATTCCATTCAAGTAATCTTCCATCCGATCAGCCCACTGATCATAATACTCAGGTATCAGCATCGGAATTTTAGTCGATGAACCAAGGAGATGAGAATAGGACATCATCGTGTTCATGTTGAAGTTGTCCATTAATGTATGGACATAATTTGAGAAAACTTTGAATTTGAACAAAATTAAACAGATAAAACTCTTGATAATCACCAATCGAACACTCGAATTAGCAACTAGAATGTAGAATCGACTCACAACAGTAGATCTAGAATGAATTTTTGATGCAAAAGAGTGGAAAATTGAAATCTAGAATGAGACTCAAAACTTTCATGAAATTCAGAAAAACAGATCAATTCTGTATGAATCCTGATCTGATACCAAATGTAGTTGCAATGAAATAGAGATTGAATATCTAGATCAAAGTAAAGTATGATCGATGAACACAAGAAGTAAATATAATCTGTTTGGATCAAATTAGCTTTCAACGAGTACAGAGAGTTTAGACAAGTTTACACAAATAAGCAAAAGCGAAGTTCTTATCAACTCTAGTACACTTCCCTATTTATAGGAAAGATGAAAGCGAACAAAACATACAAGGGACTAAAACACTAGACTTCGTACATTAAGATGCCCTTGTAATAAGTTTACAAACTAACGAAACTATCAAAAAGATTCGACACCTCACGACTAAATTCGACCTCTATAGGAGGATAAGTTCCTTCATAGCACATCTTCTCAAGAACTTCCTTCACTTGATCAGAAGAGTACTCAATTGGAAATGCAGATGCATCACCAAATTCAAGCACCTCTCAGATAACTTGCTCAGAAATAATTACTTGAGTTCCCTTCACCATTGATTCAACAGTACCAGCTCCGTCGGCTCCCTGCTTGATGATTAAGGTATTTTTTCCAGAACTTAGTAATCAGGACTTTGTGGATGACTGGATTAGCACGGAGAGCATGAGGAATCCTGCAGTTGTTCAAACCCACCATCATGGATTTGAATTCTTGATGAGCAGCAGGTGGATCCATAAGATATCCAGCAACATTGTGAGAGTCTACAAATTTAATCTCCTCTGCCATTTATCTGCACCAAACTAGCCAAGTGAGAATTGATTTAAAAATAATTAAATTAAATCTAAAATTTGATTTTGGTTTATGTCAAAGATTTAATCGATTTCGGTCAAATTCAAAACTTCAGGCGTTTTTGGTTAATGTAACACCTCGTTTATTAAATAAATAAATAAATGAATAGTAGCCCTAAAATCAATAATTATATAGCAAGGTGTTGGTCTCGAGGAGCTAATTGTCACAATTTTAGAACTCAGGGATTAAAAGTGTAAGTTTCGGATTGGTTTCGTAAATAATTATGAAGGCAGGGACTACATGGTAAATTATTAGGACTTACTTTGAAGAGATTTTGGAGGCTTAGGGGTTGAATGGTAACATAAGGACTTCAATTGAAAACAATTTGTAGAAGGAGGGGCTGTTGGGTAAATTTCGGACTTAATTTGAAGGGATTTTAGATGGTTGGGGTTAAAACGGTAAATTGTGGATTTGTTTTGAAAGAAAAGGGAGACGGAGGGACCATTCTTGACATTATGGCATTAAGTTTCGTAGGGCTCGGGTATATAACCCATACAAACCCTAACCCTAAATAGAGGAACAACCGTCACCTCCCCCTTATGCCTCCCTCACCGGCCGCCACCCTACCCCCTTGTTTCTCCGACAACCAAGCCACCCTTGTGCCACTCCGCTGAAGACGTGAGCCCCCACCGCCAACCGTGGATGCCGGCGAGACTGTGCACTGCCGTAGCCTCCTTTTCCGACGACGACAAGGTCGCCGCCTGCTGCCTTGCGGAAGAGCGCCATCGTGACGTAGTTGTCGGAGACGTAACCGAACCGTGAGGAGCCGCCACCATCGGTTGAAGACGCCCACCGTTCCACTGTTGCAGCGCCGCAAATGGCTTTCTTCCCTCCACTACATCCTGTCGTTGCTTCGTCGGTGCCACCTTCCAGCTCCATCCGCCGCCGTTGATGCCGATGCAAGCGTCGCTGTTGCCGACTGTTGCGCCACTGCCGTCGCCGCTCACTATCGTTGTTAATTGATGGTGTGTGCCATGTGTGTGTGTGTGTTTTTAGGGTTTGTGTGTGTTTTGTGTGGCTGGAAAACCAAGGAAGCCACCACCAACATCGTGAGGTGGTGGCTGCCACCACGTACCACCGCCGGCCACCACATGGGTGGTTGTGTGTGTGTTTATCTAGTTGTGTCTGTATTTATTTGGGTTAAAGCATTGTAAATTGTAACTAGTGGCTATAATAATGAATAGAAAACTCTTAACCACCACCATGAGGTGGTGGCTGCCGCCTCCTCCCGCCACCAGCCGCCGTGTTGGGTGGCGGTGTGCTTTGCATGTGTTTGTATTACTTTTGGGATGCTTGGACTCGATTGGACTAGAACCCTGACCACCACCGTGAGGTGATGGCCGCCGCCATGAGCCGCCGTTGACCACCACTACCCGAGGTGGTAGTGGGTGGTGCCCGACTATTAAAACCCTAATGGGCCTAATGAAACCCTAGTGGGCCTATTGAAACCCTAATTGATCTAAAGATTTAGTTTTGGGCCTATTGGGCTATGATTGGGTTGGAAACCCAAATTAGAGTTTAGAAAACCCTAATTTTGGATATATTAATTTGGACTTATCGGGACCCTCATTTTGGGCCATTGGAATGGAATTGTGAATTACACCCAATCACACTATATGGTTTACCCAATAGATTGATGGACTTAATGGATTAAGTCCTTAATGGGTTAAGTAAGAAACACTTAACCCTAATCGTCATTTTATGTGAAAACCCTAATTTCACTTGGGCCTTGAGTTGGGCCTTTCTATTGGGCCTTGAAGATTGGGTTATTGGTAGGCCATCCAAGAATAGTCATATGGAATAGAACGTTTAGATGGGCTTTAGGGTAAGGCCCATATGTGAGGTTCGGGCCCAATTTGGAAAATTAGGCCATAGATGGGCCATAATTGGGCCTTTATGATTATGAGATTTTGGGCCATTAGAAATTCCAAATGTTTGGACTGGACTAAGTAGTTGGGCCTTAGAATAAAACCATTTAAAAGTTTGGGCCCAATTGTGTTAGGCTTTGATTCACAGTTTGACCTTTGGGCCTTTGGATTGGGCATTGAGCTTGAATCAAGCTAATTTAGGGGTAAAGTAGTCTTTTACCCCAAGCATGGACTTATGGATGTATGTTGGAACCCAATTATTAATTGGGTATCGTTTTGATATTGACAGTTCGGGAAGCTATCATCCAATAGTTTGGGTTTTCGTCTGCGGCACTTCAGCAGTGCGAGGTGAGTTACCTTCCAGTAGAAGTGGGTCTACGGCCACAATGTCGGCCCACTAGTAGGAGTTGGTTGATAGATGATTGTCTTTGTGATAATTATCTAGGTTTGCTACTACCTGATATGTTTTATGTGCTAGCATGATATGATGTTATGTGATAGTGGTAGTAGGGGGAATAGTCCTCGGTTACCGGTCGATAGGGCCGAAGGGGTAGTTTAGTACCCAGCTATGCAAGACAGATTATGATATATGTGATGTGATATTATGTGGTAGTAGTAGGGGTGAAATAGTCCCCGGTTACCGGTCGACAGGACCGAAGGGGTGGGTTGGGCACTCAGATATGCCTGGCAGGGGTAGGTTGGGCACCCTGGTATGCCTAATATGGGTAGGTTGAGCACCCCGGTATGCTCAGCAGGGTAGGTCGGGCACCCAGATATGCCTGACATGGGGTAGGTAGGGCACCCCGGTATGCCTGACATTATGTGATTTGTATGGTATGTAGTATGATGGGGGAACTCACTAAGCTTCGTGCTTATGGTTTTCAGTTTTGGTTTCAGGTACTTCGTTTTCAAAGGAAAGGAGTCGGCTCGATCGCAGCGCATCACACTATGTTTTCCGCACATGAGATCTTTGGGATACTACTCTGATATGGTTTTATAAAAATATGTTTTGATTACTGACACTTTGGTTTTGACATGAGATATTATTATGGTTGTTTTTATACTGTTGGTTTGTGAATTGTTAAATTAAAAACGAAATTTTTGGTCTTGGATTTTGGGATGTTACAGTTAAAGTCAAAGATTTTATCGATTTCGGTCAAAACTGATCGATTTCGGTCAAAAGACATTTGATCAGACGTTTTCGGCCTAGAATCACGATTTCGGTCGGATCCAGGTTGGACCGAAAACCCTCGGAACCTGTTCTAATTCAAAATTTTGAAAACCTTCGAGCAATCCACTCGAAACCTGCAAATCCATGGAAACAAGTACACCAAAGACACTTTAAACATCATTATCATGATTGAAAACCACATATCTACCTGATTCACCGAAGAATTTGCAACACAAACACCGAAAACATGCAGATTTTTCAGAAAATTTTGAAAAAGCTTGGAGAGAGGACAACAATGGCGGATTGAGGTTTTCAGTGGTAGACCCTAATCAGTCGAGAAGAAGGCATATATATATATATATATATATATATATATATATATATATATATATATATATATATATATATATATATATATATATATATATATATATACCCCCGAAAACAGCGTAGATGGCCCACCTCAAAGATTTCGGCCCAAAATAACCCAAATTTTAATAAAAAATTTCCTTCGATTTTGCGTTTTAAAAACCAAAATGAGAATTAAAAATTAATACACCAAAAATTTTAAAATTTTTATTTTTATAGTTTTTAATTTTTTAATGTTTTTTTTTAATTATTTTTTTATTTCTCCCCCTAAATTTGTGCAAAACAATAAAAATATGTACAAATTTAAATAAAAATAAAAATGAAATCCAGAATAGGAACTTTTGAGATCAAACGTTATGGACCAAATTAAAGAGGTTTATCAGCACACTCGTTTATAAAAAACTCTGGTCAATCATTGATATTGTGATCCACTTAAACACAAAGACCTTTTTCATGACAGATCATGAGTGACAATATATAGCTACCATATTCCTAGATTGACCATTTTGTCTGACGACGACCAGGGATCTTGTTGTCCACTTAAAGTTAGCCAGTAATATCTACTACTCAGCCTTTTAGTTATGGGTGTAGTTAATGTTAGTACACTAGAACATGTTCCCCACTTCATGCCATACCCCAGTATTCAAGGAAATGTCTTCAGATTCCTTTACTTCAGGTGAGTGGATAATCATCGTGGAATGTATATGTTGTGTCCCAGGTCGGATCTACTGATCACGCAGAGGGGACAACATATGACTAACATAGAGAGTAGAATATTAGATATTTGTAGGAGTCAATAGACTGACTTACGAGCAGCGAACATCATCTGAGTGAATATGTTGTGTCCCAGGTCGGATCTTCCGATCACGCAAAGGGGACAACATATGTCTGACTAAGAAAGAAAGAATAACGATCTTAAACAGACCCAATTTATCAGAACCCATCAGTCACCCCTATCAATACCAAAATTAAGGACACTAGTCCATACGCCAATGAAGTGTTGAGCCACAGATCTAGATGATAGTTAGCTTCAATTTATGTTAGAGGCTTCCTTGTCTATTTTACTGTTAAACCTATCCAAGTGTCGTATTGTCAGTCCAAATGAAGTTTTCTAAGTTCAAATGAGTTCACATTGTCTAGTCCATTAAATTTAGTCCTTTATGCCTACCAACACATTGAACATAGAGTTTATACAATTCAGCTTCAGTGCTTTACACTTATTTCGTTTGCCCTTTATCACTAACTTATATCACTTCCCAAAAGATTGACACCAAAAATTCTTTAAAGAATAAATCAAAATGGAAGAAAATAAGAAATACTAAATAAAAATGAAAAGAAATTTCAGTTTTCGAAACATATCATCTTAAGAAATCCAATAAGCACGAGCTTGGTTTTTGAAAAATAGGTTTTTGGGCAATTGAAAATCAACATTATAATTACAGAGAATAGAAGAGTCAGAAAATTCAAACCGTAATTCAGCAATTGAAGAAATCCCCACTTGTGATCTTTTCTTTTCCTTTCCCGCGAAGGACACATGCTCTCCATTAAAATTCTGAATGACATGCAGAAGAGAGATGTCACATATCATGTTCCAGGAACAGCCACTATCAACATACTGAAGTCTGATGATATTCCTTCATAGCTGCTCCGGCACAGAGTACATAATCAATTGGTCTTGGGAACCTAGTCCATTTTGAAACTGGGTTGACCTTTACCATCAATTGATACTCTTTCCCAAGTCATATCCTGTTTATCAAACACAAAAAATGAAGAGACGTTAGAATTTTTAGGTGATTTGGGAATTGAAACCTTTGGTACCCATCTGTAGTCGGGTTTAACTATTTTCATGTTTAGTTTGATGGAGGTTTCAGCACTTTCTTTGGAGCATGAGACCGATTGTTGAGATGACTTTGACCTTACCGGTCTTGATCTGTCTGAACCATTTCTCAGATTAGGCTTCTTGTCTGACATGCCCTTTTTGGCCTTTTTAGCATTCCAATCATCACTGCTTGAACGTGACCTCGAAGGATTTCTTGTGGAATATTGTAATGCCCGTGTTTCTAGGCTAGGCATTAATATTTGACAATAGTCTAGGTTAACCTTTGTGACTCATTTTGAATAAATGAAAAGGAATTATGTGAATATTATGTGTTTTATGTGTTTTATGCTTAATTATTAGGGTTTAATTAATTAAGACTAAAAATGAGCGTCGAAAATAAATATTAGATAACGCCGATATTTATTAAGAAAGTTGTAGTGGTCGTGACAAGGATTACGGATATATAAAGAATGCTGAAATCCGAGTTATAACGAAGAAGTTATGACTTGTCGAAGTTTCACGACAAAACCGGCACGGTGCCGAATGTCGTAAAAAGTGAGTTTTTGATAAACTACTTTTTAGCCTTGGTGATCTAAACGAAAGTCGTAGTGTTCGTTAAACCGAGAGTATGTATAAAAAGAACGCCCAAATCTGATTTCGTATGAGGAAGTTGTGATTTTTCGAAGTTTCAGCTTAGCAGTAGACAGCTAAAAACTCGAATTTTAGATCGAGTGATTTTTAGCCGACACGACCTAAACGAGAATCGAAGGTCTCGTCAATAGTAGCACAACGGTAAAAAGACAGACGAAAACGGACGTCAGATGAAGAAGTTATGAATTTTTAACGGATTTCCTGTTCCGGTCTGTTAAAAATAATAATATAAAAATTAAGTCAAAATTAGCCGACGAAGTCTAAATGAAAGTTGTAGAGCGTAATTTTACCTACGCGTGCATATAAAAAACGTCAAAAACGGAGCTCGTATGCGAAAGTTATGGATTTTAGAAGTTTTGGCGCGAAAATCGAGAAAAATCCCCAAAACCGAGAAATCTCGCATACGTGGACTTCGGCCACGTGTCCTCGCCTCGCATCCGACACGTGTCTGAAATATTGCTGAGTCATCCGAACCGGAGAGCTAATCCGAAGTGGTCCAATGAAGCTGCGACGCGTGCCCCTTTCCTTAATCCATCCGAGCTTCGCAGGAGCCACGAGCCACCCACCTCGGACCCGGACTTCGGTCCAATCAGGACCCTCCAGTGAGGCCCTCGCATGCGCAGCCCACGTGCGAGCCAGGTGCTGCCCCCTTCGGATCTGCTGCCGCGTGGCCTCCTGTCAACCGTCCGATCAGCAGCTCGCATGCTATAAATAGGAGGGTGCGAACCCTCCCGGCTAGAATTTAAGAATTGGCAATTTTGGCCCCTTTTTCAATATTTTGGCTATTTTCACATCCCCCGAAGCCCCGGTATCGATTATAACCCCCGGAATACGCCACGAAGTGCCCGAGAAGCCCGGAAAATTTATCTTTTCGGTTTCGAAGCCCGACCCTTGCAGAGCCCGGTTTCTCAACAAAACTCCCGGTTTTATTAGAAACGATTGTTTTAGGAAACGAATTGCTGCCCGATTTTCATTAAATCAGGTGAGTGTATAGTCACTTTCATCTTACACATAGATATGAAGTATTTTATATAAAATACGTGCTATGTGTATATATGTTGTTTGTTTATTTGAGATGGATGTTGAATGAATGTTTTATACATGTTTAAAATGATTTAAAATGTAAAAATATTTTATCTTCAAATATGTTGGGTAAACATGGGTAGATAAAGAATGAGGGATAAAAATACAGTATAGATGTACGTTGGTAGCTATGAATTTAGTACAGTATAGATGTACGTTGGTAGCTACTGATTTAGTACGTTGGCAGCTATGGACTTAGTGTCTGTTGTATAAACCTTGGCGACGATGTGACTTCGTGCCTATTTGACATAAATTGTTGAGGGAAAGCAATGTTGTCACCCCGATGTTTGTTTTATTTGACATAAATTGCTGAGGAAAGCAGTGTTGTCACCACATTGGTTGTTTTATTTGACATAAATTGCTGAGGAAAGCAATGTTGTCACCTTATTGGTTGTTTTATGTCAGGTTGTCCTGTTTGACATAAATAGTTGAGGAAAGCAATGTTGTCGCCCCATTGGTTGTCTTATTTGACATAAATTGTTGAGGAAAGCAGTGTTGTCACCCCGATGGTTGCCTTATTTGACATAGATAGCTGAGGAACCCCCGAAGCAATGTTGTCCCCCCCCCCCTAATGAAAATCCTTAGGCTAGGTCCCTTGTGATAGTTGTTTTAGGGACATAAAGTAAGGATAACGGGAATGAGTAATTAGGGTAATTTGGTTGATTGATTGATGTTTGAGTATAATAAATTTAATTATTGTGGGTTGAAAACCCTATATGCTCACCAGGCTTCCAAGCCTGACCCACTCAGCTTTTTATATTACAGGTAGTGGACCCCGAGCATAGTCGGATGATGATGATGAGTGATTTTTGGATTATAGGCCAGTAGTTATAAATAACTGTTGTAAGGCTTATAATGTGTTGTTTATGCTTTTGATTTGTATCGGAACATGACATCCCGAGGTTTTGATATGAAATGAAACTATACATTTCTTAAAGAAAGGTTTTGATAAACTTTTATCATGTTTTGTTTTGGGGACCAATTCCGCAACATCTTTTAAAATGATTTCTCTGATTTTATTTTAAAAAGCATAAATTGAATCGATCTTTTCTGGCCGAGAAATTAGGGGATCTCACAAATATCTCCCCCCTTGGCACGTTCTGTAACCCTTGTTTATAGTAGGGAACATATGACCTATGTGGGAAATTTCTAGCAACGTGACAGGGAGTCCCACAGTTGACACAAGTTTGTCTTTTCAAATAAATAGAATTGCGACTTGGTCCTTGTCCAAATGAAGTTTGTTTCAAAGACCTTCCACAATCACAAGCACATTTATTAGACTTTTTAACAAGTTTTTGTGGCTTGGAATTTTCAACAGTGGGATTATAATTATCACAAGCTTCTGAGGCGGTTTCAGCAGAACTAGAATTATTTTTGTTCTGCTCGAACCCATCTTGCACAGTTACTTTATCTGCACATGAAGTAGTAGCATTAAAATCATTCACATCAATACTCTCAGTTGGGCCGGATTGTTCAGTCTTGATTGGGGCAGTTATAGGGGATGACCATACTATGCAGGTGTCTCTTTCTCTTTGGTTTTTAAGGGGTGGAGTATAGTTATCATTGAAAGGAGGTGGAACATTATGGTACCCTAGACCCGTACCATCTTTGTCTTTCCATTTCAATTGCTTTTCTATCATAGACTCAACTTTCTCACTTGACACATCAAATTTCTTAAAAGTAAAGTCAACATCCTCAAATTTAGCCTTCAATGCATCAAGTTCATCAGTTAAGTTTGCAATTTTCTCCTTGGCAAACCGATAGTGAACACATTTGATGTTGTACTCTTCTTTAATCTTGCTTAAATCTTTTGTTTGTGCTTCTAGTTTTTCTTTAAGCGGTTTATTTATTTTCTTGATTTCATATATTTCGTTTTTAAGATAAAAAACCTCTCTAACCAACAATTCATTATGTTCACGTTATTTATTTATTTTTTCTTCACAGGATTGAGAACATGAGGTTTCACTTACCTTTTTGGTGATTGAAGAACTCATTATTTACCAAAAAAATATCTGACCGAAAACACCAATAGTCAACACCCTGTTGACCGAGAACCTTGAAGGTGACCGAAATCCCTAAAAGTCAAATGATTGACCAAAAACAGTTAGTCGAGAACTAAATGTTTTGGCCGAAAACTCTTCCAAACCGAAAGCCCAAGTATTTTCACCGAAAAATGTTACTCGGCCGCCGAAAACGCTGAGATCAAGTCGAAATCGTGGTTTTTGAGTTTCCTTATCCATTGAATCCCAAAATTTGGTAGATTACCAAAGATGATTTCTAATGCAATATCCTCCAAAATTAGTGACGAATCACCAGGAAAATGATAAACATGAAGAACAGCAACACGATGAACAATTAATTCCTTTTCAATATACCCCAAAAACACTATAAACTAATTAAAGTTTCGAAAGGAAATTGATGCCAAAACAGCCTTAATTCATTTTTAAGGCTCTAATACCACCTCTAAGTCCCAAAAATAGGATCTACTCAAGATATCAATGCAATTGTTTGAGTTAATGCGGAATCTTAATCAAACAAACATACAAAACAAACAATCAGATGAATCTATGAACACGTTTCAATGAATGCACACAATTATATTGATCAATTGTCGGGTACATCCAATAGTTCTTCAACCGTGAATCACTTGAATACTCCAAAATGCATTATCCTAGAATAGCTATACACAGAACATATTTATACTACCTCAATTAACCTAAAGCCCAAATATAACAAGCCCACCGAAAACACTAAGCCCACTAGTGATTTCGGTCCAAAACCGAGAACACATATTACATACAAAAACAAAGCATAAACCACAAAATATAGCCCAACAGTATGCATATCCTAGTTTTGGACTTGTAGACGGGTGGTCTGTGACGATTCCTCGAGACAAATATGGGTAGGTGTGGAAGGTAGTATGAGTTCGAACTACTGGAGACATAGGACCCGTATACGCCTCAGGGAAGTCCCAAAACCTATGGGATAAATCATACTGAGATAATATGGTAGTTTGGATTATGAATCTTTTTTTGATGTTTTCTTGGTTTATTTTCAGTATGCCGATCACTAGAGGTTCTGGATCAGGAGCTGGCCGCCCGACGCAGCCAGGTTTGACTAACAATGACATTCGAGAGATAACCACCACTTAGGTGACCATGGCTATTCAGGAGGTGGTCCTGGAGGTCTTTGGGTCTATTAAGACCATGATGATCGAGATTTTTGACGAGCAATACGCTGATGTGACTGAGGTTGTTGTTGTTGCAGCCATCTCAGTTGTTGCTATTGCGGGGGTTCAGGAAAGAGGGTCATTTCAGTACCAGTACTTTAGCAACACGAAGCCCCCAGAGTTTGACGGGGTCAAGGACCCGATTGTTGCTATGAGATGACTAGTTGATGTGGAAGGCTATTTCTTCACTTGCTCGTGTCCGGAGGACCAAAAGGTCTGGTGCGACCTGAACCTTCTTCATTCCGAGTCGAAGGACTGGTGGAAGCTGGTGACAGTGCTTATTCTCCTATGGATAAAACTGTAGTGACTTGGGAGCATTTTTCATTAATGTTCCATACTTATTATGTGTCGCTGGTGAAGAGGGAGAGATTAGCCCAAGAGTATAATCGTCATTGAAGCAGACGACGAAGTTAGTGACGAAGATCACCAACATGTTCACAGAGAGAGTCCTTTTCTGCCCCGACTATGCGGCTTCAGAGTAGGTTCAGATGTCCCATTACTTAAGTATGCTCAAGACAGAGATCAGGGAGTTTATGTCAATCCAATGGTACAGTTCTCTCTTCGAGCTACAGTCTTTCTATCGGAGGAGAGAGATTGAGATTGAGACCCATATGAGGGAGAGGAGGCAGGCTGTAGGTCAAATGCAGCCAGCAGCGAAGCGGTTCAAACCCGCAGGTTCATGGCTTGGAGGTTATAAGGGTCGTACTTGTGGCAAGTGTGGGAAGGCGCATGAGGGTGCATGTCAATCGGTTGTTGGGTGCCACAAATGTAGAAAGGAGGGGAATTTTGCAAGGGATTATCATTAGAAGGCCCCGGCATCGAGTACACGAATTTTTTACCATTGTGATCACGTCGTCCATATGAAGGCCCAATGTCCTTTGCTTGCTGCTAGCCCCATGCAAGCACCAGCCACGGCATGGCCAAGGTCAGAGTTTTCATGGACTCTAAGTTAGCGTCATGGCGTGGCCGCTGTTTAATCACAAACCCTAATCTGGGGTTTGGGCCCCTATTTAAGGGAATGAGATGGCTAGGGTTTCCCACCCTCATCTTTATTCACTCTCCCTCAGCCTCCAAGAGGAAACGCTAGCCTCCATTGATAACCTTTGAGCCTTTGTGTGTTTTGGTGGTATTTTGAAGAAGAAGAAGGCATATTTGAGCTTGGTTTCAGCAAGCAAATCTTCCCATCTATCTTGAGCATGTTTCTAAACTTTCGTAAGTCCCCAAGATCTAATCTTTATGCTATTTATCTCTAGATCTAGCTCTTTTTTCCCTAAATCTTCATGATGTGAGATATTGGAAGCTTGGATCTCATAAAGTTGGCAACTTTATGGATCCATGTGATCATTCCAGTGTTATATGTTCTAGATCTGAGGATCTATGTATTTTTTGGTTCCATGCTCAAGTTTAAGTCCTTAGTGCCATATTTTTTACCTAAAAATGGAAGGGACATGCATGTCCATAAAGCTACGATTTTTAGGGCTTTTTAGGAGTAAGAAACCCTTATGGGAACTTAGGGTGAGCAACTCTAGAGATTGGGTGCTTAATGAGTGTCTTGATGCATTTAGTCATCCTTAAGGAATTAGGGTTTAGGATCTTGACTTGTTGAGGAGTCTTAATGGATAAAATTGGAAACTTTATCCATCAAGACCATGGGGAGGACCATATTTGGGCTTTGGAGCTCTGGAAGTTGTGGGAAAATGGCTTATGGGATTAAGATGTCCAGAACAGTCCCCACGACATGTCCTTAGCTTGCTACGACATGGCGACTGGGAAGAAACCTGTATTCCTTGTCGTATAGCAGCTACAACGTGGTCAAGGATGGCCACGGCGTAGCAATCAGCTGGAAATTGACTTTTGAACGTTGACCGTTGACTTTGACCAAGTTTGACTTTAGGTCATTTAGGGTATTTCAAGTAGTAGATCGAGGCTTAGTCCCTGTGTGTTGTATAGGTGAGCACGGAGCCAGTATTTGGAGCAGCATTCAGTTCAGCTATCTTTCGGACATTAAGGTGAGT
This sequence comes from Lactuca virosa, assembly GCF_052849685.1. Classification (NCBI taxonomy): domain Eukaryota; kingdom Viridiplantae; phylum Streptophyta; class Magnoliopsida; order Asterales; family Asteraceae; genus Lactuca; species Lactuca virosa. The sequence goes on along the minus strand of NC_136431.1, from coordinate 114,226,057 downwards.
TTTCCTCACTGTACTTGTGGGTCGAAGGCACCAATGTCGGCCCACTATGTTATGTATCCTAGTATATAGGATGATGTTATTTTGGTTATATGTTATACTGGTAGATTTGTATGATTACACGTGCTTGATGGTTATATGTTAAACTGGTAGATCTGTATGATTACCTATACTTGCTGGTTATTGATTATTATTGCATATGTCGACATGTTATTGTTTTGATGGGTTGAGGCGGTCATGCTTAGTGCTGAAGGCCAAGATACTCGGGCGGACCAGTTGAAATTGTAGGCCCAAGGGAGCGTTCCATCTTATGTTATAGATGTTGGGTTTTGTATACTACCACATCCTATGGTGCACATACAACCCTAAATGCTTTGGATCTATGTTTTCTCTAATTATACATGCAATATTGTTTCCAAAGCATTAAGCCTACAACTAGCATGCAATTGACATAAACAACATAAAATACTTGTTAGGAGTTTACCTCTTTATGTAGCTTGTAGAACTTGTTGTATTTGGCCTTTAAGAACTTTGAGCCCCAAATGTTGCACCTCAAATGGTTCACAACACACCTTAGACAAATGATGACTTTTGAGAGAGTTTATGCACACTAAAATCAGTTATGGCTCTCCAAGAACACTCTAGCAAAACTTATGCAACCCATTTTAGGGTATAGGGTGTCATATATATATATATATATATATATATATATATATATATATATATATATATATATATATATATATATATAGTGTAGGAATCCAAGATTCATGGGTAAACCCTAATCCATACACTTGGGCTTATTATCCATGATCCATGATTCAAGTGGGCTAACTCTTTATGGATTCATCCATAAACTTAGTCCATCATGCATCATAAGCCCAAACCATATATATATATATATATATATATATATATATATATATACATACATATATATATATATATATATATAACTAATTTACATAAGTAGTCCCTATTAATTTAATTAGTCTCTTTTGATCACTAAATTAATTCTTGATCAATACTAATTCAACCATATGATTTCATATTAATATATTAGAACTTATAATATATTAATAAATCATAAATAACCTCTTCTCAAAAGTCCATCCTATCAAATTGTCGTGGTGATATGCAACCCAAATGGACCATGCTAATCTCGGGTCAAGTACATACCAATTATAGTTATGGGCTTAGACACCTAATCCAACAGTCTCCCACTTGGACAAGTCTAATAACTATTATTGCAAGTATGACTCCACAACTCGACTAGCAATCGTAGCTCTTAAAATTCGTTGTCGAACTCTGACATAGTCAATGACGCGTCCATTAGATAAGGGATCATATATTCCTCCATTCTAGATATCGTATGGACATGAGACATGGATTATAATCATTCTCTCTGTCCATATGTTGTTTCCCGATTTCCGATTTATAACGACCAACTAATTGAACAAATCAAATCAGTCCAGGCTTGGCCAAGCGCTTAGATTTGTCATCACTAAATCATCGAGGGGCCCACAGATATCGCTTTTATCCCTCTAAGGGTAAAAGGAATGGATAAACTTCGACTCAAATGCTTGCTTGTACTTACTCATCAAATCACACACAACAATATGTTTTATAACACCAAGTTACTGGTGCGTTTACATATGTCAATGTGCAACCGACTTGTAAATTACAACTCACATGTCTTGGTTTCAAGAATATAAGATATTATCGTCTCATGATCACTCGTGATAAAATCCATGAAGTGATTCAAATGAGCGTGGGTTTAATCCAATACTCTCTTATTCCAGAAGTACTCATGAACACTGTAGCAAACTTGTGCTATATCTAAAACACCTAGACAATCTACAATCAGATTAATGACAGTCTTGCCTCAATACCTACTTCCAAAGTATGATCGACTGTGGATAGTTTGAATAACCTAGTTATTCGGGAAGTCAAAACATGCAAAGTGAAACACAAGAATAATCGAATCCAATATGGTCTCAGAACTTATGAATATAAATAAAACACCTTTTATTTAATCACCATATTGATTACACATTATTCATTGTATAATGTTTCGATAATCAACTTAATACTTGAATTAGAACAATAGTTATCCCGTGCTCCAAGCATGCACACTATGTTTACCTATGGTCCTTACTTTGTGAAATAGATCAATTGACAACATTTCAATGATGCTCATTTCAATGTTGTCAATTGATCTATTTCACAAAATAAGTACCATAGGTAAACATAATGTGCATGCTTGGAGCACGGGATAACTATTGTTCTAATTCAAGTATTAAGTTGATTAATCGAAACATTATACAATGAATAATGTGTAATCAATATGGTGATTAAATAAAAGGTGTTTTATTTATATTCATAAGTTCTGAGACCATATTGGATTCGATTATTCTTGTGTTTCACTTTGCATGTTTTGACTTCCCGAATAACTAGGTTATTCAAACTATCCACAGTCGATCATGCTTTGGAAGTAGGTATTGAGGCAAGACTGTAGTGAATGGGTCTGTAGTTTGTCTAGGTGTTTTAGACATAGCACAAGTTTGCTACAGTGTTCATGAGTACTCCTGGAATAGGATTCGAGTATTGGATTCAACCCATGCTCATTTGTATCACTTGATGGATTTCATCACGAGTGATCATGAGACTATAATATCTTATATTCTTAAAACCAAGACATGTGAGTTGTAATTTACAAGTCAGTCGCACATTGACATATGTAAACGCACCAGTAACTTGGCGTTATAAAACATATCGTTGTGTGTGATTTGGTGAGTAAGTACAAGCAAGCATTTGAGTCGAAGTTTATCCATTTCTTTTACCCTTGGAGGGATAAAAGCGATATATATATGGTCCCCTCGATGATTTAGTGATGACAACCCAAAGTGCTCGGTCGGGCCTGGACTGATTTGATTTGTTCAATTAGTCAGTCATCACAAATCGGAAATAGGGAAACAACAAACGGACAGAGAGAATGATCATAATCCATGTCTCAGTCCATATGATATCTAGAATGGAGGAATATATGATTCCTTATCTGATGGACGCGTCATTGACTAGGTCAGAGTTCGACAGCGGCTTTTAAGAGCTACCATTGCTAGTCGGGTTGTTGGATTAGGTGTCTAAGCCCATAACTATAATTGGTATGTACTTGACCCGAGGGTAGCATGGTCCATTTGGGTTGCATATCATCAGGACAATTTGTTAGGATGGACTTTTGAGAAGAGGTTATTTATGGTTTATTAATATATTATAAGTTCTAATATATTAATATGAAATCATATGAGTTAATTAGTATTGATCAAGAAATGGTTTGGAATTAATTTAGTGATCAAAAGAGACTAATTAAATCAATGGGGACTAATTGTGTAAATTAGTTATATTTATATGTGTTGGGCCATTGATCCATGTTGGACTAAGTTTATGTATGGATACATAAAGAGTTGGGCCACATGAACCATGGATCATAAACCCATGGATATGGATTAGGGTTAACCCATGACCTTTGGAACCCTACATATAAATATGTTTCTCCATGACCAAAATCGTGGACATCTTTTCTTAGAGAACTATGGACAGTTTTAGGGCAAGGCAAACTCTCTCAAATGTGATCCTTTGTCCTAGGTGTGTTGTGAAACATTTGAGGCATTCATACTATTGGTGCTAAGCTCTTAAAGGCTAAATGCAACAAGTTCTACAAGCTACACAAAGAGGTAAACTCCTAACTAGTGTTTATATGTTGATTATATCATTTGTATGCTAGTTTTAGGTTTAATGCTTTGGAAACATATTGCATGTATAATTAGAGAAAACATAGATCCAAGGCATTTAGGGTTGTATGTGCACCATAGGATGTTGTAGTATACTAAAACCCAACAATTGTGGAATATCATCTTCATGTGGAAAGCTTTTTCCAAAAGATTTGGGAAGACCATAGTTGTCTAAACTAGACATATATAAGGGAGAAATTCAAGTTAGTTGATTTAAGTCCTTAATATAACACCCAACATGAAATATTAAGGCTAGGACCCAACATAATAATTTACAATTCGGAAGAGGGATGTCGTAATCTAATTGCAAACTATTTGTTGGTAGGTAAATGATGATTTACCAATTTCCACCATGAAAAAAGAAAATGAATTTTAGGTTTTAAATGAATTGAAAGTCCTATATTCTTTGAGATTCATTGAACTTTTCAATGGCATGTTCAATCTCGATTGTGCCCTTCAGGTTTGTGACTGAGATGCCGAGGATCACAAATAAGGTGTGAATAACCATGAAAATTAGCTTGGTACACCCAATGTTACATTCACCTAATCAATGTGTCGGTTAACCACACACACTCCATTGATCTATTATTAACATCAAGCTACCCTTTTCCACGCACTGTCAGTCCCAGATTAGTGTGCCGGTTAACCACACACGCTCCACTAACAACTTAACAATGTGCAAAGTGCAATTTCATGGGTTAGCACCAAATTCACATTTTTCCTAAGTAACTAAGATTGGGAATTTAATAAAAGTTTAGTTACTTTATAATTATCATTATATTTATAATGAGAATTAGTGTCCTATCCTACCCGTTCGGCTAACGACTCTCCACCAGTCAAGGAAGCGGTGGGTGACAGTGGACACCCATTCAACTGCCATTTTATAGGCAGTAACCTTATACCCCCTATAGACCGGCTTCGTGAATGAAGCCTACTAACGGTAAGACTGACTTATTCTTATACATATATATATATATATATATATATATATATATATATATATTATTAAACCTATAGTATTATAAAGTATAAGGGTTGAATTTTAACTTTTAAAACTCTAGTGTTTGGAATTAAAGTATTCAAAAGTGAGACTTTACAAATTCCAAAACTTGAGGGCAAGTTGTGAAACTTGTCAAAACTTTTGGTTTCCATAACTTATGAGTTTAATGTGGTTTTTATGAAAAACTTTTCATGTTCCATAACATGAGGACAAGTTATGGAAGACATTAAAACCATTTAAAATTACTCTAAAAATGAGACCTTTCATTTTCCATAACCTATGAGTTTTAATAACCTTTTTAAAGAAAACCTTTTCATTTTCCATAACTTGAGGACAAGTTATGGATTTCATTAAAATCATTTAGATCATTATTTTAATTAACACAATAATCAAATAATACATACATGATCTAGTTAAACTCATAAGAACAAGATAATTCATATCATCAATCTTCAAGAAATTAGCCTAATCATATAAACTAATACAATTCTTGAAATTATGACAATTATCTTTTAATTAGACAAGCAAGATCATTACCTTATGAAAAAACAGATTTCATGCTTCAAAAAACAGTTTGGGGTAATGATCCTAATCCAATTTCTGGCCATAACTCAAAATTTTGCACACTGAAGCACCAACTCGGCGAGTACATGAAATGGACTCATCGACTTGGTCCATTTCTGAGTGGACTCATCGAGTCACCCAGTGGACTCGGCGAGTTCACCCGTCAGAATGCAGAAAAACGATTTTTCCAGCTTTTGAAACTTAAGCAATCAAATATAATAGAAAACAACCCTAGGCTCTGATACCACTGTTGGGTTTTGTATATTACAACATCCTATGATGCACATACAACCCTAAATTCTTTGGATATATGTTTTCTCTAATTATACATGCAATATTGTTTCCAAAGCATTAAGCCTACAACTAGCATGCAATTGACATAAACAACTTAAAATACTAGTCAGGAGTTTACCTCTTTATGTAGCTTGTAGAACTTGTTGTATTTGGCCTTTAAGAACTTAGTGCCCCAAATGTTGCACATCAAATGGTTCACAACACGCCTTAGACAAAGGATGACTTTTGAGAGAGCTTATGCACACTAAAATCGGTTATGGCTCTCCGAGAACACTCAAGCAAAACTTGTGCAGCCCATTTTAGGGTATAGGGTGTCATATATATATATATATATATATATATATATATATATATATATATATATATAGTATAGGAATCCAAGAGTCATGGGTAAACCCTAATCCATACACTTGGGCTTATTATCCATGATCCATGATTCAAGTGGGCTAACTCTTTATAGATTCATCCATAAACTTAGTACATCATGTATCATAAGCCCAAACCATATATATATATATATATATATATATATATATATATATATATATATATATATATATAACTAATTTACATAATTAGTCCCTATTAATTTAATTAGTCTCTTTTGATCACTAAATTAATTCCAAATTAATTCTTGATCAATACTAATTCAACCATATGATTTCATATTAATATATTAGAACTTATAATATATTAATAAATCATAAAAATAACCTCTTCTCAAAAGTCCATCCTATCAAATTGTCGTGGTGATATGCAACCCAAATGGATCATGCTACTCTCGGGTCAGCTACATACCAATTATAGTTATGGGCTTAGACACCTAATCCAACAATAGACTGATGGGCAGTCTAGCTTATAGTTGAAGGCTCAGTGGCGGCCCAGCGTAGTGTTGTAGGCCTGATCTGGGTGCATTGTATTATGATGTTGTGTATGGGTACCTTAGGGGAACTCACTAAACTTTGGCTCATAGTTTGATGTTTGGTTTTGGGTACTTCATAGGACATGGGAAAGGCAAAGGCTTGATTGTGCGCATCATCGTATATTTTTATATGACTTATGATTTTGGGATACTCTTATTCATGTTTATGGTTTTGAGAAACTATGTTTTTATGTAACTTATGGATTTTGAAATGGTTTGAAAAATAAAAAATATTGTCATGATTTTGGGATGTTACAAAAAACTTTTAAATCGTCAAAAAATTCAACAAATCAACATGTATTCTCCCCTAAAGTCATAAAATCATAAAAGTGGGGCCATAGAAACTCACCCTAGCTGCGTGAGTTTGATTTGATCGGGAAATCGGGAAACTGGTCACTAATTCTACTTTTGGAACGAAATACTTTGAGATTGATCTAAACACATATAATGGAAAACAAACATGTTAGAAACCTAATAAATCAGATCTCATCAAAAATATACCACTGGAGCAGCCTCGTCGGAGCTCTACACGTTGTCGGTCACGATGGTGTGTGGTAGTTGTTCTTGGCCGTTTCTAGCATGATTTCGACTGGAAAAGTTGCATGCTCACATATGGATCAACGGTTGAAGTAGATGGGGCGATGGGGGATCGTTTTGGGGGCTGAAATAGTCGAGAAAGGTAAAGACAGCCAGCGATTCTCGCCAGTTTCACTCGATAAACAAAGCTGCCGACGGGGCTATTGGCAACTAGTGGAGGATGCAGCTGGCCACGATGATGATCAGGGGATTTTTGGGCTAGCTTGTCGACAAAAAATGAGAAGGAAAACGAGGCAGGAAATGGGGCAGCAGCCTCCAGTTTCTCCTTCGTTTTTCCTGCGACCGAAAGGGAAAAAAGAGAGATTTCGAGAGGTTGAGACATAACTTACTTCGTTCTGTTCTTTTAGAGGTCTCCAATAAGACCGAAGAGGGGTTAACTTAGAGCATGTAGATGGAGCTATAACTGATTAAGGACGGCTAATGACTGCTCTTATACATATTTTTGGTTTACCTTGGTATAATTTTGTGGCACTTGTGTGATTTATGGCAGATTGGATAGTACACTGCATTATTTGTTCCATTTGTGCATGTGCACTTTGAGTTATAGTTTATGTTTGAGGAGTGATGATCTAGTATGGCATGAGAAAGACTAGAACCTCGTCACAATCAAGTACTAGGTATATTTCCATTATATTTCATATGTATTAGTTTTCTTAATGTTATATGCATGTGGTGATTCTTTTGGAAACTTTGAAAGCAATAATGCATAACTTATAATACATGTACATTTAAGTTTTTGAGTTCAGCGCGCGCGCACACACACACACACACACACACACACACACACACACACACACACACACACATATATATATATATATATATATATATATATATATATATATATATATATATATATATATATATAGAGATTTGCATGTAAAGTAAATCCAAATTTATATACATGCTTGAAATTGGTCTTTGGAAGTCATAAATGACCTATAATTATAGACTTATAAATAGTAATGTTGTTATTATTATTATTATTATTATTGTTATTATTGTTATTATTATTATTATATATATATATATATATATATATATATATATATATATATATATATATATATATATATATATATATATTGTGATTATTTTATTGTTTATTTGTCATATGAAATATGGATCTTATAAAGAGTAAATTACATGAATGGTCCCTATGGTTTACGGTAATTTGCGCGTTTGGCCCCTAACTTATTTTTTTAACCCCACTGTTTGTTTTTGTTTCACGTTTGGTCTCTGTCTTACCTAAAAAGACTATTTTTCCCTTGTTTTATTTATTTATTTAAATAAACACACTCCCAACCCCACCCCCTCACCTTGCCTTACCTACCTCACCATTTTTCTCTATTTAAATAATAGTCTTTTTAGGTAAGACAAGGACCAAGCACGTAACTGATGCGTGCAAATAGCTACACCTAATTTTATAATTTATAACCTAACTAACTTAACTAACTAAAATGCACCTAGGCAGTGTACCTAGTCGGTTTATAGAATAGTTTGGTAAGTCGGGTGTCGATCACAGGGAACAGTGTTACTAATTAATCTATTTACTACTAAATTAACCTAATTATTAACAAGCTAAAAGGGTTTTATCTGATTTTGCAAGATCAGACGAACTTAACTCAAATTCAATCAATAACTAAAAATACTCTTGTTTAGTTCGAATCCACTTCTTCTTTATGGTTAGTTATCAACTATGGATTATCAAAGTTGGTTGTCTAATTTATATTATATTAGTAATTTAGGTCTAAATTTACCAATAATTAACTCATTCATGTAGAACTATGCATGGTCACACAATCAAACACAGAATTAGTTATGATTATGAAATTGCTATGGAAGATTTATTATGCAAACACAATTATGGTCATAATTTATGTTATCTAGCACAGCTAAACTTATTTACTTCAATTACTATCTAGAATTTTGGTCGATCCTAGCTCTAGCAATTCAATGTTCATCAAATCACTAGGTAAACAAGTTCATGCAGTTTAATGGTCACTAAGCTACACAGAACATGAATTCAAGTAACTAAAGAAACAAATGTTAACATGCTAGGTAGTAACAAATCAACCACAAGCAATTTACCAACTAAGGAAATCCATTATCAATAAGCTAATCCATAAGTCAAAAGCTTCATCTAGCTAAACAAGAGTAGCTTGATTCAGCTGCTCATAGCAACTAAAAAACAAATACAAATAAAATAACAAGACATGTTCAAGTATCAAACAAATAAACTTAATTATGACCTCTCACTCCTTTGGTGTTGAAAACCTTTTTCCAGATCTTCTCCTCTGTTAAAATTCGTCTTCTGGAAACCCTTTTCTATCTCCCCAAAAAGTATCCAAATCGTAATGACCCAGGGTCTTTATAATTTCCAATTTTTCCCTTTTCACGTCGTGGTTTGATGTTTCACGACGTGGTTTGAGAGGAATCCTTATCGGGCAAGGATTTTGCTTCACGTTTACTTATCTTCTGGAAGACTCATGCCACGTCGTGGCCCTCTAGTTCACGTCGTGGATTAGGTCGAATCCGTGAATTTCTTCATCTTTTGTACTCCAATTCTCTAATGTTCCAAGTATTGTCAGTTTTGGTCCCTTTCTTCGAAAATGCTTCACTTTGGCTGCAACTAACAATTTATCCTTATAAGTACCATAATTCTATGCAAATAACCAAAATGTTAATAAAAATGTAAGTAAATATTTCCTAAAAATATGTATAAATATAGCAATATCAAGATACCCCACACTTGTGCTTTGCTTGACCTCAAGCAAATCTACTTAACTTAAACTTAAACCTTCATCACCAACATCACATAGAACAATCCAACTCCAGCTCAGCCATTATGCCAAGATCTCAACGCATGTATTTGTGTCTAAAATGTTTCCTAAGCACCCCCCCCCCTCTATTCTAAATACTCACAATCATCATAAACACGCACCCACTTCTTTTGAACAATGCTCATTTTATGCAACCCTCCGAACCCATCCTCAGAACGCTCTCTAACCTCAAGGTATTTTTGTAAAGCTACCCAAGCATACATAAACTAGAGAATTACAACTCTAAGAAGATACCACAATATGGAGCTCTTGAATTCTTCACTTCTTGATATTTTAATCTTTGATTTCTTTGAATTCACCAACTTTTTGTGTAATTTTGATATCTTCAACTTTTGAAAGTTCAGAATTTTCGATCTTTGATCCTCATACTTTGATACTTTTATGCTCCAAAAATTCTTCAATTTTTCACTTTTTGGTAATGTCTCTCTTTTTTTTACATGTACTCACTTTTTATATCACTCAAAAAACCTACATGCTTAAGCAGGGGCGCTTAACTTCAACCTTTATTGGTTAAGACATAGCTTTCCTGGATACATTTTAGGTTTAGGCTGCTAAATATATCGCATTCCTCAAACTAAGCGAGGTTGTGTTTTTGTTCCATGATTTCACTAAAATAAGGGAGGCCACAAATGCACTATAACGTGTATCGGCTCAACTACACATTTAAGCTCTTATCGGATCATCCCATATAACATTAGCAACTACAGTCCAACTTATTATTACTAGATCTAATTATTAAAAAATTTAAAATTTACCAAATTTTCTAGTAATTTTACTTTTGCTACCCCCTACCCCACACTTATTACATACAATGCCCTCATTGTATGCATAAAATAAACTAAAAGCAATAAAAGGGAGAAAAAACAACAGACTCCCCTGGGATAGTGGCGTAAACGAACTCCAAAAGTGTGGATAAAATGTGCATCTCGAATGCGAACCTCTTCTGAACAGGAACTCGGATCTTGAACTCGATAAATAAATAAATGAGCCATCAAGCAATGAATCGAAACTTCAATCTTCAATAAAAGTGGATGCAAATGTGTAAAACGTGTAGAATAATGTGGGAAAGCATACGCCACATTATATAGTAGAGGAAACAAGCCATAAGAGTCTTCATAATGACCCCAAGAATAAATGTGGCAGGCCATAAAATAAAGTATGCCAATGGCCTTCAAATTTGTGAAAAAAAAAATAGAAACCACGTCGTAACGAAGAGGACCACGCCGTGGTGTTGCACAAAATCGCGTGTTAAATTTCTCATTTATACCAGCTCACGGCGTGAAATGAGGCACCACGTCGTGAAAACTGGGCAATCCAGAACTAAGATTTCCCACTTCTTCATTCAGCTTGAGATTTTGACCAACGTCTGAACTAGTTAAGACACTTCTCATTTAGTACTCTAAAGACCCTTCCTGACTCTATTCTCTCTCTTTGACGCACCCCACACTTATTTCCAATTGTGGGTTTCAACTCTTGACTCTAGACTCTAACCGACTCTTGTGTAGATGTATTTACTTTCGACTTGACTCTACTCCCGAGAATCTTAGCAATCTGAAATTAAACCACCAAAAAGAAATAAAAGGGTAACATAATAATCAAACAAAGTCTTACAAACCATAAGTTTAAAATCAAAACCAAATAAAAACTAAATAAAAACTAAGAAAAAGAAATCAATCATCATCGGTATGTCCTTATACTCCACTAGGTCCTTCTCCATCTCCCCTTTGTATCCAAAGCTCCTCCCAAGTAGGTATGTACGGGCACTGCGGCGGCACGGCAGGTGGTCGAACCACGCCCATGTGAGAAAACATGGCCTCCAACATCTGCGTGTTGTAATTCATCCCTGCACGGAGATTATCCAAATAGGACCCAACTCGGCTTTGAAATGGGTCGGTGGGCATTCCTCCCTCATGCTGTTGAGCAGCACGTCCTCTCTCAACTTCACCCCGGGCTCTAACATTTCGTCTACGGGACCTCGCTGGAGGTTATTGCTCCGGTTGCTCCTCCTCTTGCTCTCCATCCTCCGGGGGTATAACATAGCTGCCCCCGACATTTACCACCACCCGCATAACTCCCAACACTTGACTCAACAATTCATTGTCGGGAAGACGTGTAAGATTCCGCACAAACTCATGAGACAAAATACCATACGACCGAGCAAGGCGGTTGACCAAATGTCCACCCGTTATCGGACTCCCCTTCCTAGAACCGGCCGCTTTCTTCCCCATGAATCTCGCAAGCATATAAGGCAAATCACAACAAACCCCGGGAGTAATGATACTCCATAGATAGAACAAATTCTAAAGGGAAACTTTATCACCATGGTGCTTGTGATTGATAGAAAAGGTGACAAGGCGATGAAGAAAATGATACACGGGATTCCGAATTTGCGCTTCACTAGAGTCACGAGAATCGTACTTGTAACTTGAGATAGTCCGCCAAAACTGAACATCCAAAGTGTCGGGAGTAAAATACCGAACACACCCAAGTAGAAAAGGCACAAAGAATGGAGATTGAGTCTCCACTTCTGTATATAACCCCATGCACCAAGCGAACTCACGAAGACTGCACTCGATATACCCCTCCTAATCGGAAAACTAGCGCCCGTCCGTAATCAAAGTCCACAGTCCTCTCTTCAAAACTAACGGTAGCAAAGAACTCCACCGATAATTCCCGATAAACGGGTTCTTGAAGTGCAAACAGGTTCCTCCACCCATGACAGTTAAAAGAAAAATCATTCCCTTCATATACCTTCGTCCAAAAATGGTCCAATTCTGAAATCATACCCACACCCCTAAGCCAATTCCAATTCACAATGGGTGCTATTGCAAACTCCCTATTATATAACCATCCTAACCGGTTCTCATATGTGTTCAATAATGCTCGAGAGATGTTTTGAGGAAACCGATACAATGGATGAATACTTGCCACATCAATCGGGTTATTCTCCTGTTGAACAGCACGTCTAGGAGCCATACCTGAAATCACAAAAAAACCAAAACCAAACAAAACATTCAAAGCATTATAAAAAACGAAAATGAATTTTGTATGCCCAGATTACACGGCGTGGTTTGGCGCTCCACGCCGTGGGACGCAGTCGGCACGTGGGGTTCAGATCGAGTATCATCCAGTCAAAATTCGACAAGAACAACACCTGGGGTTTGTTTAATCTACTAAACTAATACGACGCATCTATATAACACCAACTAATTTAATCAATTTGGGGACTTCTAATTTCTATACAAACCCTAACCATCAAAATGCATAAAAAAATTGGAGCAATTTCAACACTTAAAGGATGAAATACATACCAAATGGAGTTAGAAGACAAGAAAAATGCAATTGATTTGGAAGAAAAACGAAGGAAATCCGCTGTGGGGTTTTTTTGTCGCCGTTCGTGTGCAATAAACCAATGAGGAAAAAGATTTGTGGTCAAAGTGTTTATGGACTGGTCCCCCTCCCGTGACTATTAAGGCCACGTCGTGGATGGCTATACCACGACGTGATTTTATATTCAGCGAAAATGATACTGATTTATCTAGGTTCACGACGTGGAGAACACTGCCACGACGTGATTTTAGTCTGTTCATAAAATTGATTCAATTAATTATATTTGTTTATTTTAATTATTTTTCACCTAATTCCAAAGTACCCCACAGCTAATTTTTTACCAACCAATAGTTTTTAGATGAAGACTTGATAACTTTCCTAATCAAAAACTCAAAAACTAAAAAGAAAAGAAAATGCAAACCAAACTCGGGTTGCCTCCCGAGAAGCGCTTCCTTTTTTTTGATGGAGTCGTGAGCCGGACTCCGTGCTTCCTACGTTGATTCTTCAGATGAGTCCATCACTAGCTGGATTTTCTGCTCCTTCCATCGCCTCTTGTATGCTTGGACTCGTCTAATGTACGCCTTCTTTGAGTTTTCCTTTTTAGCCTTGACTTCGTCTCCATCGAGCTTGCGTTTTATCCCTTTAGTCTCTAATTTGTCTTCACACTTAAGCTCCATAGTATCCTTCTCTTCCTTCACCACTGGACTAGTCACCTTTGATGTAACTTCTTCTTCATCACTCGACATTTCATCATTTTCCTTGCTTATCAAAGATGTTGGTTTTGTGTAGGCAATGACTTCAACGAAAAATGGAACTGATGCTCTTGGTTTAGTGTGTTTGACTTGATTAATTGTCTTGATTTCTTCTTCCATAAGCTTTTCTAATTCTTCAAGTTCATTCTCTTCATCAATATTTAGCACTTCACCTTTAACATCATATCCTTGAAATCTATCTTGTATTCCAAAATCTTCCTTATCATCACCAACCCTTAGTGTAAGCTTAGATTCACGAACATCAACTAGAGCGCCAGCAGTATTTAGCAAAGGGAGACCAAGAATGATTGGGATATTTGCATCCTCTTTCATATCCATAATTACAAAATCAACTGGGAAAACAAACTTCCCAATTTTAACAAGGATGTCTTCTATAATTCCTCTTGGATGCGTCACCGAACGATTGGCCATGTGGATGGTCATTTTTGTTGCCTTCATTTTCTGAATATTTAGCTTTTGGTAGAACGAAAAAGGCATCAAATTTATGCTAGCCCCGGAATCGGCTAAAGCATAAGTCTTCAAATTGTTATCAAACTCACATGGAAGAGTGAGGCGTCCGGGATCTCCCATCTTCTTAGGTAACTCTCCCAATACAGCCCTTGAACTTTGCTCACCAAGAATCACTTGAGAATTCTTCTTTAATTCATGTCGAGTGTCTATTAGATCTTGTAGGAACTTCGCGTATTCTGGAATTTTTGATAATGAATTAATAAAAGGAGTATTAATAGGAATATCCTTTATTTGTTGGATAAACTCCAGATGTTCCCTTTCCAGTGGACTAAGATTAGCTCGGGACGGGAATGGAAAAGGTGGTTTATAAGCTGGAACAGATACGGATTTTTTCTGTTCAGACCGGGTCCACGACGTGAGCATAGCGGGCTCACGACGTGAACTGGGTATTCCAGCAGATTCTTCATTTTCGAGTTTCGGCTTCTTCGGCTTTGGATCGGGTTGCTTTGGTTCCACTTCTAGTGCCTCCAAAAATTCAGAGATTGCCTCTTCTTCGGTATCAATAGCCATAACATGAGGTTGAGCTTTCTTTTCGGGAAGTTGTGGAGATAATTTGTTATTCACCAAAGTAGTGAGTGGACTTCTAAACTATGAATCGATGCTTGATGATTTCTTAATGAAGCTTGCTGGTCAATCATATTTTGTGCTGTTCTTTCATCATATTCATGTGTTCCTTTAGCACTGCATCGGTATCATCATGTGTTCTCTCGGATGCTTCCATAAATCGGGTCAACATGTTTTCCAAGTCTACTTTCTTTTCGGCTGGTGGTTGCTCTTTTTGATAGAAGCCTCAGCCTGTCTGCTTAAATTTCTCTTCCTTTTGCTTCTTGTATTCATCATATGGCAGCCACTCTTTCTTTGGTTTTCTCCAATCCTCATCATACTTATCCCCACTCGAGTAGCAAACTTGAGCCCTTTTGTTCCCATACTCATCCAAGTTGCAATCATTAGTCAAGTGTGGTCCATTACATCGTTCACACCCAACTTTAATTGCATGAATTGATTGGTCCATTTGTGTCAATCTCCGGTCCATAGTATTGAGCATCGCCATCATAGCAGCCATTTCTTCAGAATGCGTACCCCCACTACCTTTTGCTCCATCTTGTATTGGGTTGTGGTACTCACGAGAGTGTCTTGTGAATTCTTCAACTAACTCCTTGACCTCCCTTGGATTCTTCTTTGTCAATGGCCCTTGAGAGTCAAGGAGTTGTCTTGTCATAACATTGACCCCATCGTAGAAAATAGACATCTCTTGTTGAGCATTTAGATCATGTTGAGGACAATTCCTTAAAAATCCCTTGTAGCGCTCCCAAGCTTTGTATAGTGACTCCCCCGGCTGTTGCTCAAAGTTGGCTTTTGCCTTCTTGAGTTTAGCTATTTTGGAAGGTGGGCAAAACTGATCTAGAAATTTCTCATGCATTTGAGCCCAAGTAGTGATTATACCAGGAGGAAGTGCTTTCAACCAGTCTTTTGCAGCTCCCTTGAAAGTGACTGGTAGCATCCTTAGTAAGATGGTGTCTCTGTTAACATTCGGGACATTGAAATAGTCAACAATGTCGTTGACTTCATCTAGATGCTTAAATGCATCCTCATGATCATTCCCAAAAAATGGGATATCCTTTAGTGCAGTGAGGATATGTCCCTTCAGCTCGAATGTGGCAGTGGCAGGTATCGCTGGTTGTACTAAACCTGGACCAACATCGTCTCTAATTCGCTTCTTGTAAGCTCCCATTGACATTTCTTCAATGTTCGCCATCTCGTTTCTTGGTTCGTCTTCGGTTTCACTTGTATAGAGACCAAACTCGGCTTCGGATTCGTATTCGGATTCGTTTGGGATAGGTATTTGATCTAAGCTCTCAACTTTGCTCTTGTTCTTTGAAGATGAACTCGACCCTTCCGTTTTCTTCCCCGACTTCTTTGAGAATACCGACTTAAGTTCTTGTAAGGGGGTCTTTTTTGGTGTTTGGTCCTCTTTCACGGTCTTATCTTTCTTTTTGTGAAGGGCTGACTCTGGGTCTTCAAGAGGTGGCACCAAAGGTGTGTTAGAACCTCTGGTCATGAACTCCTGAAAGAAAACAAAAAAAATAAAAACGTAAAACTGAACTAAACTAAAAAAAATAAAAATAAAAAAAATAAAAAAAACTAGAAATCACAGTTTTCACGTCGTGATTTCTGTAACTGAAAAATTTAATTATGCTAGAAAAATAACTTTTTGCAGATTTTACCCTACAAAAAGGATCTATTAATCTAAACAAATAAACAATAAACTAAGTCGTTCCCCGGCAACGGCGCCAAAAACTTGATGCGTGCAAATAGCTACACCTAATTTTATAATTTATAACCTAACTAACTTAACTAACTAAATGCACCTAGGCAGTGTACCTAGTCGATTTATAGAATAGTTTGGTAAGTCGGGTGTCGATCACAGGGAACGGTGTTACTAATTAATCTATTTACTACTAAATTAACCTAATTATTAACAAGCTAAAAGGGTTTTATCTGATTTTGCAAGATCAGACGAACTTAACTCAAATTCAATCAATAACTAAAAATACTCTTGTTTAGTTCGAATCCACTTCTTCTTTATGGTTAGTTATCAACTATGGATTATCAAAGTTGGTTGTCTAATTTATATTATATTAGTAATTTAGGTCTAAATTTACCAATAATTAACTCATTCATGTAAAACTATGCATGGTCACACAATCAAACACAGAATTAGTTATGATTATGAAATTGCTATGGAAGATTTATTATGCAAACACAATTATGGTCATAATTTATGTTCTCTAGCACAGCTAAACTTATTTACTTCAATTACTATCTAGAATTTTGGTCGATCCTAGCTCTAGCAATTTAATGTTCATCAAATCACTAGGTAAACAAGTTCATGCAGTTTAATGGTCACTAAGCTACACAGAACATGAATTCAAGTAACTAAAGAAACAAATGTTAACATGCTAGGTAGTAACAAATCAACCACAAGCAATTTACCAACTAAGGAAATCCATTATCAATAAGCTAATCCATAAGTCAAAAGCTTCATCTAGGTAAACAAGAGTAGCTAGATTCAGCTGCTCATAGCAACTAAACAACAAATACAAATCAAATAACAAGACATGTTCAAGTATCAAACAAATAAACTTAATTATGGCCTCTCATTCCTTTGGTGTTGAAAACCTTTTTCCAGATCTTCTCCTCTGTTAAAATTCGTCTTCTGGAAACCCTTTTCTATCTCCCCAAAAAGTATCCAAATCGTAATGAACCAGGGTCTTTATAATTTCCAATTTTCCCTTTTCACGTCGTGATTTGATGTTTCACTACGTGGTTTGAGAGGAATCCTTATCGGGCATGGATTTTACTTCGCGTGTACTTATCTTCTGGAAGACTCATGCCACGTCGTGGCCCTCTAGTTCACGTCGTGGATTAGGTCGAATCCGTGAATTTCTTCATCTTTTGCACTCCAAGTCTTCAATGTTCCAAGTATTGTCAGTTTTGGTCCCTTTCTTCGAAAATGCTTCATTTTGGCTGCAACTAACAATTTATCCTTATAAGTACCATAATTCTATGCAAATAACCACAATGTTAATAAAAATGTAAGTAAATATTGCCTAAAAATATGTACAAATATAGCAATATCAGTAACAAAAACAAACATTAGGGACCAAGCACGTAACAAAAACAAACAGTAGGGATCTTCAGAGTTAAAAAAATAAGTTAGGGACCAAGCGCGCAAATTACCCCAAACCATAGGGACCATTCGTGTAATTTTAGAAATATTGTGTCTTTCACACACACACACACACACACAGATATATATATATATATATATATATATATATATATATATATATATATATATGATTTTAGAAATATTGTCATTTCCATTGTTAAAATCCATAATAACCGGATTAGATTCTAAACTATTCCCGGAATGAATTACCAATATTAGAAACCATGTCGAAATCAATAATTTAATGTTTCATGTTCAATTTGATATAATACAATGGTTTTCACGAAACCGATTCCTCATTGGGATAGATTAGCATTTGAAATGAACTCGGGATGAAAATCATAAGTCTTTGAGTTCAAAATAGATTAATTATCGAGCAATTAAGTATAATACTATTTAAATTTGCTTAATAAAAACTGATGTATTGTACAATAGGTCTAATTTTAGTAACGTTCACGTTGATTGAACATCAATTGTTGACCTATTTTACCAATTATTACAAGCCCTCCCCTCTCTTCTTTTGTTTTCCTCTTGCTTGCATTTTGTGCTTGGATTTTGTTCCCCTTTGAAGTATTATTTACTATGAGAGTTAAAGGCATAAGAATAGTCCATACAAGTGAGGAACTAGCATTTCTTAGTGGGTTGGTGACTTGTTTTGGGTGGATACATATTGAGAGCTCCTAGCTTGGATCTTGCATTTCTTCATCAAATTCCATGCTTCCCCTTGAGGACTCTGTTGGGTATATTGTGTTGTGTCATTGGGCCTTCTGTATAGTCTATTTTGTAAACGGGTTGTGTCTGTCCTCCCGTATTTATTTACTAGGGTTAGAGTATTTAAGATGCATGCATGCATCGTATTTTGGTAACTCTGATCATTACTTTGTAACCCTAATCACGCCTCTACGGTAGCAATTTTTTGTCGAGTTCTTCTGAACCGTGACCTTTTAATCATTCAGCATATTTTGGATCATCGTTGTGTTCTTGTTATTAATCTATTTGAATCTAAAAGATCTTTTAAGGGTTTTCATCCCAACAATTGGTATCAGAGCAGGAGACTGTGTAATCTATACGCATCTCTTCTGTTTATAGAGTCATTAGGGTTTTCGTTAATATTGGATCTAGTTTAATCGTCATCATCGTTTTCTCGACGCTATTCTGTGATCTTAATATTACCCTAAAACTTCATTAGTTTACACTTCTGATTCTTAACAGGTTTCAATCGAAATATCATCATGCATCACGACGATTCTCATATCAACTCCATAAATCTCTCCAGCAGCATTGGATCGACAACAAGAATCCCAATTCTCTTTCCCAATGAGTATGAAGTTTGGGCACTCCACTTCGAAGATTACGTTCTCGGCCTAGAGGATAATAGTTATTTAATATGGGAAGCCATCACTCTAGGTGCATTTGCTCATACAGCAACCAAAAGAGTCATTAAAACTCAAAAGGAATACAGCCAGCTGCTTCTTGATGTAAAAGACGTTCCTCAGGATGAGAAAGAAAAGCTAATCATCAATGTTAAAGCAATGAGGATCATTCGATTCGCTTTTCCAGTTGATACCTTTCGTCTGGTTAGTTCGTGTGACACTGCAAAAGCTATCTGGGATAAGCTCAAGGAACTTTACTCTACTAATGCAGATCTTGAGCATTCTACTCAAACACTCTTGCTTTAGGAGTTTGGTGCCTTCGCACAAAAGCCTGAAGAAAGTTTGAGTTCAACTTTCAATCGCTATAATCATCTTCTGAGTAAGATGATGAAACATGGTATAGGACGAGAAGTGATCGAACAGAAAATTACGCTCATGAACAGGCTTAGATCTGAGTGGATGGCAGCGGTATCTACCATCAAGGCGTATGAACAGTTTAAAAACTATACCTTAGCCAAGCTGGTTGGAATTCTGAAGGCACACGAAAGTGAGGTGACAAAAGAAGCAAAAGTTGTTACTGGATTGGGATCTCTGGCTCTCGTTGCGAAGGGCAAGAAAATTGAAGAGGATGGGTCTGAGTCTGATCACTCAGAATACGAGCTTACGAATGAGGAGTATGTTTTAATGGTTTAAAATCCTAAGCGGAACACAAAGAAGAAATCCCCTTCAAACAAGAACCGAAACTGGCAGGGCAGCTACAGCTCTGAAAAGGTGAAAGAGGAGAACAAAAATGGTTCTCAAAAGGAAGAAGAAAAGAAGGAGAAGAAGCTCATGGGTGACTCCGGCTATGACTGTAATTATTGTCATGGCAAAAATCATTTGGCCAAGGAGTGCATGCTGAGAAGGTTAAATGAGAAGAAGGAAGGAGAAGATGATGAGTGTAAGTCCCCAAATATGCTTGTGTATCAATCAGATCCAACTGATGGTGCGGAATCCCAATCAATTGGATGATGTCAGATCAAATAGAAGAGAAGGAGAAGAAGAAGATGATGAATCTTGTATGATTTGATTACAATGAAGATCCAGATACAAGATTCACACACAGTAATACACACTAAAGCTCGTTTCTCTCTCTCTCTTGGCCGTACACTCTGTTTATGTTCATCTATCCCTCCTCAACCACCTAACACCTGTATATATACTTGGGGAATATGGGCCATAAATGGGTTTACGGCCGTAAACACCCATTAGGCCGTAAACAGGGTTTACGGCCGTAAACCTGTTTACGGCCATAAACACCCACCTGGCAGTAAACCTGACCGTAAACTCATAAAATATTACATAAAAATACAATTGCTCAAAAAAGCAAAGTATAAACCATAATTTTGACCCAACAATCTCCCCCTGGGTTTATAGCTTTCTTTTCTTAATTGACCCAACAAGCTCCCCCTAAAAAGTAGCTGGCTTTTCTTGTCAATCTTCATCGAGAGCTTAGCTTCAGCATTAATCTTCAAATTCTTCACAACTTCAAGATGAACTTGATGAATCTTCAATGAATGACTTCATCTTGAGCAGTTGGGCTTTTCTTTAGAATTTGACATTAAACGCACATTGGGTGAGGAGCCTTCTTGTACTGATTCTTGAGAGATAGCGCTTTCAGCTTGAGAAGCTTCAGAGAGAACATCAGAGAGAACAAATCTTCTGGATCACTTCAGCAGGTTCAAGATAGCAACAGATTGATTGAGGAGGCTTCAATGCAATCCGTCACATAATCTTCAATTGCAGCTTCACCTTGCTTCTGGGGTTGAAAGATTGAATGTCGAAAGAATAATCTTCATTTCTTGCTCCTTCGAATGAGAATTCTTCGATGATCACGGATGAAGTCTTGGCTCAGAAATCTTCGACACAAACCTCCATGAGTTTCATCTTCACCTGAATTCACTATTCAAGACAAAACAAAACTAAAAGAAAATTTTAGCACACAATATTTTTGGATTTTTCATATTTTCCGAAAAAGAAATAAAACAGAAATAACACTATTTTTGGATTTTTAATTTTCTGATTTTTGTTTGGTTTTTTAAAATTTTTAATTTTCCCCTGATATTTAAATTAGAAGAAACTATGAACAAATTTAACAAAAATAAAATGATATCTAACTTTAAGAGTGATTTGGGATCAAAGTTTTTAGACAGCCTTTATCCGTTTATCAGTACCTCTCCCTTCATGAATAGATCTGGTCAATCGCCGGTATTGTGGTCCACTTAAACACGAGAGATTGTGACAAAATTAGAACATACTATAAGTGACAAGACAATGTGATCCTAAGATCCTAGATAATATTCCTTAAGGACCATTCAGCTGACGACGACCAAAGATATTGTTGTCCACCTAAATTGAGCAGCGAGATCTACAGACAACCTAGTGATTGTTCAATTTTAAATGTACTAGAACATGTTTCCCGCTTCCTGACATACCCCAATAATCAGGAACTTCCAAAGTACTCCTTACTTTAGGTGAGCAGACAATTATTATGAGAGGAGTCAGATTTAGAATGCATATGCTATACACCCAGGTTGGATCTCTTCCAATCTCGCAGAGGGTGAAACATATTACTAACCAGATTTAGAGGGATTGATAAGTAGAATGGTGCATATGTTGTGTACCAGGTCGGATGTATTTCAATCACACAAAGGAGACAGCATATGACTAACAGACAGGAAGAATTGCATAGATAGAAGATGCAGAGAAATAGAATTGCATATGTTGCAGTCCAGGTCGGATGTATTTCAATCACGCAGAGGAGGCAACATATGACTAACAGAAAGAAAGCAAGAAAATAATTTCCTACAGACCTACTTTATCGGAATTCCCCAGTCGCCCCATCAATACCGGAATTAAGGACAAAGTCCGTACATCGAGGAAGAGTTAAACCACAGTTCTAGATACAGATTATTTTAGTGTGACCAGTGGATTATCATGTATATCTCCCTGCTCAACCTATCTGAGCGTCGTATTGTCAGGCTAAATGGATCTATCTAGGTCAAGATTTTTCAAGTCTCTAGATTCCTTAAGTTCATTAATGCCTAGTCAAGTCCATTTTAATCTTTCGTGCCTACCAGCGCATCGAACATAGAGCCTAGACAATTCAGATTCAGTCCCTTACACAGATTCAGATTGCCTATTATCACATGATTATATCACTTCCCAAAACATCTCCCTCAAGCACATTTCATTAACACCATATTTTTGGATTTTCTGATTTTCTAATGTTTTTGGATTTTTTTTTTAAATATTCTAATTTTTGTTTTGTTTTTATTTCTCCCCCTAAATTTGTGAATAGGAGAGAAACGAAAGTAAATGCGCAAATTTAAACTATCCTAAAACAAAATTTAGTCTTTAAAGCGAATCAGCTTAAGAAAAACTCAGGAGTATAGAGAAGAAAACTCAAACCGTAAGTCACCGATTGAATTTGCATCCAGAAGGTCTGAGAACAGCACGCGTAATCTTAGAACAGATCCAAAAATTCTTCACATCGTTAAGCACTAACCCCATGAGTGATCCCTTCCTTTCTTCCCTTCCCGCAAAGGACACATACTCCCAAACAAAGTTATGAATGTTGTACAGTTGAGAGATGTCCCCTATCATGTGCCTGTAACAGCCACTACCAACAAACCGAAGCCTGATGATATGCCTCCATAGCTGCTCCGACACAGAGCGTGATTAGTTGGTCTTTGGAACCCAATCCATTTTGAAACTGGGTTGACCTTTTTCATCCTTGCACGGTACTCTCTCCCATGACATATCATGTTTATCACAAACAGAAGATGAAGAAATATTAGAACCGTTAGAAGATTTGGGAGAGTGAGCCTTTGGAACCCATTTGTAGTTGGGTTTAACCCATTTCTTTTTCGATCTGATGGGTGGTTCAGTACTTGCTTTTGATCTTGATGTCGGCCGTTGAGATGACTTTGATTTTGGCTTCATGGGAGCATCTCTTGGATTGGACTTCTTGGCCGGCATACCCTTCTTGCCCTTGGGATTCGGATTCTTGGCCTTGTGGGTTTGATTCTTGGCCTTCTGCACGTTCCAGTCACCATTGTCTGAGTGTGACCTTGAGGGGTTTCTTTTGGAGTATCTCCCTGTTGACGTGTTTTGCCATCCTTGCGCATAGTAGGGAACGTACGTGCGATTTGGACAATTTCTGGCAATGTGTCCAGGTGTTCCACAGTGAAAGCAAGTCTGCTTCTTCACGTAGGAGTTGTTTCTTCCTGCCCCTAGTGGCGTATCCTTGCATTGTCTCTTGTTGTTCCCACAAGCACAATTACAACAGGCACTTTGTTTCACTGGAATTGGTGGCCTGTATTTCTCAACAGCAGGTTGATCAGAAGCAGCTGAGTTCAAAGCAATAGATTCAGAGTTCAAGGAGATGTTGGTTTGTTCAATGGTGTTCTCCTTGTTCTCATCCTCTGCTACTTTACCTGTACATGAAGTAGATGTGCTAGAAACAGGAACATCAGTATTTTCAAACAAATCATCAAATATGTCAAAAAAATTTAACTCAACATGATCCGGAGCAGAAGCATCACAAGATGTATCATTGATTTTAACATCGGAAACAAAAGAGTTATCATTTGAAACAAAAACATCAGGTTCAGACTCAGTTTTGTTATCAGAAACAGATCCTTCAACTTCGTGCTTTGACTGATCTAAGGATTGATCTGCAGGGAAAGTAGAAACGTTAGTACTTTCAACATTAATAAATCCTCCTGAAACAAAACCAGATGGCTTGCCATAAACCATGAATGGTTCGTTGGCAATCTCCTCTTTCGTCAAAGGGTGATACTGATATGTATGATTAAAAGGAGGAGGTACATTATCGTATCCTAAACCCTTTTGTTGGTTTCGTTTGAACTGCAGGCAATGGTCAATCATGTTAGCAACTACCTCGCTTGATACATCAAACCTTTTAAAATCAAAATTTGCAGTTTCAAATTGCCCTTTTAATGTATCAAGCTCAGTAAACTCAGCATTCTGTCTCTTAACATAATCATAATTTTCACATTTGTTACTGTAGTCTTCCTAAAGTCTCCTAAAGTCCTTTATTTTTGTTTCTAACTCGGCCTTTAGGGGTTTTTGTCCTTTTCTAAGTTGATATCCTTCATATCTCAGGTCCTTAACTTCTCTTTTTAATAAATCAATTTGTTCCCGAAGAAATTTAATCGTAGCTTCACATGATTGAGAACATGAAACTTCATTGACCGGAAGGTTTGCGGAACTCATTGTTTTTCCACACTTCAAAGCGTCAAGTTCTTCAATTACAGCAGCAAGACTAAGACGATTGAGATCTTTTGTCTTCTTGATGACATCCACGTTCATATCCCACGACTTTGGAAGTGCATTCAGCATTTTTTTATTTATCTCAGATTTAGTCAAGAAAATCCCAGCTATACTCATCTTAGTAGTAAGTGTAGTAAATCGTTGCAACTGAGCTTCCAGGGTTTCTCCAGGGATATAGTTGAACATGTTGAATTTTTGTCTTAACATATCCTGACTCTCTTTCATGTCTTCATTTCCCTTGTTGACCTCAAAAGCCATTAAAAACACAACTAGAAGCCAAAATCAAACTTAAAAGTCAAACCCTTTGACTACAAACCTCAAAAGTCAACCTTAAAAGTCAAATTTAAAAAGTCAAACTTAAAAGTCAAACCGAAAAGCTAAATTTGAAAATTTAAAAGTCAAACGAGAAAGTCAAAGTTTAAAGTCAAAGGTCAAACTTGAAAGTCAAAGTCAATTTTTGAAGTCAAAAGTCAAAAATTAAAACCTAAAATTTTTGGAAGAAAAAGGAATTTAAAAATAAAAGAAATTGATTTTTGGGTTAAAAATGTAAAAAATTCGAAATTGGAACCGAGAAGGACGCCTTATGAATTAAGTGTGAGAAGAGTGACACAAGGAATCAGCTAGTCGAGTTGGGTAACGCGCTGAGTTTATGAACCAGAGGTCCCGGGTTCGATACCCGGCACCCTCAATTTCGCTTCGATTTTTTTTAGTAAAGCGCTGATGCGAGCTTCGGATGTGCGAGGCCGAGATTGCGATGCGAGGACGAGATGTAATCCGAGGCGAGAACTGTAAGCTTCGGCCGTACACGTGCGATGCGATGCTGACCGTGAACCACGGACCGAACACGTGACCGTGAACTTCGGACCGTAAGCTCGCACCGTAAACCTCGGAGGGCCGTAATCTCGGACCGCAAACTCTGGGGCCGTAAACTCCGAAAACCCTAGTTGCTAGCCGTAAACGCCGCCACCCCCTCGCTGGTTACGACCAAAAACAACGATTTTTGCCCCTTTTTGCTCCAAAACTCGATCAAAAACCCGTTTTTATGAAAAACGCGAAGAACAAACCCCCCTTATTTTGTCAAGATATATCCAAAAACGCAGGAATCCTTCAAAAATAAGATCAAATAAGCTCCAGATCTGACAAAATTGACTGATACAATCCAAGCTCTGATACCAATTGTAAGTCCCCAAATATGCTTGTGTATCAATCAGATCCAATTGATGGTGCGGAATCCCAATCAATTGGATGATGTCAGATCAAATAGAAGAGAAGGAGGAAGAAGAAGATGATGAATCTTGTATGATTTGATTACAATGAAGATCCAGATACAAGATTCACACACTAATACACACTAAAGCTCGTTTCTCTCTCTCTTGGCCGTACACTCCGTTTCTGTTCATCTATCCCTCCTCAACCACCTAACACCTATATGCTATATATATACTTGGGGAATATGGGCCATAAATGGGTTTACGGCCGTAAACACCCATTGGGCCGTAAACAGGGTTTACGGCCGTAAACACCCACCTGACCGTAAACCTGACCGTAAACTCATAAAATATTACATAAAAATACAATTGCTCAGAAAAGCAAAGTATAGACCATAATTTTGACCCAACAATGAGGCTTACTACATGCGAAAGCTAGAGGAGATCAACAAGAAATAGACTGTTGATAACTCTATGCATGCTTTAATTGTGCAGGAAAATGTTGCTGAAAACGAGTTTGGAGGAGTTGAGGTCTGGTCAACAGACTCTGAAGATGACGAGGTTCGTAGGCCTACACATTGCAGGGCGTTCGTTGTGAAAGAAGAGAGTTCGCAGTTTGGAAGAAGATGTTTGATGGTGACAGACGAAAGGTCACAGATGGAGGGAAATGCCACTGTGAGTGGAGGAGGAGATGATAGTTGTTTCGCAGCAAGACCAGTTCCTGAAAAAATCAATGAGTGCGAACAACTGATCAACAAGGTAAATCTAACTCTTGAATCTCTCAATATACCTGTGTCTAGATACGAAACTGGATTAAATGATCTAAAATTCACCTTTTCAAGCATTAGTGATAGTCTAAAAAGAACTCGTTTGACAAACTCTAACCTAATTGATCAAATTAGCAGGGTTTCGTCGAAAAGTGATGAGAGGCTCATATGGATAGAGAAGATCGAGTCGGATTTGTCTAAGTCAAGGGATCAATTGTTTTATTTGCAACGAGACAATTTAATGCTTTTGAAACAACGTAAAATTTTCTGTTTAATTGCTAAAAGGCTTTATTTCAATATTACTCAGTTGCACCTTGATTGTGAGATTACTAAGAAAATTCACAAGATGATCTTGCCATTTCTTGAATTAAAGGAAGACGAAATCGACGTCGATTGTTATAAATGTGAATTCATAGTTTCGTCTGACGAAACTTCTGATGCTTACAGGGTAGGACTGGAAAGAATTGAATCATACATTAAGTCCAAAGACCATAAAAAGATGTTAAAACAACTGTTGGATGAAAATGACAAGAAGCAACTAAAATCTGATACTATACAAAGGTTCGACTCATTGAGTGCCAAATTGAGTTCAGATAATAAAATCAATGTCGAAAATACATCTGAATTCGATGAGGATAGTGATATGAGCGAAATTTCTATAGAGGATGAGGTTGATTGCTCAGAATTTTTGAAAAATGAAACTGAACCTTCGAAAGCTTTAATTTCCGAAAACTAAGTTGAGTTCGCACGTATTTCTCAAAATAAACCTGAATTTTTAAAAGCTAAAGCAACGGTTTTTCCCAAAGTACAAACTGTCCCTAACCAAGTATTTGCTACTAAAGGACTGGATAAAAACCAAACAGTTGAATTAACGTCCCTCGTAGATGACGATAATAAAGATAGATGTGATGAGTATTTTTGGTCCGTTCCAATAGACAATGCAAACGAAACCATAGGTTTGTCAGAAAAGACTTATCGGAGAGTGAAAGGAACGTATGTGGCAGAACCACTGAACAATCGCTCAAGCTATGAGAAAGGAAGTCCAAGTAGAACCAACGACATTCAAAGCGAACCTAAATCAGTGAAGGACGAATCTCTTGTGAGAAAGGCGAAACAAAGGGCAAACATCCACAAGTCCTCAGAGCAACATGCAGCACAAAAACGACAAAGGAATGTGAGATATCAAAGAAATCTCAATGAAAGGAAGCAATTTTGGCAATCCCAAAATCCCAACTATGTTCGCAATGCAAAACCTTTCAATCGAAATGCGAAAGCCCCTTCGCATGCGAACCCCAGTACAACATCCCAAAATACGACCCAAACATTTTTGTTTTAATATTGCTAAAAATCACATCATCGAATGTCATACGTACAAAGAACCATAGAATGAGTAACTCAAAAGTCAAGTAACTGTGTCGAAACAAATACTGTATCAACCATATCAAAATATCTGAATAAAACTCCCAGGATAAAACTAAAGCTGTGGTGTGTGCGATGCCATCATCCCGAGCTCTTCCCCTTACTAGCGGAAGTACCTGAAACCAAAAACTGAAACTGTAAGCACAAAGCTTAGTGAGCTCCCCCAAACTACCACATACCAAACAATAACATATAAAGCAACTACTGGGCCTTGCCCACTACATCAGACCGAAGTCCGAAAACTGCATCGGACCGAAGTCCAGAACTAACCAGGGCCTTACCCTCTGTATCGGACCGAAGTCCGGAAACTGCATCGGACCGAAGTCCGGAACTAACCAGGGCCTTGCCCTCTGCATCGGACCGAAGTCCGGAACTGACTGAACATAGCATAACATAATCATAACTACTAGCATAAACATAGATATTGCATACTGCATCGGACCGAAGCCCGGAACACATAACACAAAGACATGCTTGAATCACAAAGACATCAAGCACACTGAACTACTACATAGGACCGAAGTCCGGAACTACTGCTAACTAAACGGGTCGGCATTGTGGCCGTAGACCCGTTCCTACTGGAAGGAAACTCACCTCGCAATGCTGGCTGCTGAGATGCAAAATCTGAAACTGTCTGACTGCTGCTCCGGAACTCCCCGGCTATAAATCCCATAAACACTAAATCAGATACTGATAACTACTCTCAGGATAAAATGACTATTTTACCCCTGGTCAAAGTCAACATCCTGGTCAAAGTCAACTTCCTGGTCAAAGTCAACTTCCTGGTCAAAGTCAACTTTCAGTTGACCGGACTCGCCGAGTTGGGCCGCCAACTCACCGAGTCCCTATCATCCTTTCTAATCCTCTACCCGCTTCTACTCGTCGAGTTTGGCAAAGGCTCGACGAGTTCTTCTTCGATACTAACATCTAGTTCATCTTCATCTGACTCGCCGAGTTGTATGAACAACTCGTCGAATCCTCCTTCATCCTATGAATGAGATCAGTCCTTGACTCGCCGAGTTGTATGAACAACTCGTCGAGTCCCTCCACTACTAGATCTGAGCCTTTACTCACCGAGTCCATTACCTACTCGTTGATTCCACCTTAAACTCTCAGATGGGGAAAATCGGGGACTCGCGACTCGACTCGTCGAGTCTGAAGAACGACTCGTCGAGTCCCATGCATGTCATTACTAAACAGTCGATTCTGCTCGAATCCAGTGCATTCCATTCATAGATCTGGGCTCCTAGGGCTGGTTTTTCACGTAAAGTTTCTAACTTTACGTGCATGCATGCTAATATGAAGCTCAAATACCCAAAATAAGCTAAAGGAAGAGATCTAAGCTTGGAATGGAAACTTGGCTTAATAAAGGTGGCAACCTTGAGCTTAAGAGGCTCTGGAAAGCTTAGATCTGAAGTCCATTCATCATATTAACTCTTAATTCGACCTTAAAGTCTAGAAAGGGCTCAAAATCAACAAAAGCAAATTTCTCAAGAGAACTAATTGATAATAAGCAAATATTCGAGCTTGATACCTCAAAGGGGACTGAAATGCAACCAGAAATCCGGATCTACTTGCTCCCTTTAAATCGCGTGCAAAACCTGCCTCTACTCGACGAGTCGGGCTACTGACTCGTCGAGTACCCCTTAAGAAATGAAAATTACTTTATTTAAATCACATACCAGAAATGGGGCGTTACAAATCTCCCCCACTTATCTTAGACTTCGTCCTCGAAGTCTGCTGCTGAATCTATAAATATCTCTGGGTAATGCTCTCTCATTTCCTCCTCGGCCTCCCACGTCCATTCTGAACCCTTCCGGTGCTGCCACTGCACCTTCACTAGCTGGACTACCTTGTTACTCAAGGTCTTCGTTTTCTAATCCAAGATCACAACGGTCCTCTCAATATAATTCAGGCTGCTATCAACCTGAATATCCTCCAAAGGTACAACTGCTGACTCGTCCGCCAAACACTTCCTTAACTGAGAAACATGGAAAGTGTTGTGGATCTGGCTAAGCTCTGCTGGAAGATCCAACCGATAAGCAACCCGACCCACCCGGGCCAAAACCCTAAACGGACCAATGAACCTGAGGCCCAACTTGCCCCTCTTCCGGAACCTGATAACACCCTTCTAGGGTGATACCTTCAGGAGGACCATATCGCCCACCTGAAACTCCAAATCCGAACGCCTCCTGTCGGCGTAACTCTTCTGCCGACTCTGCGCAGTCTGCAGTCTGCTACGGACCTGCTGGATCAACTATGTGGCATTGAGTACCACCTCTGTACTCCCCATGACTCGCTGACCAACCTCACCCCAACAGATTGGGGTCCTGCACTTCCTCCAATAGAGCATCTCGAAGGGAGGTCGGTCTATACTGGAGTGATAGCTGTTGTTATACAAAAATTCCGCTAACGGAAGATACGTATCCCAACTGCCACCGAAATCTAGTACACATGCCCGTAGCATGTCCTCGAGAGTCTGAATCATCCTCTCGCTCTGTCCATCCGTCTTAGGGTGGAAAGCGGTGCTGAAATGGAGACGAGTACCCATCTCGTCATGAAACCGCTTCCAAAATCTGGAAGTAAACCGGACATCTCGGTCTGATACCACCGAGACAGGCACTCCATGCCGTGCCACTACCTCACGCACATAAATATCAGCTAGCTTCTCGGCCGATATACTCTCCTGAATCGGTATGAAATGCGCGCTCTTGGTCAGCCGATCCACTATGACCCAAATCGAATCAACTCCTCGTGCGGTCCTAGGAAGCTTAGTGATGAAATCCATGGTGATATCCTCCCATTTCCACACGGGAATGTCTAACGGTTGCATCTTGTCGTGGGGTCTCTGATGCTCCGCCTTGACCTTCCTGCAGGTCAGGCATCTCTCTACGTAACAAGCTACGTCCCGCTTCATGCAGGGCCACCAATAATCGGGTCGAAGATCTCTATACATCTTCGTCGCCCCTGGATGGATGGAGAACCGGGACTTGTGGGCCTCATCCATCAACACCTGCCGTACTCCTCCCCAGTATGGCACCCAAACCCTCCCATGAAGGGTCAACAATCCTCGACTGTCATAATCGAAAGAAGCTACTCGGCCCACAATCCTCTCACACTTCTGCCTCTCCTCCTTCAGGCCCTTGACATGTGCCTCTCTAATCTGCTCCAACAATGGAGTAATCACCGTCATCCTCAGACATATATTCCTGATCGGGGCTGCTACCGCCTTGCGGCTCAGGGCGTCAGCCACCACGTTGGCCTTTCCCGGATGATAAAGGATCTCACAGTCATAATCCTTTACCACGTCTAACCATCGGCGCTGCCTCATGTTCAGATTCGGCTGATCCATGAGGTACCTCAAACTCTTGTGATCCGTGTAAATGGTACAGCGGACCCCATAGAGGTAATGTCGCCAAATCTTGAGGGAAAACACTACTGCCCCCAACTCTAAGTTATGTGTCGGATAGTTAGCCTCGTGAGGCTTCAACTGCCTAGAGGCGTAAGCTATCACATGGCCTCGCTGCATCAAAACCGCTCCCATACCTGTGATCGAAGCGTCACAGTAGACTACAAAATCCTCTACTCCCTCTGGCAGGGTAAGAATCGGCGCCTCGCACAATCTCTGTCTGAGGGTCTCAAATGTTGCCTGCTGCTCAGGCCCCCAGCAAAACACCACCGACTTCTTGGTCAGTCGGGTGAGCGGAACTGCTATCTTGGAGAAATCCTGGATGAATCTCCTGTAGTACCCTGCCAGTCCTAGGAAGCTCCGAATCTCAGATGGAGACCTCGGGACCTCCCACTACATCACGGCCTCTATCTTGGCCGGATCTACTAGTATACCCTTCTGGTTGACGAGGTGACCAAGGAACTGCACCTCGCGCAACCAGAACTCGCACTTGGAGAACTTCGCGTAAAGTCTCTCCCTCCTCAGCGTCTGTAGCACCTCTCTCAGGTGCTCCTCGTGCTGCTCCTGAGTCTTGGAATAAACCAAGTTGTCATCAATGAACACTATCACAGACCGATCCAGCATCGGTCTGCATACGCAGTTCATGAGATCCATGAACGCGGCTGGAGCGTTGGTGAGCCCGAACGGCATCACCACAAACTCATAATGACCATAGCAGGTCCTAAAAGCGGTCTTCTACACATCCTCATCCCTGACCCGCATCTGGTGATATCCTGACCATAGATCAATCTTGGAGAACCAAGATGCTCCCTGAAGCTGGTCAAACAAATCGTCTATCCTCGGGAGTGGGTAACGGTTCTTCACCGTCACCATGTTTAGCTCCTGGTAATCTATGCACATACGGTGCGACCCATCCTTCTTCCTCACGAACAGGATCGGGGCTCCCCATGGTGAACTACTTGGCCTGATGAAACCCTTGTCTAGCAGCTCTTGTAGCTACGAAGACAACTCCTGCATCTCTGGAGGAGCCAACCGATACGGTGCTTTGGCCATCGGAGCCGCACCCGGGACCAGGTCAATCCGAAACTCGACCTGTCTTTCCGGAGGTATCCCAGGCAAGTCATCGGGGAATACGTCCGGATACTCTCGCACTACTGGTACATCATCAACTGTCACCTTACCCTTCTCCCGGGCATCTATAACATGGGCGATGTACCCTGCGCAACCCTGCTGAACGTAGCGCCTCGCTCTCGCTGCTGAACAAAGAACTGGTCTGCGCTGTGGCCTCTCGCCCTGAATCACTAACTCTCCCCCACTGGGAGTGCGAACCCTCACTAACTGCAGCTCACAATCAATCACTGACCCATTGGGGCGCAGCCAATCCATACCCACTATAACCTTATTCCCTCTCAGGGGAATAGGTACCAAGTCCACTGAAAACTGCTCATCAAATAACTGTAGCGAACACGCCCTATGTACTCTCGCGACCCTGACGGTCCTGTCATCAGCTATCTCAACCTCAAGTGGGCAATCCAGCTCCCCCGGAGCTCTACTAAACCTCTTGCTAAGCGCAAGTGAAACAAATGATCGGGTGGCCCCCGAATCAAACAATACTGTAGCTGAAATGTCGTTCACTAAGAACGACCCTATAAGAAAACACATAACTATGAGAAACTATCAATATCAATAAATAGATAAGAGGAAAATACATACCCGTCACCACATCAGGAGTCGCTCGCGCCTCCTCTGCTGTCATCTGAAAAGCTCTACTCTTCGCCACTGGCGCCTCACCCCGGCCTTGACGGCCGTCTGTAATCCTCAAAGTAGCAGGGGCAGGTGCTGCCACCTTCCCTGCTGCTGCTAAACTCGAACACTGGGACTTTTTATGTCCCCTCTAATTGCAATGGAAGCAAATCAGATCAGTTGTTGTGGTGGTGGTGGTAGCTGTACAATCTCTACTCATATGTCCGGTCCGGCCGCACTTATAGCAACCGGCACTACCTGCCTTGCACGCCCCATCGTGCAATCTCCCACACTTGCCACACCGACTGTGGCTCTGCTGTCCTCTAGATCTGTGATCTGATACCTTGGGCTTTTTGCCCGAACTCCCTGTGTCAGATGCCGCCTCTGGCTTCCTCTTCTTCTCCATCTCCAAATCTATATCTCTCTCACGAGCCCTCGCAATCATATCATCCAGCGTTTTACAGCTGGATCGGCTCACAAACTGGCGGATATCACTCCGCAACATCTCATGATAACGGGCCTTCTTCATTTCCTCATCAGCTGCGTACTGAGGAACGAGAAGAGCCCTCTCCCTGAACTTGGCGGTAATCTCCGCCACTGTCTCTGTAGTCTGGGTGAGATCCTGAAACTCCCTGGCTAACTGCTGCACCTCAATAACTGGTGCAAACTCGGCTCTGAACCTGGTAGTAAAATCAGCCCAAGTCATTGCATCAAGCGCTGCGTCATCCCCGATGACATTCCCGATCTCCTCCCACCAATCTCGTTCCCTGTCCTTCAGAAGACAGGATGCTAGTCTGACCTTGTCCCCCTCGGGACATCTGCTGGTGCGGAACGCATTGGCGACATCCGCCAACCACCTGGTACTCGCAATGGGATCCCATGCCCCATGGTAGTCTGGAGCTCCACAAGCCCGGAACTCCCTGAATGTGAGTGTGCGCGACCCCATCATGGTCGCCACCTCGGTACGGAAGGTGCTCAACCTCTCATCCATCAGCTCCAAAATACCCTCCTTGATTGAACCAAAGATCACAAGAGTCTGGTCAAGTATGATGCGAGTAATCTCTGAAGAGAGAAACTCCCTAGTCTGCTCGTCCAAATGCTCGGCCCCCGAGCCTGATCCTGATCCCTCCCCGGCACCTGAACTGCCGACTGCTGGTCTAGGGCGTAAAACCACCATTCTCGAAACACATCATAATAAACGTCAGGAACACTGATATATCTCGAGGGATCACTACTACTACAAGTTTCCTGGTCTCATCTCAGCTTTCCTTGGTTCAAGTACGGATCATCTGCTTTCAGTAGTACGGGCCCATACTACCTTCCACATCTATCCGTACTTTTCTCAAGAACTGCCTTGACTCCACCAAGTCACTTCTACTGCTACTGATCTCAGCTACTCTCATCCTAGGCTTGCCCTAGGGAAATCTCTGACCCCACTCCATCCAGTCCTCAGCTGCTGAAGGCCTCCTTGTAATGCCAATTAGTCATCACCTGAATACCATCACATATGGCGAGGCTCAGATAATCCTTCGAGTAAAAGACTCGTCCCTACAACGGTTAGACTCAAACAAGAGCTGCACAATAGGGCCAAATCCATCACTCTGAGATTATTCAACCCTGATCACATGTGACGTGACGTATTCACCTAATGGCTAATTCCCATCACTCAGAGTCCCACAAAGCACAAAGCACGCAGCATTCAGACACAGGAAACTACTCAAGCAATTCTATCCTCATAACAAGAAACTATACTAGCATACAATGCTAAGCTCATACTATCAGGCATAACCTAAACAGGCTATCCTACTGCTGTCTACTCAATACTAGCATGTAATTCTCAATAAGCTGAAACACATATAACAGGCACATAAGGCATCCTCTTAGATCCTTATTCCTATTCTAGCATGATGTTCTACTGAAACTGGAACTGATAATTATAACATAAACTTGTATGGGTAATTTGGGAGTACTTACTTGAGCTCGGCTGATCGCATGCACCACACCCTTTTCCTTTTCTCAAAACTCTTTTCTTTTTAAGTTTCTTTTTCAAAAATTCTTTCGAAAACATTTTTCTTTTGAAAATCTTTTACCATTTCCTTAGTTTGAGTCCAGTCATACCCGAAAGTGTGGCTGAATCCCTCAAACCAAGGCTCTGATACCAACTTGCAACATCCCAAAATACGACCCAAACATTTTTGTTTTAATATTGCTAAAAATCACATCATCGAATGTCATACGTACTAAGAACCATAGAATGAGTAACTCAAAAGTCAAGTAACTGTGTCGAAACAAATACTGTATCAATCATATCAAAATATCTGAATAAAACTCCCAGGATAAAACTGAAGCTGTGGTGTGTGCGATGCCATCATCCCGAGCTCTTCCCCTTACTAGCGGAAGTACCTGAAACCAAAAACTGAAACTGTAAGCACAAAGCTTAGTGAGCTCCCCCAAACTACCACATACCAAACAATAACATATAAAGCAACTACTGGGCCTTGCCTACTGCATCGGACCGAAGTCCGGAAACTGCATCGGACCGAAGTCCGGAACTAACCAGGGCCTTGCCATCTGCATCGGACCGAAGTCCGGAAACTGCATCGGACCGAAGTCCGGAACTAACCAGGGCCTTGCCCTCTGCATCGAACCGAAGTCCGGAACTGACTGAACATAGCATAGCATAATCATAACTACTAGCATAAACATAGATATTGCATACTGCATCGGACCGAAGCCCGGAACACATAACACAAAGACATGCTTGAATCACAAAGACATCAAGCACACTAAACTACTGCATCGGACCGAAGTCCAGAACTACTGCTAACTAAACGGGCCGACATTGTGGCCGTAGACCCGTTCCTACTGGAAGGAAACTCACCTCGCAATGCTGGCTGCTGAGATGCTAAATCTGAAACTGTCTGACTGCTGCTCCGGAACTCCCCGGCTACAAATCCCATAAACACTAAATCAGATACTGATAACTACTCTCAGGGTACAATGACTTTTTTACCCCTGGTCAAAGTCAACTTCCTGGTCAAAGTCAACTTTCAGTTGACCGGACTCGCCGAGTTGGGCCGCCAACTCGCCGAGTCCCTATCATCCTTTCTAATCCTCTACCCGCTTCTACTCGTCGAGTTTGGCAAAGGCTCGACGAGTTCTTCTTTGATACTAACATCTAGTTCATCTTCATCTGACTCACCGAGTTGTATGAACAACTCGTCGAGTCCTCCTTCATCCTATGAATGAGATCAGTCCTTGACTCGCCGAGTTGTATGAACAACTCGCCGAGTTGTATGAACAACTCGTCGAGTCCCTCTACTACTAGATCTGATCCTTTACTCACCGAGTCCATTACCTACTCATTGATTCCACCTTAAACTCTCAAATGGGGAAAATCGGGGACTCGCGACTCGACTCGTCGAGTCTGAAGAACGACTCGCCGAGTCCCATGCATGTCATTACTAAACAGTTGATTCTGCTCGAATCCAGTGCATTCCATTCATAGATCTGGGCTCCTAGGGCTGGTTTTTCACGTAAAGTTTCTAACTTTACGTGCATGCATGCTAATATGAAGCTCAAATACCCAAAATAAGCTAAAGGAAGAGATCTAAGCTTGGAATGGAAACTTGGCTTAATAAAGGTGGCAACCTTGAGCTTAAGAGGCTCTGGAAAGCTTAGATCTTAAGTCCATTCATCATATTAACTCTTAATTCGACCTTAAAGTCTAGAAAGGGCTCAAAATCAACAAAAGCAAATCTCTCAAGAGATCTAATTGATAATAAGCAAAGATTCGAGCTTGATACCTCAAAGGGGACTGAAATGCAACCAGAAATCCGGATCTACTTGCTCCCCTTGAATACTTCTCTTCTTTATTCTTTCCCCAAATCCCCAAGATGCACTAAAACCTACACAAGTGAGAAAATGCTCCAAAAATGCTTAAGAACGGCTAGGGTTTCGTATGGGACTCTTTGTGGGTGAGGGATGCTGGTGTTGGGACACATAAGATGTTTAAATAAGGTGCAAACCCTTGAAATTAGGGTTTCATCCAGACTGGCAGACTCGCCGAGTCCGGGAATATGGACTTCTCGAGTCGCCAACTTAAATCGCGTGCAAAACCCGCCTCTACTCGACGATTCGGGCTACTGACTCGTCGAGTACCCCTTAAGAAATGAAAATTACTTTATTTAAATCACATACCAGAAATGGGGCGTTACACTCAGACAATCTTCGCACTGTCACTTTCGCAGTCCACAAGACTCTAAACAGAAAGACGTTCAAAAACCTAATTTTTCAAAGAAGCCTATGGAGAAGCCAAATCCTCATCACTCTCAACCCATGAAAGCTTCATCCAAAGAAGCTAAAGGGAAAGAAAAGATAGTTTCAGCTCCTGAAGTTCCATCCAAGAAATCGAATATTAACTCAAACAAAGTTGAAAAACAGTTCGCAAAGAATCAAATCAAAAACAAGCGAAAACAATCTTTTCCAAAAGAAACGAACGAAAAAGATAAAAGGATAAAAGTTTTCACCATAACAAAAAAAGATGAGACCACATTGGTTAAACATACTTATATGGTTGATTTTGCAATTACTTTTCCCCTTTCTGTAAAAGGCTCACAAGGACCCAAGCAACTTTGAGTTCCTAAATTTGCTTGATTTTTGCAGGTAATACGTGACAAGCAGTTCGACTCTGAATGGTATATCGACAGTGGCTGCTGGCGTCACATGACTGGTAGGAAGGAGGAATTGCGAGAGTTTCAAGCCCTCAAAGATGGTGGAAATGTGAAGTATGGAAACAACTCTTTTGGAAAGATTAAAGGTTATGGAATGATAACGAATGGAGATTTTTCAATTCGTAAGGTGGCATTTGTGGAAGGCTTGCAACACAACTTCATAAGTGTTTTGCAGTTGGTTGTGGGAACAGGCTTAAAGGTTTCATTTAATGACGAAGGGTTTGAAATCATAGAAAAGAAGACCAAAGCAGTCACTCTAAAGTCGAAGCGCAAAGGAGAAATGTATCTGTTAAATCTGAATCCAATACGAGGGAAGCCTGCTATTTGCTTACTTACGAAAGCTCACTCAGACGATAGCTGGCTATGGCATAGAAGACTTTCGCATCTCAACTTCAAAGACATCAACAAGCTTGTTCTTGGTGATCACGTGCGAGGACTTCCTCTCCATAAATTTGATAAGGATCATTTATGTGCAGCTTGTGAAATGGGGAAGCAAAGTAGGAAAAGTCATCCAACGATAATAAACACGAAAGTCATTGAACCACTAGAACTTCTACATATCGACCTTTGTGGCCCTTCTGCAATCGAAAGTGTTGGTGGTAGTAAGTACATTCTTGTCATATTTGATGATTTTTCATGTTTCCCTTGGGTGTATTTTCTTAAACAAAAATCTGAAGCAACACCAAAACTCAAGTATTTCATAAAGCAGATCGAGCTTCAACTGCGAAAGCTGGTTCGCAATGTTCGCAGTGACAATGGTTTGGAATTCAAAAACCAAGCGTTTGAAGAATTCCTTGCTGACATGGGAGTCTCACACAATTTTTCTGCTCCCTATACTCCACAACAGAACGGCGTATTTGGAAGGCGAAACTGTTCCTTGTGCGAAGCTGCGAGAACCATGCTATCTTTTGCATGTCTGCCTCTCTATTTCTAGGCGGATGCGATTGCGACTGCTTGCTTCACCCAAAACAGATCTATCCTGAATAAGCGATTTTCCATCACTCCTTGTGAAATAATAAATAATCGCAAACCTAACGTTAAGTTTTTCCATGTATTTGGTTCTAGATGTTTCATCTTCAACTCCAAGGAACAACGAAACAAATTCGATGTGAAAGCTGACGAGGGTATATTTTTGGAATATCCGTTGACCTCCAAGGGCTATAGGGTTCTCAACAAACGATCCAAGAAGATGGAGGAGGCCTACTATGTCACGTTCGACGACAATTACTTGAAGAAGATTCAGTCGAATGAAAGTCAATCCAAGGAGATCTTTCCAAAACCAAGTCCAGCCATGATTCCTCTCTCCAACCTTTATGAGGAATTCACATTACTCTTTGATGAGCCAAAGAAGGCCAGTTCATCCGAAACAAAAGCAGATGACAACAAAGAGGATGAATTGAAGAAAATAATTGATGACGCCGCGAAGGATATGCACAAACAGCCTCTAAGTGCGAGCGTCCCTCAAAATACGAATACTACATTCCAGGGGGAGAATTCTGATTCTAATGCAAGTTTTCAGGGGGAGCAATCTACACCACAAGATACGAACATTCCATTGCAGGGGGAGGGTTTTACTTCGTCTTTTTCTTCTGAACCACTTTCTAATAAAGATACATCACCTCCCACAGTGACTCATGAACCTCCATTCGTAGGAGACGCTTCAATTCTTGAAGTAGAAGAACTCTCATCATTCGAGGGGGAGAATAAAGAAGCGAATGATGATTCGGATGTACAATCAGAGTTTGAGGAGGTAAACGCTGAATTGGATCCCTCTTACGATCCGAATTACCCTCCCTTAACCAAATGGACCAAAGATCATCCGAAAACCCAAGTGATTGGTGTGTCTTCTGCAGGAGTGCTCACAAGGTCTCAGCAAAAAGCGAAACGAACTGCATTATTCTCTAAAGTGGAATTTTGTATGTTCAATTCATTCGTATCCAATGTTGAACCCAAAACCGTCAACGTTGCTCTTGATCATTCTGATTGGGTGCAAGCGATGCAAGACGAACTCAACGAGTTCGAACAAAACAAAGTCTAGAGGTTAATTCCCACTCCACCTGATGCATCAGTTGTTGGTTTGAAATGGGTATTTCGCAATAAGTTGGATAAAGAAGGAAATGTGATAAGAAACAGGGTGAGACTCGTTGTCAAGGTATATTGCCAGGAAGAAGGTATTGACTACGAAGAAACCTTCGCACCAGTTGCAAGATTGGAATCGGTTCACATCTTCTTGGCATATGCAGCGCACAAGAACTTTGAAGTATTTCAGATGGACATCAAATGTGCATTCTTGAACGGTGAACTTGAAGAGACAGTATATGTGGAACAACCACCAGGGTTCGTAAACGAGAAGTACCCCAATCACTGTTACGTCCTAGACAAGGTCGTTTACGGTCTGAAGCAAGCTCCAAGAGCCTGGTACGAAACTCTTACTAGGTTCTTAAAACTGTCTAAATTTAAACAAGGTTCAGTTGACCCAACATTCTTTCGTAAGAAAGAGGGTGACCACTTGATGATTGTCCAAATTTATGTTGATGACATCATCTTCGGATCTACTAATCCCAGCTTAACAGTTGAATTCCGAAAGTTGATGGAAACTAAATTTGAGATGAGCTCCATGGGTCCTATTAACTTTTTCCTTGGACTAAACATTAGACAGAGTCAGGAAGGTATCTTTATTAACCAAGAGGCTTACACGAAGAATCTACTTGCAAAGTTTGGTATGGTGGGAGACTCAAAAGCAAAGGTTCCAATGGCATTCGGAACGAATCTAACCCCTTCTTTGGATAAACCGGCTGCAGATATGACACTCTATCGTCAAATGATAGGTTCCTTAATGTATCTAACTACGAGTCGTCCAGATATTATGTTTTATGTTTGATATTGTGCTAGGTTTCAAGCTAATCTTCGAGAACCTCACATGACGGCAATCAAGAACATTTTTAGGTATCTAAAACGAACTTCCTCACATGGAATATGGTACCCTTTGAATTTTGGGTACTTTATACAAGCTTTGTTGGATGCTGATCTTGGAGGATGTGGGTTAGATAGAAAGAGTACAACTGGGGGATGCCAATTCCGTGATGGAAAACTTGTAAGCTGGCAATCCAAGAAGCAAACTTGTGTTTCCTTGTCAACAGTTAAGGTTGAATACATTGCAGCTGCCTCATGCACATCCCAGGTCATTTGGATTCAAAGTCAACTTCGTGACTATGGCCTAAGCATGAAACGAATCCCATTATACTGTAACTCCGAAAGTGCCATTCGCATTTGTCATATCCCAATGCAACACTCTAAGACAAAACACATAGAACTGAGGTATCACTTCATTAAAGATCATATAGAAGATGGTAATGTTGCAATTCATTTCGTAAGATCTGCTGATCAGTTGGCTGACGTATTCACAAAGGCCTTACCTGAGACAACCTTCAATAAAATTCTTCAAGGCCTAGGAATGATGGAAGCTGAATCTGTTCCGAAACCACTTTCGCATCAATAATGTTAACACTGCGAATCGGTGCGAATGCTCGTAGTAGTTCGCCGTCTACTGTTCGTTCGCAATCTACTTTAACACTGTGAATCGGTGCGAACGCTCGCAGTGGTCCGTAGTCAACTGTTCATTCGCAGTCTACTATTCATTAGTGGTTCGGTTCCTCAAGTATCCTTTTGTACATTTTGTGTAATATAGTTTGTTATTGTTTTGTTTTTCAAACTCTTCTGTTTTAATTCTTTTCATAAAATTCCAAAATTTCAAAAATAGTTTATTTCTTTCTGTTTTTCTTTATTTTCAGAAAATCAAAACTCAAAAATATTTTTTTATCTTTGTTAATATAATGTATATGAATGTTTTCCATGGTTTCGTTTTTACATATATTCTGTTTTTATTTTCTTTTCAGAAAACCAAAAATCCAAAAAGATTTTATCTCATTGTGTTTTTATTTCCTTATTTTATTTTCACAAAACTATAAAATATCAAAAACATTGGATTCCTGAAGAAAACATTCGTAGTCACTCTTTGTTCGCATGATAGGGCAGGTATAAACTTCTTTACTTTTGTATTAGCTAAGTGTCCCTAGAAGCATGCTGCTGGATGTTGGCTCAAGGCTCGACGACTCTATGTGAAGCCTTAATGAATCGATTCTACCAATCGTTTCTTCCCAATTAGGCTCTCATTTCATATAAGTCATGAGCTACCTTACTCTTCTCAACTTGAGTTAAGGGTTATCTGCTTGGTCACTTTCACATAGCAGAGGTACATTCGTTTCTTCTTAAACCACCTCTATGTTTCTTCATCACTTTCGCATTCATCATTGTAGCCCTTGAGACTCTCAGAAATTACCACTGAGGTTTATGGTTGCACAACATATGTGTTAATGATATTAGCTTCGTTCAACCACGAACTAAGTGAAACCCAAAATCCAACACACTTTAATGAATTGACGGTGAACAATTAAACGTTCTAGATTTTTCACCAAGGAATTAACGAATGCCACATTCGTGGTCTGTACCAAGAAATTTCTTTCCTTTTTGCGAGATCTTAATGAAATGTCCTAGACCTAAGACATTTCT
Source organism: Lactuca virosa (assembly GCF_052849685.1). Lineage (NCBI taxonomy): Eukaryota > Viridiplantae > Streptophyta > Magnoliopsida > Asterales > Asteraceae > Lactuca > Lactuca virosa. The sequence continues at coordinate 114,183,145 of NC_136431.1, read as the reverse complement.
TCCCACTAGATCCAATTTTATTTTTTCTTGAGATTTCTATATTTACCCAAGTCACCTAAAATAATTCCAAACCTACTCGTTCAACTGACTACATTGGTCACACGAGTACTTCATCCGAACATTCGTTCTTATATCTAGTTTCAGAGTTTGGTTGGAGACAAAGCCACCCATTAAGCCTAATAAAAAGATGCCATGATGTCTAATGTTTCCACCCTTCACACCACTGGAATCATTGTTGCAGACACTTCAAAGTTCCCTTTTTGTGGCTCAATCCCTGAAGCCATGCTTTGTGATGTGCCTCCTGCCAGCAAAATTCTTTAGGGCTATCGTACACTTCCTGCCTCAGGTTTTCGTCCCTTAACTCCTGAGATGCAATTAATTATAGCTGAAGCACATAAACCGAAGAAAGGGGGTAACAAAGGGAACAAGAAGGGAGAAAAGAAAAAGGCTGATAAGGAAGGTCCATCCGAGCCTGCGAACACTCCCAAAAAGCGAAAGGTGAAAGCTGCTCCACTGTCGCTGCTCCTAAAAAGCGAAAGTTGAAGAGAGTTGCTCGCAAGGCTAAGTCCACCACTCCATATGAAAGCGAACATTCGCAATCTGACTCTCAGTCTGATTTTCGTGTTGAGGACGAACAACATGTTCACAATAAGGAAGATTCACTTGTTCGCAATGAGGAGTAACCACCGGGTCGCAATGAGGAGGAACCACCCGTTCGCAACGAGGTAGAAGAACATGTTCATAACGATTTCGTTCCATCTCCTCCTCCTTCACCCAAAACTCCAACCACTTCCACAACAGCAACTATTGCACCATGTCCTCCACCAGTCTCTTCTCAGCCTCAGACAAGTGTTTCATTATCCACTCCTTTATTCACTGATTCCACCACCACACCCAAAATATCCGTTGAACCTCATGTTTCTATCAACGCATCTAATGCGGGGGCTGAACATTTAGGTTTCGCAACTGGTCACAACACCCCACCCATTTCTCCTCTTCGCCAAAATGACCCGGACATGATATACGGTGATGGTGAAGATGACTTTGCAGGATTCACCTACAGTCTGTTCAACATCAGGGCTGACAGTGATGATGAGGCTCCGGTTACTCAACGCCAATTCAAAGTTCTTACAGAGAAGCATGACTCGTTGATCAGTTCTTCTCGAGATTCTTCTTCTGATGCTTACTCCAAGGCTGCCATTGAAGCCTTCTTTCAGTCACTTACCAAAGAACATCAGGCCAATTTGGATAAGGCCAACAAAGCTCTTTCAGATTCTGCAGCTTTATGTGGTGAAATGGCTACCAAAATGGAAATGCTCATTACTGATGCTAAGGCCTTTATGGCTAACTTCTAATCATCCGCTGAGTCTAACACGCTACTGGCTAATGAGGCTATAGTTGGTCTCAATTCCACCCTACGAAAGGAGAAGGAGGCTCTTGCCAAAGTTCGCTCTGAGCTGCAAAAGGATAATGAAAACTTCAAAGCTTCTATTTCTACGAGGATGACACAACTTTCAGAGTCTATTGCAGCTGAAAATACCCTTATGGATCAACTTGCTGCTCACACCACAACTGTCAAGGTTCATCAAGCAAAACTTGCTCAAGCCGACAAAGAGATCAAAGATCTTCAGTCTGAGCGAGCAGTGGTCAAAAGCTGTGTTGGGGATGTCAATGCTCTGCTCTCCAATATCCTTGACTCTCATGATCCAATCCTCACTATTTCCATTCGTAGGCATCTAGCTGACAAGTTTCGTCCTGCTATAGCAATGCTAAGTAGGATTGGGGGTGTTTTAGAGACTCCCGTCATTCCGAAACAAGGGGGAGATCTACCAAAGAAGTCTTCAGCCAAGCCAACCACTGTAGTCAAGCCAAATGTTAAAAGCGAATCTGAGCCTAAAGGAAAAGAAAAGCTTTTCTCTAAAGACCATATTATTGACAATACTGAAGATGAAGAGCTTGATGAAGCCGAACTCAAAAAGCGAAAAGCTCATGAAGCTAAATTGGATGAGCAACAAAGAATTGTTCGTGACGCCGAACAGAAAGAGAAAGCATAGAAAGAAGCTCAGGTCACACTTGAAAGCCGAAAACTCCTATTTCCTGAATGGACGCTGAAGCGAATTCAGAATGAAGTTGTGGACTTACCAAGTCAATATTGGTTAGAACCAGTTGTGTCATTCGAGCTTCAGAACACACAAGATTCGCAACTGGATCTTCCAATAAATCCTAAGGCCTTCAAGTTTCGCTCTTTTGTAAAGGTTGCGAACGTCCCATCTACTGACAGTGGAGCTGATCATCTCCTCTTCTCGTTCTATCTCCAGCACATGAAGCCACAGTATGAAACGTGGAGGGCGAGCAAGATAACGACAGTGAAGGTCATTGGACCAATTGAGACTGACAGTTTTCCAAATGAAAAATTCAAAGTTGTCAGAGGTTCTGCGAGTCAAGTTCAAGAATTCACTCTCGCAGACCTGCCATGTCTCAACCCATACGACTGGATCGTGCTCTACAACTTGTTGCTGAGTGATGAACACAAGTACGAGCCTGTTATCCAACATCTCAAACTAATGATAACTTCCTATATTCAAGAGGTCGGTCATATGGATGTGGAGGTAGTTGTTGTGCTGCGAAGGAAACCGTATGTTATCCCTAAAGAATCCCCTGAAGGTTTTGAGAAGTGGAAGATAGGAAATATTCACAAAGATGGATGGTATGTGGTGTTTCAGGCCAGAGGACGAAGTAATGCAGACTTTCGCAAGACCTGTTTCTCCCTCCCAGATAAACATCTATACAACACTTCCTGTCTTGAGTTCATTTTGGATCTGGTCACAAAATTCAAGGGCAACAGCAAAGGAGATATAAAATGCTTCTCAGACATGATTCAACGGTACATCCAGGTTCGCAAGACTTTGTTGAATGTTATTCCTAAGGTTTACGAAGTGCGGAAGCGAACTTAGAATTGAAGGACTCTCGCTCAATTGACGCAAAGGGGGAAATCGTTGGGTATATTGTGCTGCGTCATTGGGCCTTTTGTATAGTTTGTTTTGTAAACGGGTTGGTCTTGTCCTCCTGTATGTATTTACTAGGGTTAGAGTATTTAAGATGCATGCATGCATCGTATTTTAGTAACTTTGATCATTACTTTGTAACCCTAATCACGCCTCTACACTAGCAATTATTTGTCGAGTTCTTCTGAGGCGTGACCTTTTAATCATTCAACATATTTTGGATCATCGTTGTGTTCTTGTTATTAATATGTTTGAATCTAAACGATCTTTCAAGGGTTTTCATCCCAACAGACTCAAATGACATCAAAGGTGGTTATTCTTCTAACTCCACTTTGGTTGTTTTCTTTCCAACTCTTGCAAAATGATCTTCGGTGGGAATAAACTAGTTATGTTACCCCAACATACTCCGAACTCTAAACAAATCCAATTGTGTCATCCTCGTTTCTTGTAGGCCCAAAAACGAAACTCCCTTTTAAACACAAATAGACTTCACCCAAATCCTTTTAGAGAAAGTACGGGTGCTATAAATATTTAAAGAAAGGAAATTCATTGAGCATCTTGAATTACACCAATACTTGCCATAATTTTCCTAACCTTCTCCTTATTACCATCCATATCGTATGTAACATCCCGATTTCCAGGAGTGTGATTTAAGGGATTTATTGCAAATAAGGAAGCCTACTCGACGAGTTGGAGGCCCCAACTCGTCGTGTAGAGAGTAGCCAACCCGCGTGATTTATGAGGTCTACTCGACGAGTTGGGGGACCCCAACTCGACGAGTAGGAGCTGAATGAGAAAACCCTAATTTTTAGGGTTTGCACCCTATTTAAAGGACTTAACCCGCATCCTTTAGCCTCCCTTATCAACTCATCACCCATAGAAGGAAACCCTAGTCGTTCTTTACTGTTCCCTTGTGTTTGTGAGGCTAAAAGAGTTTTTTTGGTGCAATTGTTGAAGAAGCTTGAAGATTTAGAAGCTTGGATCAAGAAGAAGGTTGTAGATCTATTATCTACTTTGTATTGGCAACCAATCTGAGGTATAAAGCTAATACCTTGACTTCTCATTGTTTAGATCTTCCATTGTGAAAGAAAATTGTCATTTCTAGGGAAAAATGGAGTCACTTTCGGGGTTGAGCTTGTCACAAGGATATGGCTTTAGATCTGGACTCTTCTAGGCCCCCTTGAGCATAAAGTTCCTGACTTTAGCAAGTTTTGGCTCTCCTCCATGCCTTAAACCCCATATTAAACTTGGTTTTGGTGTTTTAAGCCTCTTAAGGCCTTGCATGCACGTAAAGTTGGCAACTTTACGTGGTAACTCCACTCTAGGAAGCTAGATCTGGGATTTGGAGCTTTGGGCTCGACCGGAATGGGCTGAATGCAATTTGGTTGAAGAACTCAACGAGTTGGATGGCCAACTCGACGAGTTGAGACGGGTTTTCCCATTTTCTAGATTCTACATGAACTCGACGAGTTAATGAAGTGACTTGACGAGTGGTTAAGGCTTTCCTCGATATTCTAGACACTACATGGACTCGACGAGTTGGTTGGCAACTCGGCGAGTTAACTTGAGTTTTCACGATTTCTGAGTTCTGAAGGAACTCGGCGAGTCAGTAAGCTGCACTCGACGAGTTGGGTCAACATGGACTGTTGACTTTGACTTTGACCAAGGGTTGACCAGTTTGACTTCTAGGGGTATTTTAGTAAATTGGAAATTTATGGAAGTGGACTTGGTCCTATGGTGGATATAGGTGGTGAAGTTTGTGTCCATGATTCGGGAGCTTGATCTTATCACTACAGTTCGACATTGTGAGGTGAGTTATCATCACTATACTCAAGGGTCTAAGGCACCAAGGCCGGCCCTTTTGATTGTTATCCGAATTTGTTACTATCGTGAAATGTTAGATCGGTATCCTGGTAGATAGGATGGTTATATGTTGTTATGATCTGTAGATCGGTATCCTGGTAGATAGGATGTTGTTATGCCTAGTCACCTGTAGTTCGGTCTGGTTGTCGATATATTGTTAGGTGATTACCTGTTATATGTGCACATGCTTGATTGGTAGTTGAGGGTATTCCATCCCGAGGATGATTGGACCCTAGTATGTTGGCATTCCAACCCGATTGTTGATTGGACCCATAGTATGCTGTTTGTGATTATATGTGTATTGATGTGTGAATGGGTATTTAGGGGGTAACTCGCTAATCCTTCGAGCTTACATTTATCGATTATTGTTTCAGGTACTTCGGATGACCGAGCGCGGGCGAAGGCGTGACCGTACACTTCCTCGATTTATGATTGTGGTTTCTGGGAAAACTCTGATGTCGAAACTATTTTGAAAACAAACTGTAATAATCTAATGGTTTTAAATGTTTTAAACAGTTTTAAATTGACTTGATTTTTGAGGGTGTTACATCGTAACCACGTAAACCACCTATTTCAACATATTGCTTCATTACATCCGCAATATCCTCCACGTTAGCTGGTACCCATTTTTTCAAGAGCTTAGAAGAACCATGAGAAGTTGAAGAGATTGTCTTAAAATTATCATTAGTTGGACTTGATTTATTAATAATTCTAAAACCAGGGGCTGAGAAATCGATTATGAATGATCACCAACACCAACCAGAACAACAGCAACAGTCAAATCAGTTACTATAGTTGTCGGAACAATGACCGACTGTGGCACTATTACAGTAACCGTCAAGCTCAGGGACGCAGCAAAAACCGGAAGGGTTGCAGCAGCAAGCGACAAAGGAGAAACAAGTGGCTGAACCACCAACGGAACACCTAATTTAGCCCACTCGTTTGAAAAAATCTACCTCTTTGATTTAAAAAACCCGCACCTCTTTCCTCGCTTAAACTAAACTCCCTTTCACTTGATACTTCATCAACAACATCGTCAAATTTTTCATAATTATTACAATATGGAGTAGACTCATCCTCGTTCTCCTTATAAAAAACATCATTATCCGAGTCAGTAGAAAGACGAGGCATATCACGATCAAAATCCTCCTCATTACAAACAATGAACAGTTCCCAATTGGATAATTCCCTAACCACCAAGTCATAATGAATCCCTTGAACCACCACACTAAATTTCTCATGGATCAAAGAGGGTTTAAGAGTTTTAATACAAACTCTCTTCACAACCAAAGGAGATTGAATATCATCTTCCAAAAAGCAAACATCACCTTATAACCTGACACCTTATTCACAACGACATAATTCCATGCACAACATCGAAAACCCAATATCTCAATCCAAATAACCCTCTCCAAAACTTTAAACCCATTAACTACCAGTCTTAGAGTATAGAAATAAGCACAAATTCCTGGAGATTTATTGAACTTAGAACACACTAAATCTGAATCAAAAGCAACATACACCTAATCTCCACCCAAGTACCTAAGCTGTAAATCATAAAAGCCTTCTTCCTTCAGAAGAACCAACAATTTCGGAATAAGCCTAACATTCCTAACCTGACAAAAAAAAGGTTTCAATGCAAGATCATTGGAGATATCAAGAACCAAAGAAACAGTTGGCTTATGATTAACATGAATCGGATTTGCCCCTCCTTTCACTACATTTGCATAAGACCCTTTTTGTGAATCGTGAACTCCCCCAACCCTACTTTAGAAGTTTCCTTAGAAAGATCCACATGTTTTTGAGTAACCTCTCTCCAAATTTTCGCCAAAGAAATGACTACATGGTAATTACCAATCCAAATATCACATAAATTAACTTATAATTGTCTCTGGTCCTTAACTTTAATGAACCTCACAAATACAAAACGTTTCCCTAACTTGGATAATTTTCGAGCTATACGCATCAGAAACATTCTCATATTTTTCACAGGTTGTCCATAACTTCTTTGAATCAAGATTAGTTGCAAAATTCGTAAAGAAAAAATGGAAGAAATACATTATCAATATTTCATGCATCATTCTTTGAATTCTTATTGCCCCAATCCTCCTTCCTTACCATCTGATAATCCAACGAATTAAATAAGAATTGGATCCTACAAATCCTTCTAGAAAAGAGACGATCCAGAAAAGGTGAAACAAAAGAAGGAGCGGATGTAAGCAGCAACTGGTTGACCGGTGTTTGATCTGGCCGGGAAGAGAAGTCTGAAATCGCCGGACACTAGGTCTCTTTAAGTAGTATGTGTTTAATGGGTTAAATGTAAAAATAATAGTCATAATCAATAGAAAGCTACCCATGACTAGGGATTTATCAGAGGTTATGAAAAACAGGATAGAGAAACCAATTATTAAAATTTAAAACAATATTAAAAATTCTAGACTTTAACCAAGTAAAAGAAAGAAGTTTGATTGTATCTAGAATATCATATTTTCTCCTCGGCTTATAATATATTTATTTAATTGTTTTCTATAGTATTTATGTTTTTTGATTTTTATTACAATATCTTATTTTAAAAAATCTATAAAATACAATAACATCATTCACATACACATCAATTTTAACTATATTAGATATAGGTTTATCAAATGCAATAATACAAAAAAAATGAAAGTTAGATCTATTATTGGATAATAAAATTAAAATATAAAATAAAAATAGATTTGAAATTTCAATATTATAATAAAAAATAGAAATATAATATCATAATAAACAAATAAAATAATTTTTTTATACGATATATTATTAAAAATCTTGTAAAATGTCAGATAAAAAAAATTATATAGAAGTTATAGTTAAAATTGTGTTTTGAAAACATCAAGGCGTAATTTATTAACATTTAGTGATCATATTAAATTACCAAAAGAAATACTGATAATCAAAAATATTGATAACCAAACAACGTTGTTTTTCTCTGTCTTCACCACTTCAAAAATCAAACAACGTTATTAAAGGCATTTTGTAGTAATAAGTTTTCTTCTCACGAATATGTGTTCATCAAACGAGTTTTTCTGGAAGAAACACGTGATTGGATTTTCAAATGGAGTGGTTTTTCTGGAAGGCAACTATCCAACATTGAGGAATATCTCAACTTTGCTGCTTCTCGGGGGAATTGCCCTAAGAAAAAGTTTGTGGTCAATTTAATCTTCTATGGAATGATTTGGTACATTTGGATGGCAAGGAACAATAGGGTATATAATAAGGTGATTACTACCCCGACAAAGATAGCGGATGATATTATCTCTCAATCATTCTCGTGGTTTAAATATAGGAGTTCCAAATCGTGTGGTAGTTTGATTGATTGGTGTATTGCTCCTCTTAATTTTTGTTAATTGTCATTGTAATCTTGCCCATGATCTAGTTACTTGCTAATCATGTGACTTTTAATATATTTGCCGTTTCCAAAAAAAGAACGAGTTTTTCGTTCTTGCATATATATCGAGGGGTGTTGGGAGACAATAATAAATGATAAAACTCTATATGTTATACTAAAATTTCCAACATCAACCACCATTTTGCAAGGGCGGCCACTATTTATAGAGCACTACGAAAATATGATTAATTTGGGTATTTTTTAAATTTTGAGTAGTTTTTGATAAATTAAAAAGGTTAATAAATAAATAAATAGACATTAAATTTTTTGTTAATTTTTTTCAAACTTATACTACATTTAAATTTAAACTAAAAATATATCAATATGAGATCAATATTTAAAATACATTTAGACCTACATAATTATTTATAAAAAAATATAATTTTAAACTATGGATATTGTCGTTTTTTAACATGTACCTTTTAGATTAAGATTATTGAAAGTTTATATCAACATATTGGCTGCCGTTAAAAAAAAAAAATTTTAAAAATTATATGGAATTGGTAATGTTTATGCATGTATACATCATACTTGGTAAATAGTCAATACCCATTCATTTTTTGATGAGCTGTCGTAGTGGACCACTTGAAAAGGAGCCGATCAGAGCCGTTTGTAAAAGCGAATGAGGACACGTATCACCTACGCCGACAGGTAACCTCTGTGCCCCACTGATATATTTTAATTCAAATATATATTTTTAATATAAAAAAATATATATTTTTATTGATAGTAATAGTGTGTAATTTCATCATATAAATTTAATATAACATATTATGTTATTGATATTCGGAAAACAAATATCACCCATTGTTTCAAAATCAAACGCATTTGGTCCCTGCTTTAGTTAGTGTCGTCTAAGCTCTAGTAGAAAACCCTCATATGCATCGCACACAATTAATTCGTGGGCTAATGACTTGAAAGGGTAACGAACTTTCGACTTTGTTCACATTTAGTCACTAAACTTTTTTTCGTTATCTATTTGTCATTGAACTATTGAAACTGTTCACATTTTACCCTTATGACCGGCTGTTACCGGTCATAAGGGTAAAATGTGAACAGTTTCAATAGTTTAGTAGCAAATATATAACGAAAAAAAGTTTAGTGACTAAATGTGAACAAAATAGAAAGTTTGTTTCCCTCTAAAAAAGTTCAATGACTAAATGTGAACAAACTTCCTATTGTATTATGTTTTAGCAAATTATTTATTTTTGTTTAATTCTAGCAACATTTGTTGATAAAGAAATCTATGAAATAAAAAAAAAACAAAACCTTGAAAATATATTTTAAAAAAAAAAAAGAAAAAACCGAAACCGAAATAAAAAACCAATGGTTTGACATTTTCCAAAATAAAAAATCAAAATTTCCAATCTGATTTTGGTTTTACAAAAAAAAATGAACCATTCTCACTGATGTGAATTATGACCATTGGTTTGGCATGCGGAATTAAAGAACACACAAAGAACACGGTGATTTGGGTGTTTAAGAGATGCATTCGATTATGAAAGATGTTTACAAAAAAGGATCTAGATCTAAATCTACATAATTAACACACACTAACACTCTCAATGTTACATCTCTCAAGCACACCTCTACATGTGGTATGAACCCACCTTATATAGAAATGTTTACATGTCTCTCTCTCTATCTCTCATGTCATAAAGGGGGAGTTTTGAATAGAAAATTCTGAATTGAGCGTTTTCTCATTCCCTTTTTGGTTTTATAATCATTTTCCGATTATAAAAAGGGGGAGGGATTTAGATATGAAAATCCGAAAGTTGAATTTTTGTAAAACCAAAATCAGATTGGAAAATTGTGATTTTTTATTTTGGAAAATACCAAACCATTGGTTTTTTATTTCGGTTTCGGTTTTTCATTTTTTTTAATATATTTTTCAGGGTTTTGTTTTTTTTTATTATTTCATAGATTTCTTCATCAACAAATGTTTCTATAATTTAACAAAAATAAATAATTTGCTAAAACATAATACAAGAGGAAGTTTGTTCACATTTAGTCATTGAACTTTTTAAAGGGAAACGAACTTTCGATTTTGTTCACATTTAGTCACTAAACTTTTTTTCGTTATCTATTTGCCACTCAACTATTGAAACTGTTCACATTTTACCCTTATGACCGGTAACAGCCGGTCATAAGGGTAAAATGTGAACAGTTTCAATAGTTCAATGGCAAATAGATAACGAAAAAAAGTTTAGTGACTAAATGTGAACAAAGTCGAAAGTTCGTTACCCTTTCAAGTCATTATCCCTTAATCCGTCGTTCCACATATACCTCTAACGTCTATGTTTAAATCACAAATTAAGAATTCGTCAAAATCATCTGTCACTCACATTAACTTCTTTATTTGTCATTTCTCTACACAAATTATCAACGTCTGAGTAATATATATGAGATTAAATATGTTATTATTTTGATATAAACTTTGTATATGTGTAGTATTTTAATAAATTCTAGTATGAATATTAATGCATGATTATTCAAATTAACTACGCTCGATTACCCATGAGTAACATAAAATTAGTGTTCTCACTTTGTCAATGTGGAAGCCTAACAATCATGGTCACATCATAGACAAACCTCAACCTAGGCAGACGATTATGGAGTTGGCAAACATTTGGATAATGATGTGGCTTTATTGGGTCGGTGTATCCCCTATGTGCCCTAGGGATATTGACATTAGTCTTGGGTTGTTGAGGACAAAGAACAATCTTGAAGCCAAACTGATGAATGTAAAACGATAAAAAATTATGTTTTATAGTAGCTGGGTTTTCTTTTTCATTTATCTATTAAGTGGTTTTTAGGTTTATGTATATGTTCTTTTAGGTTTCATTTTGAGGTTTATATGGGATGAAATAGTTATGTTTTAATCCAGGTTGTTATATACTATATGTTTATGTAATCCAAGTTATTATTCTTTAATATTTGTTTCTGTCGAATGTAATATAGTTTAAGAAATTATATCAAATTTCCAACTCGATAGATAGATTATGTAATGGTCAATTACGACCATTATAGTAGTAATGGTCACTTCAAATGGTTACCAAAGTAGAAGTGCAAAAACATGCAATTAATGGTAATTTATTAAGGGTCTTATAATCATCATTTTAGTCAAGTGAACTAGCAAGACATTATCTATGAAGTTAAAATTATGAACTCATATGTAGCATCTCAAAAGTAAAATAACATCAAACATGCAACAAAAACAATTTCTAACCTAATCAAAAGTGCATTAATATACCAAAACCATATTAGTCATATTACATAAATCGATACTAATAAAGAAAGGAAACACATCCATGAAATCATCCATATAACTACAAACACACAAAAAATAATCAATTGGTCGATTTTCACCTTCAAACAATCTCCACTAACCTAAAATACAAAATATAATAATTAAACACTAGCTGGACAATGTTCATATCAAACAAACATAATCCATATCCATCTCTACAAGCTTAAAAAGCAGCTCCACCTCCCAACCTTGATGTAGACCCCCTTGCTTGATCATCTAACCCACATTTCTCATCACAAGTTCTAGAGTTATGAACTTTATATTGGAATTTACTGCATGTCATAATAATGTATTTCCTTGAAATCTTTGACCTTTTTTGATGTTTGACTCCTTTAAGTCACAACTTCATCCTCCCTTTCCCATCTTAATGGTTCTACCAACCTATAATATTTAGAGTCATTAGTATTTACAAATAACAACCATTTGACATCATCAAACTCGAATGTATTAATTTCTGCTTGTGATGCTTTGGTGTTGTCAAAGTGATTTGGCAATTTGATTTAAGGCAAATCTTCTTCCAAGTTTCCAGTATATAACAACTATCAACCCAATCTTCAAGTTGTCCCCCAGCGTCACCGTGTTTTGTTATATCCCAAATGGTTGTCAGTGCATGCTTAAAAATAAAACTAGTTAAATCCTATTTTCCAGCAAGAACAAATCATTTGATGCAAAGTGACAACATACGGATCTAAGTATTGACATGTAACTTGATATTTTCCTACTATGTTGTAAAGAACATTGCACTGAGTAGTCTCACTCTTGACTGTTTGCATTAACTTTTGTCTTGTGGGTGTAAGAGTGACACTGGACGTATCTATAACTTTATGTATATTACATATATTCTTTATTAATCATTAGTACTCATAAATAAACTCCAAATTATATATGATTGGCATATCCCTACCTTCAACAAGTTATGCATTAAACACCTCACACATGTTGTTCAATAGAACATCATACTTGGCTCTTCATGTTACACTTTACTTGATTAAAAAACCATTTGCATGTAGATGACCAAAATTTTAAATAATTTTAAACAATTTGATTACATAACTGAGAAGTGACTCCTTCCCTAGTGCTTAAGGGTGATTTGCTTAAGCCATTTGAATCTTGACAGTCGAATTTATTCCATTCCTCTCTTAAAAAATTGGGTTGTAGTTGCGGTTGCACACCTTAAAGATGGTCTTATAAATATTTACATTTTCCATTGTAACTTTATGTTCTCATGTATATATCTGAGACGATATTTGTGTTCAACACATAGGAAGACTCTTTCCATTACATGAATTACACCCTATACATTAAAAACCATTTTGGTATTGGTATGAAATAAATTAAAAATATTTTATTGTTTAAATATTCCTTCTTTCTATCTGTCACTAATGAAAGTGAAATTAGAATTTCTTGAGACATACAAGTCATTACCTAGATTTTCTAAAAACCGACCCTAAGACCTTGATGTTTTTCTTTAACAATAACACACATCATTTGTTATATACCATTGTCTCCATTGATCCCAATAGTTGTTATACGATATTGTCCTTTCATAAAAGCCCCATCAAGACTTAAAACATCTCTTCTCCCTAACATGAAACCTTATTCAAAGCTCCCAAACACACATATATTCTCTTAAATTCTCTTGTTTATATAAATATATTGGGTTCACCTTCAACTTCAATTTTTATTATGGTCTTAAGATTAGTTCTTTGTAGCTCCAAAACATAGTCTTTAAGTAAGGTGTACTGCTTTTTGTAATATCCATGTATTATGTTAAGAGTTATAACCTAAGCCCGAAAGACCTTCATTCTTGAAATATAGATTTGGAATTTCCTTTGAAGCTATTATCTTAAAGAAGGCACATGAATCACTTTCCCTCAATTTGATGCATGATTTATTTTCTAAGAAACCTTAGGTACAACTTCTGTTGTTCTTGGCTGGAAGGCATTTATGGTCTTCAATAAAGTTTTCTACCATTTAGTCATCTTTTTTTTACAAGACACGTGAAGGACCCAAGGGTATTTTTTTTCACCATCTGGATTTACCATTTACCTTTATCTTTGTCCACACTCACAATAGATGTGTAACATCCCAAATTTCACGACTAAAAATTTCATTTTTAATTAAGTAGTTTATAAAGTTGTTTACTGAAAAACATCATCGAATCACATCAATTCATAAAATCATAGCCACATGGCTTAAACCATAACATAAAATAATAATAATAATGTCAGAGTACAATCCCACGATCTCAAAATGCGGAAATCATATGTGTGCGATACGCTGCTACCGTGTCGGCTCCTTCCCCTTCGCTGAAGAGGTACCTGAAACAAAACCGAAAACTGTAAGCACGAAGCTTAGTGAGTTCCCCCATCATACCACATACCATACTATAAACATATTGTCAGGCATATCTGGGTGCCCGACCTACCCTGCTAGGCATACCGGGGTGCCTAACCTACCCCTGTCAGACATACCGAGGTGTCCGACCTACCCCTCCAGTTTATCTCAACCAGTTACGGGGACTATTTCACCCCTGCTACTACCGCATAATAACATAACATAATCATACTGTCTAGCATAGTTGGGTACTAAACTACCCCTTTGGCCCTATCGACCGGTAACCAGGGACTATTCCCCCTAATACCACTATCACATAACATCATATCATACTAGCATGTAAAACACATCAGATAGTGACAAACCAAAGTAGTTATCACAAAGACAACTACTCGACAAACAATCCCTACTAGCGGGCCGACATTGTGGCCGTAGACCCACTTCTACAAGAAGGTAACTCACCTCGTAAAGCTGAGTGTCGAATCTCACTGGAAGTAATCTCTAACAGCCGCTCCGGTGACTCCCGGCTATCATAATCATAATAACACTTAATCAGAATCCATAACACTACTTAGGGTAAAATGACCATTTTACCCCCTTGGCCTAACTTGAACCATTCCTAAGGCCCAATTCTAACTTGTTAAGCCCAATGCACCCATGGTCCATCAAAGGCTCCCTAAGGCCCACTAATGGCCCAATTTTCTAAATTGGACCTAACTCTTCAAATGGGCCCTTTTCACAAGTCCGATAAATCCTTAGCCCAAAATGAATAACCTCAAGTGGCCCAATATGGCCCAATATGGCCCAAAAGGCCCAATACTTCTAATTCCAAATTCTCATGCCCAAAACTATACTCCACAATGGGCCACGGGCCCAATAGTCCAGGCCCAACCCTCTAAGGCCCAAAAGCCCAAAGTATTCACTCTGCATGCATACGCGCGACATAGCTGGCACGTACGCCCAGCGTACGCTGGCCTTGACCGCAATCGGGGAGTTGACCCAGTGCGCGCAGCGTACCAGGATGTACGCTTAGCGTACTTGCTAGCTTTATTGGGACTTTATTTGTGACTTAATCCATTAAGTCTTCACGTCCAGAATCTAGATTCAGGTCCTTTAAGACCTCCTAATCCATAAAGTCACAAACTTTATGTGCTTGCATGCATGGTTGAGGTTCAAAACATGATTTTGGTCCTTTAACAAGCTTTAAGACCATCAAACACTTGCATGGTTGTGGCTTAACCATCAAGGTCCGATTTTTATGACTCTAAATGCCTCTAAGAGCTCAAAAGGACAGCTCTTTTGGTCTGGAGCTAACTATATACAAGCAACCTCAACAATGGAGTCCAAAAGTGACATTAAACACTCCTATAAACAAATCTAAGCATGCAATGGTCAAGTTTGGAACTTGATACCTCAAAAGAGTCAGAAATGATGTCAATCTTCTGGATCTACAAGCTTCTCTTGAATCCTTGCTCCTTCTTTAAGCTCCTTTCTCTTCTAAAACACTAAAACCACACCAAGACACTCTCAAATGGCTTCCAAATCACAAGAACACACAAATATGGGTTAGGGTTTTCGAGGTGGCTGCTTAAGGGTGATAGGGAGGCTGGTCCAAGGACATAAGGTCCTTTAAATAGGGATCAAACCCTAAAATTTAGGGTTTTAAACTTTGCGCGTGTACACTGCGAGTACCCTTTGGTACGTTGGGCGTACGTGTATGGCCTCCCCGCCCAATTCTCGTGAGTACGTTGCGCGTACCTGGCGTGGTACGCCCCGCGTAATGCCTTTCTCGGCCCAATTCTTAAAGCCCAACAGTCCTGGTCCACATCAAATTAACCCACTACTCAGTAAGATAATTAATATTAATACCTGGTAAATCCCGGATGTTACAAGATGACCCACTTGTGTTTGACTGGGGTACCACACCCTTACATACTACCCTAAATATGAAGTTTTCATTTTTAGCTATATATATATATATATATATATATATATATATATATATATATATATATATATATATATATATATATATATAAAGATTATGTATCACTTCCTTTAGTAGTTTCTTGTCATTGTAGATTTCACCAAGGGAAAACTTCGCCTCATATACTACCCTTGCAAAAGATCTTGTTAGTTTGCTCAAGTTTAACTACATCCTCTACGTCATATTCTCTTCATACCATAATAACATAAATCTTTTTGTATTAATCACTTATATTTCTTCAATTTCCATACTTGTGTCACTAAGCCTTGCATCACTTGCACTAAGTACTTCCATTAAAGGTTCCACACCAATGTGAAACTATGTCTTATTGTCACTACCAATTTTGTAAACTTTATACACTGTTTGCTAATCAACTTGACACTTCACAACCATATTTGTTTCAATATTGAAATCGTAATCTTCCTATAAATTTCCATCGTACGGTACATCATGACCTCTTGGATCAAATAATGGATATAAAATTCATTTTCTTGTTTAACATGGGCTCAAACATCAATATCAACCATTAGGACATCTACATATAAGAGTGGTACACTAACATATACCATTGGGACATTCTTCTAGTCTCTGTCATGGAATGTTATTCTTCTAAGTAAAAAATCCACATTAAAGGATGATGATGGTTACTAAAAGGGACTAAAATCCTTAAGAAATCAACATGGTAAATATATTTACTCTAGGAACCGTCACATGAACCATTTAGGTTAAATTCGAGTTTTTTGCTATAAGATCCATTGTTTTTTAATCTTTTTCTTACATTGTTTCATTTTAGTTGATGGATCATCATCTATTTCCTCAATGATAACTTTTACTAGAGATGATGTATATTTTGAGGATGTTGTTACCATGTTTTGTGAAAATGTGGATTACCTTAAACGGAATTGCATACCTTAACAATTAGGACATCTTAATCATTACCAAGAAGTAATAGTATGAAATCCAACTTTGTTTCGGGCATGCACATATAGTAATATATGGGTTCCTTTTTCCATAGCCCATCTATTTCATCATCATGTCAACCTCGTGAACATAAAATTCCTCTACTTCGGCATAGTCCACGAATGTCACCTTCCCACGATTTTACAAATTTTTAGGTGATTTTATGAAAACACCTCCATGATTAACCAGCATTGTAACTATATTTCGTAACATCCCTGTAAAACACACAAACAAAATCGTTAAGCTTTCTGATATGAAATGGGTTTCGACAATAAATGAATAACAGAGTACAACTTACCATAATGCTTCTTCGAATAATTCAGTAGTTGGTTCCTTATATTTCGTAACATCCCTGTAAAAACACAAACAAAATCGTTAAACTATCTGATATGAAATGGGTTTCGACAACAAATGTAATAAAACTTACTGTACTACTTCGAATCAAGTTCATTGGTTGGTTCTCAGATGGTCCATGTTATTGGTTTAAACATGGTGCCTTTTTCTAACAAGTTACTTTGTTTCAACTGTTGTGGTATGATTTGAGGTCGATGCTAAGAATGTAGATGAGAAAAATGTTCTCTTGGGGGAAATGGTAACGACATGTCGACATGTTACAAACTTAATATGAATGTCATATGCATATTTATTGAGACATTTGGCGTCAAGAATTAGCTTGCAAAAGGATATGTGGAAAGACATATCTGCCTTATGTGTAGCACATGTGAGGGCTTTCTAACGGAGCCCATGTGACGTTAACTGGGACAGAGACAAAATGTACCTATTTTGAAACCATGTGGATGTTTGACATCAGTTTTATAAAACTTGGACTATACATGCACGCTGGGACAAACCACAAGGATCATTTATGTAGTTTACTCTAAATAATCTATCATACAACCTATAATACTATTAATACTAAATTATATTATAATTTATCTTTATTGAATCAACTTTCAGGTATGAAAAGCCCGATATTTGCGGGTTGATGTGTTTTTGTTATTAAGAAAAATCAAAAAGAATATTCTTTTTATGCCATGGTGTATTGTTCACTTTGTGGCTTAATAATCCAAACATTGTTGTCCATATTTTTTTATTTGAACTTTAATATCTGTTTCTGCTTCTGAAGAGTGTCATATCATACGATAAGTTTTCTTTATTAAAATTTAAAATGAATTAGAAAAAAGGCATCAAATTTGTTTAATATCTCGTATAATCATCAAAATTATATATTTATCAACGTAAACTTGAACTGATGCAAAAAGTTTCATTTATAATAATATAGATTAAGTTCTTTTGTGTTTCTTATGTTTAATTAACATAGATCAACTTTTTTACTTGTTAACAACTTTTAATGATTTGTTAAAGAAATAGAGACTTGATTAAGAGTTAAAAAGTTATTAAGCTATGAAACACCCTTGGATTTGATTAATTTATAGGATATTAATTATTATTGAAAATTATTATTTAGAATTTCAACAATAAACGTTTTATATAGAGAGAATAATGTGTGGAAATCAAACTGAAATTACTTTAATAAAAATAAATCAAAATTATGATTTCATTGATGAAAAATTGAGCAAGTGGAGGAGGAAAGACAGCAGGAGTATGGTTGGCATGGCATGGCAATTAGCCTTAGATCTTTTTATTCCATTATTATGTATTTTAAAATTAAACGCATAATATGTTAAAACTTAAAACCAAAGGGAGCTATTATAATTTGTAAATTGATTTTGATAATACTTAAACCACAGATGCTTGCAATGCAATATTATTTCCCTTGGATTTTGGATCAAAAGATTCCACCATCAATAATGTATATAAAAGATAGAATAAATTAATAAACCAATCATTTTTGTATATATATTTTATATTGGAGATTTCATATACTAAAAAAAGAGTTTTGTTATACAGTTACATATTTCCACTTATTTAACAAAGAAATTAGAGTTAATGATTTTATTAACGAGCGATCGTTCTGATAACAATACATAAAGGAACCAAAACTTGTTACACTAAAAAACTATATATATTGAAATATATAGAATTGTAGAAGTTAGTGGTTGTTAGAAAATCGGAGTATAGAATTGTTTGGATCAATGAAAGTTGTGAAACACTTTCAGATTAAAGCATTTGGAGGGTACATTCGAAAATCTCTAATCGGATAAAACTCACTATGGAGAATGAAGAAGATGTTATATGAAGATCTGTACCCAAAATGATTTCGAAAATTGATTATATAATAGGAAACAACCTCTTGTCTTAAAACTGCCAAATGACAGTTTTATGTCCCAAAACTTGTCCAAAACGGTCATAAACTAATTTAAAATCGGGTCTAAAATATGGATCACAAAACCGGATGTATTTACAGAAAATACGAATTTCGAGGGTACACTCGACCCCGGCCAGGGACTCTGGTCCTTGGACCCCGCCAGGGGCTGCCACCCTTGGACCCTGCTCCCAGGGGCGCTGCCCCCGGACCCCTGTCAGTTCAGGGGCTTCGCCCCTATATAGCAGTATATTTTCAACAAAGACAAAATTAAACAAATATACACTCCGTATCATACTAATTTGTTCAATAATTGTCAAAATGACATTGATCAACAAATTAACCTAATTACTCTTAAATAATATTAGTGATATAAAATCACCAACAATGATTTGTAGCATAATGACTTATAATGAGAATCTAGTGGTTGATAAGTACAATTTTATACGGAAACATAATGTTCAAACTATGACACATTCCAAATATTACTAATATTCTGACTCTCTACACAAGCTTTAGAACAGATTAATGTAGACCATTTAGATGTACCAGTTTATTGAACTTATTCATTATGCCCTTGGTAAGTTCTAGAAAGTTCATATGAATAGTTGCCTATTATAATTATTAGTTTGTTAATATTATTGGAGTGGTGGACTGTTTCAAACTTGGGGCATTATACCTTGCTATTTTTTATTTTTTATTTTTTTCTTTTTGTTAATATAAACGTATATAACCAAAAAGATTAAAAAAAAACTAAGTTGGTCAATCAAATAATAAATATGAATATCATAACAACTATAATAATTTGGTGTACCAAATTAGATGAGTAGGTATGGACCTTTGATCAAAATTGCTTCGCTGTCATTGACATTTTACTTAATCAACGACCATCTTTTAATCGTGCCTATTCATTAATTACGTTCACATTTCTTTTAAAAACATCAAAGAATGTATTAACTTTTTAAAAATTTGTACAAGCTCAAGTTATGTTCACATTTTTGGCTATTTTTCTAACACCATTCATGTTTTAATCATGCTAATCACGAATAAAATAAGCTATCATCAATGTCAACTGTTTTTCAAAATTTGATTATACGTGTGGTTTTCTAATTAGTTGTGGTAAAATAATGGGATTTAAAGAAGCATATAGAATGTTATTGTAAGTAAAATAAATAGTAAATTAACCAATAATATATAAATAGTAAATTAACCAAAAATAAACTAGCTTATAAAATGTCTTATTGTCATTTTACATTGTAATCTATAAATAAACTAGTTTTTATCAAACATTATATCAAGAGATCTCTTATATTAATTCATAAACTAATTTATCATCTATCAACTAAGTTATCAATTGCTAGCTAGCTTTTTAACTAAAAATTAGTTTTTCAGTTAGTTTTTCAGAAACTTAAGTCCAATGTCTAAATTTGGAGAAATGATGATAAGATTTATTGCAAACTAAAATTTCTAGCAAGTTCTAAAAGTATAGGGGGTGTTTTATAAATATTTTGAGTAAAGACACATCACACATACATGACACATGTATACATGTTACATGGCAATGAGTGACATATACATAAGATGACACGCTCCTCAAAACTCTTTAAAAAGCCGACTCTTTCCACTCACATAACCACTTTCACAAACCCCAAAACAATAGAATCTTAGAAAGAAAGAAAAAGGGTTTAAAAAAAATAAAAAATGGGGAGCTGTTCATATGAATCGATGTCATCGATCTCCGAAAGGATCTTCCGTGAAGAACAATACCCAGAGCTTGAATTTTCCAACGAAACATCGATTGATAACGAAAACCGATCTGGGTTTTTCAAGAAAGAGGATTTATGGTCTAAAAACAGCATCAGGAAGAAGAAAAACCAAGTCTTCCTTGAAGGGTATGTTGAAACATCCGATGAAGATGATCTTGTTAGGGCCAAGAGTTTAACCGATGAAGATCTCGATGAACTGAAAGGGTGTTTCGATTTAGGGTTTGGGTTTAGTTACGATGAAATTCCGGAGCTCTGCAACACTTTGCCAGCTCTCGAATTATGTTATTCCATGAGTCAGAAGTTTCTAGACGAGCAACAAAAGTCACCGGAGGTGTCGCCGCCTCTCGCGGCGGAGCCTGAAACCGTTTCACCGCCTCCTGCTCCGATTGCTAATTGGAAGATCTCAAGTCCTGGTGAGTGTTTTTTTTCTGAATTTATTCTTCGATCTTATAATTTCAATGCGATCTGAAACCGTAATCATCATAATAATTACTTTGAAAACCCACATCAAAACCCCTAAATTGATATCAGATCTTTGTTCTATAAATTATGCCGATTATAATGTGGGTCGAAGTTTAATTGGATTAAAAACTTTTGTAGGCGATCATCCCGAGGATGTGAAAGCAAGGCTCAAGTATTGGGCACAAGCAGTGGCGTGTACAGTTAGATTATGCAACTAGTAAATGTGTTGATTTATGCACCGATTTGAAGCAAAATTTTGGATCTTGATCATCAGTCATGGAGACACGACGGTGGTTGCCGCCTGCGGGAGGTGGTGGTGGTAGGAGGAGGAGGAGAAGATTGTAAGGTTGTTGGTTTGGAATTCTTGATCTGGAGATGGATAATTGGCTTGATTTCCATCAATGACAGGTTTTGATGAAGGTGGAGAAGGAGAACTCTAATTTTGTGATGGTGTTTTGATTGTAATGAGTTTTGATTGGACAAAATTGATAGTTGTATGATATGATTTAATTTGTAGTTCGAGAAATAAATTCATGAAATAAGAGTTCTCATGTTCTTCTCTTTGTTGGGTTTAATTACTTTTTGTGAAATAACCGAATGTTCTTGACACTGTAATTCTGTAAAATATAACCCATGTAAGAGATAACTTGTATACGGGTTGCTGGATTCTCATAATTTAGCAGTATCAACCCAAGAAATAACAATATATTTTTGGTGATTTGTGATATAGCTAACAATGTCATAAAATGAAACAATGTTCATGGCTTATTGTATAGATTTTCAAAATATAATGCTATAAGTTGTATATTCTTTTTAGAAGTTTAAAAGTAAAAATATAATGTTATAACAGAAAGAAATGAAAGTGTAACGATATAACATAGAAATGTAAATGATATAAGAACCATGTGCCCAAAAAAACATCGTAATGGCTACGATTTAAAATAGTCACGATCACTACAATGTGGTCCATGCAATAATGGAAATTTCAACTTGATGGGTGATTGGTCGCGTGATTTGTGTTTAACCAATTTCGGTCCTGTGATTTCGGTTTGAGTTTTATGATTTATGATTAACTTTCTGTTGCGTATAGTAATATATTGATGTGATAATCCCTTACAAACGTATATTACAAGCAAAGAGATCATAAAAATAGTAAACTGTATCATCTGGACAGTACACCTCAATCTGTTCCAATGTGTAAGTGGGAGATCAATCGCGGAAAGCTAGCGATATTTTTTACGTGACAAGGTTTGAACCATTGACCTCCTTCCTGTATTGAATTTCACATCTCAATCACCAAGCTTTCATTGCAGGAAGATCATAAACATAAGTGTTTATGAAAATGTTTTATTATATAATAGTATAAAAATGGGTTGTACCCCACACGATTTATCGTAAATCTATAAATGATTAAATGAAAAAAATAACAATGTATTTTTGGATCGATACTATAAAATTTGATTAAAATACTGATTAGATTGAGAATTGTAGATATGAGATTATTTTATTAGTTTATATAAAGCTTTAGTTAATCGAATTCCATAATTTGGTAATATTGTGTAT
This sequence comes from Lactuca virosa, assembly GCF_052849685.1. NCBI lineage: Eukaryota > Viridiplantae > Streptophyta > Magnoliopsida > Asterales > Asteraceae > Lactuca > Lactuca virosa. The sequence goes on along the minus strand of NC_136431.1, from coordinate 114,160,196 downwards.
TAGATAAATTAAGAACTTATCTTCTATTCAATGATTTATGATGACTACATGTAATTAGTTTTGAAATTGGACGATATATATGGTATCAGGTTCAGTGTGGAATGACTATGGTTTATTATATTACTAGGTGTAAGATCCGTGTATTACACGAGTTTATTAAAAATAAAAATTTAATATGAATATATATACATTAAATATTTTATAAATTAATGTTTTTCCATAACAAAATGTAATCTTTTTGAGCATTTATGAAAGAAATCAAATCTCTTTGAGCATTTATGAGAATTTATTATCAAATTAATAAAATGATAACTTTACATATATATAACCCATTAGAATTTTTTGGAAATTTATTTTAAGAAAATTGAAATCCTCAAAAAATGACAAGTGAAAAAGTGGCAAAAGTATTTGTCAAAATGAAAGAGAAGATGACAAGTGGCAAAAGTATTTTCATTTATTAGGTAGGAGTGTGGATTTGAACTATTGTAAAATTTCATATTTTAGGAGTATGGTGTATGAAAAATGTATTTTTAAAAAATATAAAGAATAAATGTGTTTTATAACAATATAAATAAAATTAGATTTTACCCCTTGTGATTGACAAAACTCATATTGTCTTATGATTGTTATCAAGTTCGTATGTAAAAATTATGAAGTGCACCGAATAGTCTATTTTGAAGCTAAAAAATTATGACTTCCTGAAATCCAAATTGAGAGTATAAAATGTTCATAATAACCCTTGTTACAGGAGAAAAAAAAACTACAAACTTAAAAAAACACACATCAAACGATTAAAATAACTTAAAAAAAAAAGTCTGGTTTTTGTTTGAACAAACGAATGTAAATAAATTATTTTATATGTAAAAAAAATAAATTAAACTCTTAACTTTTTGACCGTTCAACGGTCTATTTCACTATTAACCAATCACATAATGCGACCAAAAAAGGGAGAGGTGCGGTCAAACCGCACCCAAGACCTCATGGGGGGGGGGGGGGGGGGGGTATTCCCTGTCTATGTGGCAAAAGGTGCGGTCTCTACCGCGCCACTCCTCACAGTCTAAGAGGGTGTTTGGCTTTGCTTTTAGAATGACTTTTGGGACTTTTGGCTTTTCCAAAAAGTCAAAAGTTTAAAAAGTTGTTTGGTAATTGGAAAAGATCTTTTAAATTAGCTTTTTGAGAAGAAGAAAAATAAGGCTTTTAAGAAGTCACAAATTTGTAACTTTTGGCAACTTTTGCTTTTTTCCCTTTCCCTCTCAAAAGTTTAAACAAACACATTTTAAAACTATCTTTTGAAAAAATATATAAATCAAAAAGTTCTTTTCTAAAAAGGACTTTTTGGTCTGAAAAGCTATCCCAAACACCCCTAATAATCCTTAAAATTGCACAAATTCAAAGAACGAATCTTAAAGTCTTAAATCTTTTAAAAGTATAGAGCATAATCAGTCCTAAAAATTCAAAACACGTGAGGCATCACAAAGTTAGTAGTTGTCGTTTACGCCAAGAAGTTATAATTTTCCTCAAATTGACTTGGACTAAACATATTCTTCGGTTCAAAATCATGCTTTAATTGGTTTCTAAAAAGATAAGGATGTATCATTTAGGCCACTCTAAATATTAAAATACTTTACATTACGTTTACCCCCATAAACTTAAAACCATTCAAATGGTGAAAAATAAGTTAATTATTCAAATTGTAAACTTAATAAAAGCTTACAGATGAGAAGGACATACAAACAAACAAACAAACAAACAAACAAGATATCAAAAGCCAATCTCTCTCCCACCTTCATGGATAAGACAAAAAACTGTAAATTTCGTCAAACTGACATTAGTGTCACTCCAATGCATGTCAAATACAGTGTCTTGTCCTGTATAACAAGTCTGGCTTAATGAACACTGAGGTTTTTAACTCCATCTTCAACATGAGAAGAAAGACTACTCTTTCTCCACCTCCAATAATTCACCCTCATCGGATCCATAATTTCCAAAACCGAACAAACCCTAGCTGCCGCACCGGAATCCAAATTGTTCGACTCCGGAATCAGAGATTCCAGAGCACTTTTCAGGTCTTGGGTAGGTTCAAAACCATGGACAAGGAGATCCAACAAAAGGCTAAGAGCAAACACACAGTTGACTTTGGAAGTCAACACTTTCAGACAAACCGTTGAGACCTTGGAATCTGTTATAAATGCATTCATGTTGTTTTTGTAGAGGCCACGAAGGTATCTCCATGGACTTTCGTTCTCTGGTTTTGTCAAAATGGCTTTTATGGTGTAATTAACCTCGGAATCTCTTATTCCCTCTATGCCTCCCAATCCGGGGTGTCTTGTTATAACAAAGTATCTCTGAAAAAGAATTAAGTTATGGATTTATAGCTAATAAACAATTATTAAAAGATTTAATGTATAACATGTCTCAAATAAACAGTCGTTTGGTTATTCTTATTCAGAATCACTCTTAAATAGAAGGGCAAAATGGTGATTTATTCACATTCAGACAGCTCATCATGTATGAAAAACGACTATTTATGGTTTTAATTTATGACCGTATTTAATGAATAAACAGACATTTGTTATTCAACATTAGTTTTGAACAAATGGGTAAAATGGTCATTTACTCACATTCAACCAAAAAACATTTGTGTGCAACTTTAATTTATAGCACTTGTAACAGAAACAGTCATTTGTCATTCACAATCACTTTTAAGTCGCTAAAAAACCAAGAATGCCATAGGAATGGGGTAAGGATCAGCAACAATTGTTAAACAAAAGGGTAAAATAGTAATTTATTCACATACGTACAATTTATTCAGACCAAAAAAACAGTTATACAATTTTAGTTCATAATAACTCTTGAATTAACAATCAATCGTTATTCAACATCACTTTTAAACAGAAGGGTAAAACAGTCATTTACTCACATTCAGACAGTTCATTCTGTTAAAAAAGCAGACTTTGTGTATACAACATTTACTCCAGGCATACATCATTTAAGCACTTAATGGGAAAAGATACAGGGTCTAAGCATGATGAATGAGATTATGTATGAAGAAAAAAGTAATTAATACAAAATAAGATGTTGAATTAGGAATTTAGGATGGTAGATTTAAACAAAATCCTTGAAAATGACAAATATATATTCATGGAAAACAGTTTCTAGACCCCAGGAACTGAAAGAACATTTTGGCCCCACTGATTACATTATGATCTATCTTAGTAATTTCAGCAGAAAGCATGTAGTAGAATAAAGATCTCATGTTAAGAAACTTAATCTATATACCTGATTCCAAGCAGAATTGTTGAAAATATCATCTTCAAGTAGTTTATCACAGTAAGCAAGTTCATATTCCCACCCTCCAAGATTTTGAAGGACCCACTGAATATGAAAATAAATAAATCAAATTTGAAGCCTTTATACATACTGTAATATAACTAAGTTGCATACCTGTCTATGAGACCAAGCATGATAATTTTTAGCATCGTTTAAGAATATGTTCTTGGTGAACTCAAGTTCTCTACCAGCAGCTTCACTCCCAAATTTCTCAGCAACCCACCTCCTATGGTGCCTGTATTAAGATTTAAGAATATTTCAAATCATATCATTTACAAGCTATTTTGGTAGAATCTGAATGCTAAGTGATTTGTCTAAGAAAGAGTATATTGTCTCACCATAGTTGGTAGTTTTTTGAGTTCTTGCTAGCAAGATGCTCAACGAATTCTAATTCATCATGCAAATCAGCATTGAGAGTCTCCAGTATTACTCTTCTGAATTGCCACACCTGTGATGTGAAAGATAAAAAGCATGTTGGATCTCAAAGTAGATAGAATTGGCCTTTCTTGCTTCCACTATGTTCACATCAATCTCCTTCTTGTATTGCTAAGTTCTAATCATGCTATCCAAAGTTTCTTTCTTTCTTGTATTGCTAAGTTCTAATCATGCTATCCAAAGTTTCTTTCTGTTTGTAAGAACCATGTATCAAACTACTCAAAACCCCCAATTATTATCTATTCGAAGGCTAAATTCAGTGTGGTTTAATTACCATATTGAGAGATAAAAAGTGGTTTCAATTGTTTATGTGCAAGTTATCTAGTTTAACACAATCAAACGCATATTACAGATTCATCGAAAGCCATACAGAGATTGAGCTCCAAACAGATTCGATCACTGACAAACGAAGTAGTAATAAAACTACAAATTATAATCAAAATTAGTTTGAGATCAATAAGAGTTTGTTAATTCTTACGGTGTAATTTCCAGCATTGAAGTGAATTGCTTCGGAGGTAAGTTGAAGAGCGCGATGTGATCGCTCATCGGCGAGATATACAGCTCGAAAGTAATCCATAGTCTCGGCGAACTCTTCAGAGTACGCAATTGGAACAACGGGGTTAGGACCATCGTCCTGCGGTACGGGAGTGATGTCGGACCATTCCGGTCTTTGTCTCAGTGGTATCCTCTCATCTTCATCTGAATCCATTCCGTCGACGACGATGATGCTCCGATCCGGCGATCCCCCTACTTCTACTAGAAGTTGGAATTTCTGCTTTTATTCTCTGAGCTTCTTCTCACTTCCCCCCTTTTTACCCATCCCTAGCTCAGCCGTCAATTTACAGTGAATCTGTATACTGTATAGACCGGAGGTTTGCATTGGTAAAATCTCCTTTTCTAACAAATAAATAACGTTAATATCGTTATGCCATGTGTCATATATGTGACAAACTCTTAAATCAATATCAATATTACACAATATTACATGTGTCATATGCCATGTCTCAAACTCTTAAATCAATATCAATATTACATAATATTAGGCCACGCGTCATCATTTTGCTTCTCCATTTTCAATCCCATAAAATCAGCAATATTTTCATCACAATCCTAATAAATCATGATGAAAATCGAATCAATATACCTCCTATTTCTCTATCTGAAAACCCTAAAAGTCATTCAACACTCTTTGCAATCGTTGTTGATTAGAGAATGAGAAAGGAACTGATGTCGACGAACCAAGGTAAAATCGACTATCCTCCCATATTTTTCTGATCTTGGACTGCAATTTCAGATGAATGTTGATCTGATTCATTCTATTTGCCGATTTTGGGCGGATTATGTGTGAATGTTGATCTGATTCATTTTATTCTTAATTTTACTATGTCAAGAACTCCATCTAAATCCCATAAAATCAGGGCTTAAATCACGAATCATGCATGTATCTCACTTTCAGATTTATTCATTTCAGTCTTTATAGGTTCATAATCGTGGAGGTCATAATTTGAATCACAAAAAAAAAAAAAAAAAAAAAAAAAAACATCTTCAATTGGTATGTTTCCTGTATCTTCTTCTTTAATTTACAAAAAAAAAAATTATTTTTGTTTTTGTTTGGGATTCAATGTAAGTAATTATTTGTTGTATAATGCAATTGATACCAAATAACACTCTCCAAGTCTTCATCGAAACAATATTATTCTTACCTTATGTTGTGTAAATGAAGATGGAACACGGCATGAAGAGATTGTTAGTCAATGTGTCACAGAGGTAGCCAGAGCCACATGAATTCTCCCTCCCATGTTTGTGCTAAAGAACATGAATTTGGAGAATGAAAAGCCCGTACCAATTCAACAACCATTAGTAAAAATCAAATAAAAGTTGAAGCAATTCAAGTGACTGTCTTGAAGATTATGCCTACCATGTGCTCGATTTAATGCCAAGGTGAGCTGCATTTTTTTTTACTCTATTCAATAGCCTAAAAATTATATCCATACAATGATTAAATTATTTGTAGGTGTCTCATTTATTTGTTTTAAGGGATAATAAAATGGGCCTTAAATATCTTTAAACATTTATAGTTGATTCATGAGTACCCTGATTATAGAAACGTGTTATACAGACCATGTACTTGGATGTGCATCTGATTAAAAATGATTAGTTCATCTAATTGTTAATGAAGATTATTAAATTCTCTTGTACTGGATTGTTATCCTGTAATAGGGAAACATCTTGATTTTGTTAAGCTTTTGAAGTAGGTTGATACTCTTTCAGTGGTTATGTATAATTGGATATCAAACACTTTGATAAGATGTCTAAATCACTCAAGGTATTTTATGCTATTTTTTGGATTTAACCCTTTTAAATTTGGGCTAAATTCAAGAAATAGAAACGTGCTTTCAAATTTTGTTTGTTATAACTCCCCTTACATCCTCTGAGTAGGAAAAAAGTATCATGAAGTATGATGAACGAGTGGTGATTGTCCAAAAAGTGAAAAAGAGCGATTTAAATACCCCATCAGATGAGGTCAAGAGTGAATAATAACTTGATGTAAATCTTACAACATCTTGCTTATATGTCCCTCATTTACAACAGCTTTGCAGATGTCCCTTTTTATGACTTTTATTTCGAAAATGTCTGATTTGTGTTAATTATAACATCCTATTTTTTGTCCCAATTTACATCAGGTCGGATTATGTGGTGTGTTTGGTTGGTTAAAACATGTTTTTATGTTGAATTTTCCCTGAAAGCTCAAAAAATTATGGTGTAATACCTAGATACTTAAAGTAAACCACTCATTTGCTCATGTTTTATTCGACTTTGCTGTAATTTTTGTGGATTATAAACAATTTGATGTAGGTGTTGACGGTAAGAGGAGCTATAATCGGAAAGTGGGTGTGCGAAACGCTACCTGATAGGCATTTAGGACAGTTTAGTCATTTTTGCCCGTTGATGTACAGGGCAAGGGCAAAATCGACCAAGTCAAGGCTAAAAAATGAAAATTCAATTTCAATTTCCACTCCAAGTCATGTCTTTCATAAAAAAAACCCAAAATCAACATTGACGAACATGGGTTGCATTATCAAGGGCAAAATCGTCCAAATCAGTTCCAAAATGAGATTATATTTTAATTTCCACACAAGAATCTAGCATCACCTTCTCTTTAGAATAATTCCAGCAGCATCAGTATTGAGATTAAGTTACACATAAACAAAATCTTAAAATTTGTTTCAGTCACTAGGACTATTTATTTCGATGGTGCTTACTACTTATTAATTTTTATTTATGTCTGTTAGTTATACATAAAATTTAGACCTCTTAGATTTTTAACTTCTATGCGAAACTTTATCATTTTATTAGTTTTCAAAAACGTATTGAATTTTTGAAAGAATCATGTCATGTTTTAAACTTTATGCCTCTTAGAATCACATGTTACTAATATATCTTTCCACATCCATCACAAGTAATATTCATGTACATTTTATGTTTACTTTTTGTATTTAAATTAAAAATTACATTAAAATAACAATGAAATGACTTGAAGTTTCTTTTTATCCCTAGCAACGAGCTATCTTTCTTTTCCTTTGCTGACTTGATGTAAATGACTTGACGTTTTTAATATAAGTTTTGTACCTATTTCTCATTTTAGTTGTATCCAACTGGACAAAAAAAATAATTCTTTTAGTGTATATTTGAAAATAACAAGCTATTTATGAGTGTTTAGGTGACTTTTGGTGTCACACCCCAAAACCGGAACGACGGAAACGTTCGGGGGTGGAGGACGTCATGTACAGTATCACAACAATGCATAGTAGTAAACAAGCAACAACATCATCCATTGCATTAATAATATAATTTAATACAAGTGTGTTCTGTGAAGTTTATAAGACACCAAAAAGTAATCAAAATAAAAGATGAGTCTTGAACGAGCTCCATCTTCTCAAAACCTGACACCTGTACCTGTCTACTGATGACCTGAGAGTACAAGTTATTTTGAAAGAGTTTATCAGCTTTAAAGCTGGTGAGATCATAAGTATTTTAGTGTCATTGATTGTATGAAAATGTTTGTATATGTTTGATGTATAAGTTTGTAAATGTTTTGTAAAAGTTTGCAAATGTTTGTATCTCCTAGAAAATCCTATATTTTCTACTAAACGTAGCCTTCTACCAAGGCATCAAATGAAATGTATGTGTGACTCTTGTAAGAGTGTGTATTTTCCCAAGTATGACTATCATTAACTAAATATAGTTATACATTAATGAGTATGTGATAAGATCACAAAGTAAATGTAATAGGGAAAATAATGTTTTACCTCAACAGTGACACTGCTGGCTATAAAGTGATAAAATACAGACTCCAAGTAGTATTAAATGTACAATACACCTCGGAGAGTCTAAAGTAATAAAATACAGACTCCAGGTAGTATTAAATGGACAATACACCTCGGGGAGTCTATTTGTAATAAAATACAGACTCCAGGTAGTATTAAATGGACAATACACCTCGGGGAGTCTATTTTCCTTTAATCTCAAGTTGGTTAATTAAAGGTTTAAATGTGAACTCGTATGTAACCATGCTGATCGACGACTGAATAAAAGATGACCCCCCGGTGTCATATGTAGTAAGGTGTCATATGTAGTAAGGTGACATTTGTCACCCCTTGGCCTTATCGGCTGGGACTGTAGCTAGCAGTCAGAGTGTGGGAGTGTCTGTCCTGTATAGATCTATACACAAGATGCCCGCTCTCCCTCGAGGAGACTCTGGTTACAAATTGATACAACACAGTGTCGTTGTATACTTAAATAGTATGTCACATTAATTTATCGTATAACAGTGTTTGTATAGTAAGTCATAACGTAGAAATGTTCTTTTTGTACTAATGTATAGTATACTCTACTAGTTTCTCATAATAGTATATATTGACTCATGTATGAACTGACTCTTTGTATGTTTCATTGTTCTAGTAATAGTATTAGTAACTTTCTAAACTATACCTATTATAGTTTACTAGAAATGTTGATTGTATGAATGAACATGTTTGTATACCTTTGCTACCCAAAGGTATTGAACTGAATGAAGGAACTTTTATATCTATATACATATACATAATATATAACTAAGATTCAAATGACCTTCGGACAAACAACTGATACCCTAAGTCCACAACCAAACAAGGAACAAGAAGTAAGGTGAGCTATCAGTCCTAAGTCCTTTCAGTCTTACTTATATAACTATATTTATATAGATACTCATTTTACAAAATGTAAGTTTAGAAAGAAGTTTTGTAAAACCCTTTTGAATAGTTTATATAAATATTGATGACTTGGTGTCATTTCATAAGACGATTTAAAAGTAGTTTGGCATATAAGAACAAATTTTATAGAAATCATTTAACATGTAAAAGAGTTTATAAAACGATTTGAAGTAGATTGTTTGATAACACAGATTGAAAAGTAAGAAAATCCATATGATTGATAGTTATTAATCATATGTGATTGATATAATAACTATATTAGTTCAACTTGTATTCCCCCCCCCCCATAAAAGCATTTAAAATCATTTAAAAGGTTGATTAAGGGGTATGAACTCACCTGTAGTGAGTGGTTTGGATGAACGGATGGTATAGGATGCTAAGTGTCAAGTGAAGACTTGAGCACACACACGAATCCTATTTAACATATAATGACACATATATGTATGTAATTAGTTATATAATCACTAATTAAGCAAGTAAAGACACCCTAAAACATGGATAACACTTTGATTCAAGTGCTAGAAGTACATAGGGTTGCATTTAAGGGTTGTAGGGCCTCACAAAGGAGTTTATGGCCCAAATGGTACTACCTCATGAGTTTAAGGCCAAGGGTTTACGGCCCTATGATTTTACGGCCGTAAACTCATGGTAACTTATACCATTTTGATGTTTAAGGTCCTATACTCTTCTTGGTAGCATTCTAGACCTAGATCCATGGCTTAGGAAGGTGTTTGTGGCAACTTAGCACCATTAAGTAGAGTTTACGGCCAAGGGAGATTGCCTTGGCCGTAAACACCCTTTAGTCCTTTATTTTCCTGTGCCATAAGGTCTTACAAGTCAAGGGGAAGTATTCTAGGTTCATGTCTAAGCCTTAGGGAGGAGTGGTAGCACAAATGCACCACTTATGTGTGTTTACGGCCTAAGGAGATTGCCTTGGCCGTAAACACCACATGTTCTTGGGTTTTCTTGATGTTTTCTAGTTGTTTAACTAGTGATTTAAGCATATAACAAGCTAAGGTAAGAGTACTTACAATATAGGAGCTTGAAAGGGGGTTCACGGCCCAAGAACACTAGTGTGTGTTCTTGGTGTTCTTGGTGAAATGAAGAATGCTTGAAGATCTAAGAAAAAGGGATGATTTCATGGATGAAATCATGTAAGATCACTAGATGATGAAGGATATCAACTAATCAAGGCAAGAAACACTTACAAAGTTGAAGATCAAGAAGAAAAATCGGATGATACTTGAGAGAGAATGACTTCTAGGCTTGAAAATGGTAAAATGACATAAAATGACTAAGTGCCATATTTATACCCTTAGAGTTAACGGCCGTAAACTCCATTTTATGGCCGTAAACTCCAAACTCTTGGAGTTTTGAGACCTAAATGATGCACAATAAACTCTAGAGTATACGTCCTATAATTTCCTCTTGAAGGTCTAGGCTGTAGGACACTCAACCAGGCTCTAAACAGCTTAAAAGTTAGCAGAAACAAGTCTGACTTCTATTGAAGTGAATGGTTGTACAAAATAGAAATTTCGAGTTGTCACATCATCCCCCCGTTAGAGGGAATTTTGTCCCGAAATTTGAGTTTAAGCAAATAAGTAGTTACAAATAACTAAGTAAAAAGATGGGGATATTTCAGTTTCCACTGATCCTCGCGCTCCCAAGTGAATTCAGTTCTTCGCTTGGCGTTCCAGCGAACCTTCACTATCGGGATACGACTTTGCTTAGCTTGCTTGACCTCTCGGTCCATGATCTCTACAGGTTCTTCCACGAAGTTGAGGCTCTCGTTGATCTCAATCTCGTCGAGTGGGATTACAAGAGTCTCGTCAGATAGACACTTTTTCAAGTTCAAGACGTGGAAAGTAAAATGTACGTTACTAAGTTCGCGGGGTAGGTTGAGTTTGTAAGCTACAGGGCCGATTCTAGCGAGAATCTCGAAAGGCCCTACGTGTCTTGGATTCAGCTTTCCATGCTTTCCGAAGCGTATCAAGCCCTTCCAGAGTGAGACTTTCAAAAGAACTCGGTCTCCTACCTAGAATTCCAAAGGTTTCCTTCGTTTGTCGGCGTAGCTTTTCTATCGGTCTCTAGAGGCGTTCAATCGTTCATGAATATGAACGATCCTCTCTGTCGTTTTCCGAAATATCTCCGGAACTTCAGAGCAAATACCACTGTCTCTATCTCTAGATCGTGTGTTGTATAGCATGGCCTCGAGTGTCTTAAGCTGAAGGGAGGTATAGGCAATGACCTTACCTCGTTGCATCAGAACACAACCGAGCCCTTAATTGGATGCATCGCAATAGACTACGAAGTCTTCTGTTCCTTCTGGGAGGGATAGTATCGGTGCGGTGCATAAGGCTCGTTTTAGCGTTTGGAACGCTCTCTCTTGCTTCTCTTCCCAGTCCAGAGCCACGCCCTTCTGGGTCGAGGTCATATGAGGCTTCGCGAATCGAGAGAAGTTCTGAAAGAATCTACGATAGTAGCCTGTGAGACCTAGAAATTTACGAATTTCTGTAGGTGTCTTCGTGTCTGACATTTCCCAACGGCCTGCTGAAGATGTTGACTATGCTCTTCCTTACTACAAGAGTAGATAAGTATGTCATCGATGAACACGATGACTAACTGATCCAAGTAGGGATGGCACACCCTATTCATTAAATCCATGAATACTGCGGGCGCGTTTGTTAATCCGAACGGCATCACTACAAACTCGTAGTGTCCATAATTAGTTCGGAAGGTTGTTTTCGGAACATTCTCCTCTAGCACTCGTAACTGGTGATATCCGGATCTTAGATCTATTTTTGAAAAGAATTTCGCCCCTTTGAAGTTGGTCGAACAAATCGTCTATACGACGCAGAGGGTAATGATTCTTAATGGTAAGCTTGTTGAGCTCCCCGTAGTTAATGCACATACGAAACGATCCGTCTTTCTCCTTGACGAACAAGACCGGTGCTCTCCGTGGTGAGAAGCTTGGTCTTATAAAGCCCTTGCTGGGCAGTTCGTTAAGTTGACCGGACAGTTCTTGCATCTCTGCAGGTTCTAGGCGATAGGGCGATTTGGCTAATGGGGTAGCCCCTGGAATTAAGTCGATTCTGAACTCGACTTTGACGTTGAGGAGGTAATCCTGGAAGTTCTTCTGGAAAGATGTCGGAAAGATCCAAAAGAAATTATGATTACTCAAAAGTAAGGAAAGAGGATAGGTACTTCTGTTCCACCTGCATCTCTTGTCCCGATCGGCGGAAAGAGTATTTGTTTGGCTTCTAAGTTTATTCGCGTGGCAGCACGATCACTCATAGACTTGAGTAGTCTCCGTCCTGAAGTTCATATTTGGAAGTCATATTTGGTTCATCAATCACAGCTTCGCGTATACGAGTCGTATATAATTAAGATTGAAAAGGCCGTCGAATAAATGATTCTTCTCTAAGCTCACATCCAAACAAGGAAAAGAAGTTATAGCGGAATCATCAATTCTAAGCCTGTAGGACCTTGATTATATACTACCCTTGCGTATACATTTCTCAGCGATAGATTAACCGTATGGGTCTTCGGATTGAACTTGACGTACTGCACGAGCGGTATACCGGGGAGGTTTCTTCGGGAAGGATACGAAACATAAGATACCCTACGCATGAGTATCTCGGAGCTCTGGAATGATGGCTTCACTAGAAAGGCGATTACGGGGAAAAAAAATTCGCACGAAACTGGCATTATGAGGATCGAATTGACTCAGGTTACATGATAATGTCGGACTACTCGGAATAAAAGGCGTTAGACTAGATCATAAAGGTGTTACAAAACTTAATGGTGCAACTTGACAGAGTTTCAGTACTTTAGTTTTATCTTACAAGACTGCTGCTGCGAACAAGGTATACTACAAAAGCAAGTACACGCAGCATGAGAGTCCCTTGACTGACGGGATCTCGCAAAAGATATGACTCGAGTTGCACTAGTTTTTAACAGTTTATAAGTCTATTTTAACGAAACGCCCTAGAATTTCAACGTGGGTCCGGAGCAGTCTCTCCTGCAGCAGTGATCGTTAGTATCTTCCCGTCTGCGCCAGCGTTCTTGGTTATTGGACAATCCTTCTTGAGATGTCCTATCTCACCGCATAAATGACATATTTGGCTTGTACCAGCGTCGGTGGTGGAAGTGAAGTGTCGGGTTGGAGTTATGTGGATACGAGCGCTTTCGTTGTTCCTCTCTTTTGGACAATTCCTTTTATAGTGTCCGGTTTCACCACAACCATAGCAAGCCGGGCTGACCCCGATGTTAGTGGCTTGGGAGGTGATTCGTGCCGGCGCTCTACAGGCACTAGTAGTGTGCCCCTTTCGGTTGCAATTGAAGCATTGCAACTCACGACAAACTCCGTGATGGTGAAAATTACACTTGCTACACTTCGGGAGTGTTCCCTCATATGGTCTGATCGGTGCTGAAGTGGCAGGGGTCGCCACTTGTTGCTGTTGCATGGCAAGTTTTTGAGATCGCTTGCGCTCCTTTTGAGCTTGACACTTTCGTTTCTTATTCTTAGATTTGTGGCTTAGGGTGTTTGTAACAGTTATCATTTGTTGATTTCTTGTATGGTTACAACAATTTGAACTGTCAACACCTTTTCCAGCCTTGACTGCGTTGCTTGCGTTGAAGTGTGCAAGGACAGCTGCCACGGCAGCTGTTACCACGACTTGGAAGGTAGCAGCGTCTATATGAAGGATCGGGGTTTCGTCGTTCGGTTGACTATTTATGGATGACGACATGATTCTGACATACAATAAGAAAATGAGTTCGTGAGTGATTATGGTCGGTCCTAGATGTATTCTACTCATTCATGTAAAGATAAGGTTTTCGTTTTGTTAAACGGTTCTCGATGGTTTGACCTACATCCCTATGATGCAGTACTGGTAAAGGGTTGAAGTAAGTTCGTAGAATGTTCACTAGACGATTGTTATTTTGAACTAGGCTATCATTGGTTGGTGGATAACATGATCCAACCTTTAACAAGAATTGGAAGTGATCCTTGAGCTAATTTACCACAGCTCAATAATTTGACGAAAGTGGGGTTTAGATTGAATTCTAATGATAGTAGAATGAAAGTATTTGAACAAGGATTGGCATTGAAATTTGCCGACTGTCAATATCTTTGATATTTAAGATGTAATACGTTTAGGAAAAATGACCTTGGAGTAGGTCTTACATCATATTCGAAATAGAAAAGTTTTGACAGAACAACGGCCTACGAAAAGTACTTACAGTACGGAGTTAGCTACATAGAAAAGTGCTACTTGGAGCATAGATAGGACGACTATTCTTTCATCCAATGAAAGAAAGGTAGAATATCTCCTACTGGTGACGGTTATCCCTTGGGTGAGCCCTTAGTTCAGCCAGCTGACGCTCCACATCAAGTAGGTGCCTTTCGTACACCCTTTGGCGTACTCGGAGCTCTATGACTTCAGCTCGAGTTTCAGCTAGCTCTTGCTGCAGGGCCTCGTGGTCTCCCCTAGATCTCTCACGAGCGTCTTCCAGATGAATGGTGCGGATGGTATGCATTCTCGCATTGGCATCAACTTCCGTGATTCGATGGAGAGCTGTCCTGCCCTGAATTTCGTTTCGGGCAACTCTGCGGACCAGTATTGGCAAGACTCTATCTGCTGAGCCTCCTTCGCTCAGGTCATAAAAGCTTCGGTTTCTAATGAATGACATGGGCTGATCCTGCTCTTGGCTCCATGTTTCCAAGCTTTCCACCCACGGAGGCGTCGGGCCTTGAAAAGCCGGACGAGGGTTAGGATTTGGGACAGGAGCCACCGGGGGTAGGTTCTCAACTTCTGGATCGGTGTCAGAACCATCCGAAAAGCCTTCAGCCTGGTGATCATCCACAGGCATTGGCTGATCATCTTCTGGCTCTGCTTCAAACCCTCCTCCATTACCTTGGTTAGGGAAGTACGGGTCGTCATGGGGATGGAATCCAGCCATGTTATCTACGCGAGAAAAGGGGTATAGGAAATAACTAAATAGAAGTACTAATTAGGTAGTTATATGTAACATCCGGATTCCCAGGTATCTTATTTTAAGTATTTACCTTGAGTTTTAAGGAGCGACTCGGCGAGTAGGCGCTCAGACTCGCCGAGTAGGATCGCGAATCCTTGTCTGGATTAATGAGGGACTCGACGAGTCGATGCGTGGACTCGGCGAGTCCGCGCTGTAAAGTGAAACCCTAAATCTCAGAGCCTGAGCCCTATTTAAAGGCCTTTATGGCCTCCATTTGCGGCTACCAGTCCAGAGAGAGATACCCTAGCGATTGTGAGCGAGTTGTGAGAGAGTTTAAGCTTTTTTAAACATGTTTGGTGTGATTTTGCAAAGGAGAAAGTGTTTCCAGCAAGGGGAGGTCAAGACGATTGCATTTCAGTGGGTTTTCGACTTGGATCTTCAAGTTTGAGGTAGCTATTTGATCCTATCCTTCTGTTTTGCTTAAGGGCATTGAATTTAGGGTTTTCTATACCCTTTTATGGCTTGTTTAGTTGTGTATAGTGTCCCATTAAGTGCTAAACTCTGGATCTGGACCTTTTAAGGTCCAGAGAGCCTGAACCATGCTGCTTTTTGTGGTTCTATGGAGGAATGGGACATAGGTTGCCATGTTAGAATGGATTTCACCAAAATAAGCCTTGGGGGCATTGCATGTGTAGCAAGATTCGACCTTTACGTGTTTATTGGTCATGGGGAAGTCAGATCTATAGATTAGAGAAGCAGATCTGACCTCAAGAGGTCAGATGAGTGCTGTCATGGGAGGGACTCGCCGAGCCCATAAGGGACTCGACGAGTCGAGTCGGGTTGCCCCGCGACTCGCGACCTGTGACGACCCGAGGAGTATAGGGTTGACTCAGTGAGTCAAGTGAGGACCAGGGTCGAAGAGGACAGGCATGTACTCGCCGAGTCAGTCTAGTGTACTCGGCGAGTCCGGTCAATGTTGACCGTTGACTTTTGTTGACTTTTAGGGTTTAGTCAGTGTTTGGACTTATGAGCCATTAGAGGGGTAGAATGGTCTTTTACCCTTCTTAGAGAACTTATAGAGAGGGGTTGGCCTAGCCTTTAGAAGTTGTATTAATAAGAGTAATCATTTATGTGATTAGGCGAAGGCTAGTGCAGTATTTAAGAGCTCGAGGTTTACCGAGTTACCCGAGGTGAGTCTTCTCACTATACTTTACCTAGAGTGGTAATTAGAGTTATGTGACAGAGTATCTTGTATGCTATTTATGTGATTGTGATACACTGCATTATTTCTATGTGATTCATGTCGTGTATGTTCCAGAGTTACAGAGTTAGAACCGGAAGGTTCACAGAGTTAGGACGAGAGGGTCCACATAGTTAGGACCGGAGGGTCCACAGAGTTAGGACCGGAGGTTCCACAGAGTTATAGCCTCGAGTGGCTAATATATGTTATATGTGGTATTTTGGGGAACTCACTAAGCGTTTATGCTTACAGTGTTTTGTGTTATGTGTTTCAGGTACCAGTGAGGATCGCGGGAAGGCGCCGGCATGATCAGTACACACTATTGGGGTTTTATACATTTTGATCTTGGGATGTGTTTTTATGGATTTGATATGTGATACATTGAGATTTGAGAATATGTATGAATGAAATTACATCTTTTTAAAAGCGAAAAATTGTTTGAAAAATTATGGTGTTACAAGTTGGTATCAGAGCCTTGGTTTGAGGGATTCGGATGCACCTTCGGGCGCATTTGAACTCAAACTGAGGATTTGAGGAATTTTTCGAATTAAAACAAAATCTTTCTAAAAGAGAAAAAGGATTTTTAAAAGAGCATAGCAGAGCAGTGTGTACGATCAGCCAGCGCCCGAACGGTGATTTCCCAAAATACCCTTACATTATGTGCTATGAGATATTATGTGGTATGTTATGCATGCTAGAGTAGGCTAGGTATTCATGGTCAGGACTAGAGTGGGCCTGATTTGTGATGCCTTAGCCTAGGAGTTATTGCTACTATGAGATACTTCGAGGGTAAGTAGGTAGCAGCGAGGAGCTTACGAGTGGTCTACTGGAGAGTAGCCTGAGTTTAGAGAGATATAGAGTACTTGTGATCTAGGATCCTAGGAGGAGGACTTGGGGTGAATACCGATGCGTGGTGGAAGGTAGTATAAGGGCCCGTACTACTGGAAACACCGGATCGGTGAGCAGTCCAAGTAAGAATCCTTAGGGTGCTAAAGAGCAAGTAGGGTTGGGCATCGAGTGCGAGTATACTCGAGCGAGTCTCTGATTTCTTTTGTGTTGTATTTCAGAGACATCATGGTTGGGACGCGCCACCACCCAGGAGGCAGTGGTACCAGTGGTACCAGTGATGAGGAGATCTGTAGGTTGATTCAGGAGGAGGTGGCTGCTGCCATCCGAGCCGAGATACCAGAGATGTTTGGGTCTATCAAGACCACCCTGATCGAGACTTTCGACGAGCGTTACGCTGCTCTTACTGAGGCTGCTGTTGCTGCAGCCACCGCAGTCGTCGCTGCTGCGAGACCACATGGGGGTGACTCGTTGCTGTACCGAGAGTTCAGCAACACGAAGCCACCAGAGTTTGATGGGACGCAGGATCTGATCGCTGCGATGAGGTGGATTTCTGATATTGAGGGATGCTTCTATACATGTTCTTGTCCGGAGCATCTGAGAGTTCAGTTCACGCTGAACCAGCTTCGCTTGGGAGCGAAGGACTGGTGGAAGTTTGTGACAGCGCACTACTCTCCCGCAGAGTTTGCCGTGGTGACCTGGGAGAGGTTCACCGCTATGTTTCGTGATGAGTACGTTCCCCCGGTGGAAAAGGAACGTTTGGCCCAGGAGTTCTTGACCCTCAAGCAGGGTACCGAGTTTGTTACAGTGATCACCAGGATGTTCCATGAGAGGGCGATGTTCTGCCCTGAGCACGTGTCTTCCAAGCAGGCACGCATGAGTCGGTATTTGAGCATTTTGAGGAGAGACATCCGCGAGTTCGTGGCGAACTCGTCGTACCGGACATTTGCCGAGCTTCAGGCAAATGCCCGGAAGAGGGAGATTGAGCTCGAGACTCAGGCCAGGGAGGAGGCGGAGTCTCAAGGGAGGGATCGGCGACCGGCACAGTCCCAGCCGGCAGCCAAGCGGGTCAAGCCCACCGATTCGAGGTCAGGGAACCAGAAGAGTCGCACTTGTGACAAGTGCGGCAAGAGTCATGAGGGGGTTTGCAGAGCAGGGTCTTGCTACAAGTGTGGCAAGGAGGGGCACATGGCCAAGGATTGCCCCAAGGGGTTTGCAGTCTGTTTCCACTTCAACCAGACCAGACACCGGAAGGCCGAGTGTCCGCAGCTGCGGGGGTCAACCCAGGGAGCATCACAGGGATCTGCCCCTGCTGCCGTTCGAGCTGTAGAGAGTCGGCCAGCGAAGGCCGAGGCGCCAAGGGCTCGTGGGAGAGCCTTCCAGTTGACAGCGGAGGAGGTCCGCGCAGCGCCAGATGTTGTGGCGGGTACGTTTCTTGTGAGTTTTGTACCTGCTTTGGTGTTATTTGACTCGGGTGCGAGTCGGTCTTTTGTGTCGTTAGCCTTTAGTCAGCACATCAGTATCTGTCGAGAGGCGTTGAGTCGACCTTTGCGAGTTTCCATAGCTGACGAGAGAGCGGTGTATGCCACTGATGTGATCCGAGGATGTGTACTCGAGATCTTCGGCGTTGAGTTTCCGATTGATTTGGTCCCGATTGCGATGGGAGATGTCTGTGTCATCGTGGGCATGGACTGGTTGAGCAGGTTTGGAGCGGTTATCGACTGCGAGCGACAGTTGGTGACCATACGAGACCCTAGTGGGGGAGTTCTTACGATTTATGGCGAGGGTACCCGTTCTGGGTCAGCATTTTGTTCGGCCGCTAGAGCGAGGCAGAGCCTACAGCAGGGCTGTAGTGGGTTTGTGGCTTATGTGGTGGATACGAGAGTAGATTCAGAGAGACCGAGGTCGGTCGATGAGGTCCCAATAGTGCGTGAGTTCCCGGATGTCTTCCCCGAGGAGTTGTCGGGTGTGCCTCCCGAAAGGCAGGTAGAGTTCCGCATCGATTTGGTTCCGGGAGCAGCACCTATCGCCAAGGCGCCTTATCGCCTTGCGCCGCCAGAGATGCAGGAGTTATCCTCGCAGCTTCAGGAGCTGCTGGGGAAGGGGTTTATTCGACCGAGTAGCTCGCCGTGGGGAGCGCCGATCCTTTTTGTCAAGAAAAAGGATGGTTCACACCGGATGTGCATTGATTACCGGGAGTTGAACAAGTTAACGGTCAAGAACCGTTACCCACTGCCGAGGATTGATGATCTGTTCGATCAGTTGCAGGGAGCATCTTGGTTCTCCAAGATAGACTTGAGGTCTGGATATCACCAGATGAGGGTGCGAGATGAGGATATCCAGAAGACGGTGTTCAGGACTCGTTATGGGCATTATGAGTTTGTGGTGATGCCTTTTGGGCTCACCAACGCACCGGCAGCGTTCATGGATCTCATGAACAGGGTGTGCAGACCGATGTTGGATCGGTCGGTGATTGTATTCATCGATGACATACTGGTTTATTCGAGGTCCAGAGAGCAGCATGAGGAGCATTTGAGGGAGATCCTCGGAGTTCTGAGATCGGAGAGGCTTTACGCCAAATTCTCCAAGTGCGATTTCTGGTTACGAGAGGTCCAGTTCTTAGGACACCTCGTCAACTAGAATGGGATATTGGTCGATCCGGCCAAGATTGAGGCGGTGATGAGTTGGGAGGTGCCGAGATCCCCCACCGAGATCAGGAGTTTTCTGGGGTTGGCTGGCTACTATCGGAGATTTATCAGGGATTTCTCCAAGATCGCTGTGCCTCTCACCAGGTTGACCCGGAAGGGTGTGGCTTTTTCGTGGGGACCGGAGCAGCAGATCTCGTTTGAGACACTTCGCCAGAGATTATGCGAAGCCCCGGTGTTAGCCCTCCCGGAAGGGATGGAGGATTTTGTGGTGTATTGTGACGCATCGATATCAGGGTTGGGTGCAGTACTTATGCAGAAGGGGCATGTGATAGCGTATGCATCACGGCAGCTGAAGCCTCATGAGACGAGGTATCCCACCCACGATCTGGAGTTGGGGGCAGTGGTGTTCGCCCTCAAGATCTGGCGTCACTATTTATATGGGGTTCGATGTACCATATACACGGACCACAAGAGCTTGAAGTATTTGATAGATCAGCCCAATCTGAATATGCGCCAGAGGAGATGGTTGGACGTGGTAAAGGATTACGATTGTGAGATCCTGTACCACCCGGGCAAAGCTAATGTTGTAGCTAATGCCCTGAGTCGTAGGGCGGAGAGTGCCCCGATATGAGATGTTTGTTTGAGATTGACAGTGATGACTCCGGTGTTGGACACCATTCGGGAGGCCCAGGCAGAGGCCGTGAGACTGGAGAACCGCAAGAGAGAGCAGGTGATTGGACAGGTACCCGAGTTCGTTACCGATAGCCGTGGGCTTATGACCTTCCAGGGTCGGATTTGGATGTCGTATGCAGGCGGGACGCGCACCACTTTGATGGAGGAGGCGCACCGATCGAGGTTCTCGATCCATCCCGGGGCCACTAAAATGTATTTGGATCTGAAGAAAGATTACTGGTGGCCCTGTATGAAGAGGGATGTAGCATGGTTTGTGGAGAGGTGCTTGACCTGTCGCAGGGTTAAGGCTGAGCACCAGCATCCGCACGGCAAGTTGCAGCCACTTGAGGTTCCCCAGTGGAAGTGGGAACAGATTTCCATGGATTTTATCACCAAATTGTCAAGGACCGCGAGGGGTGTCGATGCGATTTGGGTGATTGTCGACCGGCTGACGAAGAGCGCTCACTTCCTTGCTATCAGTGAGAGCTCTTCTGCAGAGAGATTGGCAGAGTTGTATGTGAGGGAGGTGGTATCGCGGCATGGAGTACCGATCTCGATTGTGTCAGACCGAGATGTACGTTTCACTTCCAGGTTCTGGAAGAAGTTCCATGAGGAGTTGGGTACGAGGCTGCATTTCAGTACCGCTTACCACCCACAGATGGACGGGCAGAGTGAGCGGACGATTCAGACGCTCGAGGACATGCTCCGAGCATGTGTGTTGGACTTCGGGGGAAGTTGGGACACGTATCTGCCATTGGCTGAGTTTTCTTATAACAACAGCCACCATTCGAGTATTGGTATGCCTCCCTTCGAGTTGTTATACGGGAGGAGATGCCGTACTCCCATCTGCTGGGGAGAGGTAGGGCAGCGCGTGATGGGCAGCACTGAGATAGTGCTTCAAACGACCGAGCAGATACAACAGGTTAGATAGAGGTTGTCGACGGCTCAGAGTCGCCAGAAGAGTTATGCGGATAGGTGACGATCCGATCTTGAGTTCCAGGTGGGAGACTTCGTGCTCCTGAAAGTGTCTCCTTGGAAAGGAGTGATTCGATTCAGGAAGAGGGGCAAGCTGGGGCCCCGGTATATCGGGCCGTTCAGGGTGACCACGAGGGTGGGTAAGGTAGTATATCGGTTGGAGCTACCGGCGGAGTTGAGCCAGATTCATGACACCTTCCACGTGTCTCAGTTGAGGAAGTGTATAGCCGACGAGTCGGCGGTAGTGCCGCTGGAGGATATTCAGGTGGATGCGAGCCTGAATTATGCTGAGAGGCCAATCGCGATCCGGGATCGGAAGATCAAGGTTCTGAGGAACAAGGAGGTGCCCCTGGTGCAGGTCCAGTGGCAACATCGGAAAGGGTCCGAGCTGACTTGGGAGCTGGAGTTGGAGATGCGGGAGCAGCATCCAGAGTTGTTTGCTGAGCAAGACTTCGAGGGCGAAGTCTGATTCTAGTGGGGGAGAATTGTAACATCCGGATTCCCAGGTATCTTATTTTAAGTATTTACCTTGAGTTTTAGGGAGGGACTTGGCGAGTAGGCGCTCAGACTCGCCGAGTAGGATCGCGAATCCTTGTCTGGATTAATGAGGGACTCGACGAGTCGATGCGTGGACTCGGCGAGTCCGCACTGTAAAGTGAAACCCTAAATCTCAGGGCCTGAGCCCTATTTAAAGGCCTTTATGGCCTCCATTTGCGGCTACCAGTCCAGAGAGAGATACCCTAGCGATTGTGAGCGAGTTGTGAGAGAGTTTGAGCCTTTTTGATCATTTTTGGTGTGATTTTGAAAAGGAGAAAGTCTTTCCAGCAAGGGGAGGTCAAGAGGATTGCATTTCAGTGGGTTTTCGACTTGGATCTTCAAGTTTAAGGTAGCTATTTGATCCTATCCTTCTGTTTTGCTTAAGGGCATTGAATTTAGGGTTTTCTATACCCTTTTATGGCTTGTTTAGTTGTGTATAGTGTCCCATTGAGTGCTAAACTCTGGATCTGGACCTTTTGAGGTCCAGAGAGCCTGAACCATGCTGCTTTTTGTGGTTCTATGGAGGAATGGGACATAGGTTGCCATGTTAGAAGGGATTTCACCAAAATAAGCCTTGGGAGCATTGCATGTGTAGCAAGATTCGACCTTTACGTGTTTATTGGTCATGGGGAAGTCAGATCTATAGATTAGAGAAGCAGATCTGACCTCAAGAGGTCAGATGAGTGTTATCATGGGAGGGACTCGACGAGTCGACTCGGGTTGCCCCGCGACTCGCGACCTGTGACGACCCGAGGAGTATAGGGTTGAATCAGCGAGTCAAGTGAGGACCAGGGGCGAAGAGGACATGCATGTACTCGCCGAGTCAATCTAGTGCACTCGGCGAGTCCGGTCAATGTTGACCATTGACTTTTGTTGACTTTTAGGGTTTAGTCAGTGTTTGGACTTATGAGCCATTAGAGGGGTAGAATGGTCTTTTACCCTTCTTAGAGAACTTATAGAGAGGGGTTGGCCTAGCCTTTAGAAGTTGTATTAATAAGAGTAATCATTTATGTGATTAGGCGAAGGCTAGTGCAGTATTTCAGAGCTCGAGGTTTACCGAGTTACCCGAGGTGAGTCTTCTCACTATACTTTACCTAGAGTGGTAATTAGAGTTATGTAACAGAGTATCTTGTATGCTATTTATGTGATTGTGATAAACTGCATTATTTCTATGTGATTCATGTCGTGTATGTTCCAGAGTTACAGAGTTAGAACCAGAAGGTTCACAGAGTTAGGACGAGAGGGTCCACAGAGTTAGGACCGGAGGGTCCATAGCGTTAGGACTGGAGGTTCCACAGAGTTATAGCCTCGAGTGGCTAATATGTGTTATATGTGGTATTTTGGGGAACTCACTAAGCATTTATGCTTACAGTGTTTTGTGTTATGTGTTTCAGGTACCAGTGAGGATCGCGGGAAGGCGTCGGCATGATCAGTACACACTATTGGGGTTTTATACATTTTGATCTTGGGATGTGTTTTTATGGATTTGATATGTGATACATTGAGATTTGAGAATATGTATGAATGAAATTACATCTTTTTAAAAGCGAAAAATTGTTTGAAAAATTACGGTGTTACATTATAAGATAATCTTTATCAGTTACTTCAATACTTTTTTAGTGCATGCCAGTTATATGTAATCGAAACAGGATAGACCTTCGAATAAGTGACCCTAACTCGAAACCCACAACCAAACAAGGAACAGGGAGTAAAGCAAAGATTACAGATTCTAAGTCTATGACATCCTAGTTACATATAACCTTAGCGTATCCACTTAGCAACTATTGACCTACTGATAAAGACCTTTTTGGTCTGCACATAAGTAAATTATAGTAACACAAAATACTCATATAGTATTTTAAGTTTATGTTTTGTTCTAATGTTTTCGTTGTAGTATTGTTGGTAAGTTTTTAGACTTGTTGCAACCTCACAACCACTCTTAGGCACATGCTAGTCACTCCTCGGATAATATAGTTGATCAGGCTATATCTTCCCAGGTTTGACTATATGTCTCTAAGTCTAATTGTGATGCCCAACAATCGTAATACTTTTGTTCTGTCCTAATGACACTGATTTTAGCATGAATGCAGGTAAGTATACTTAGTTAAATATTTTATTATTTAAAAGTATGAACTCTTGGTCAGAGTATTTTAATCCCGTTGTGTTTATAGTTTGTATATCTTTTATGGGTTGATATACTCGATTCACTATAAACAATGCTCTGATACTAATTTGTCACACCCCAAAACCGGAACAGCGGAAACGTTCGGGGGTGGAGGACATCATGTACAGTATCACAACAATGCATAGTAGTAAACAAGCAACAACATCATCCATTGCATTAATAATATAATTTAATACAAGTGTGTTCTGTGAAGTTTATAAGACACCAAAAAGTAATCAAAATAAAAGATGAGTCTTGAACGAGCTCCATCTTCTCAAAACCTGACACCTGTACCTGTCTACTGATGACCTGAGAGTACAAGTTATTTTGAAAGAGTTTATCAGCTTTAAAGCTGGTGAGATCATAAGTATTTTAGTGTCATTGATTGTATGAAAATGTTTGTATATGTTTGATGTATAAGTTTGTAAATGTTTTGTAAAAGTTTGCAAATGTTTGTATCTCCTAGAAAATCCTATATTTTCTACTAAACGTAGCCTTCTACCAAGGCATCAAATGAAATGTATGTGTGACTCTTGTAAGAGTGTGTATTTTCCCAAGTATGACTATCATTAACTAAATATAGTTATACATTAATGAGTATGTGATAAGATCACAAAGTAAATGTAATAGGGAAAATAATGTTTTACCTCAACAGTGACACTGCTGGCTATAAAGTGATAAAATACAGACTCCAGGTAGTATTAAATGTACAATACACCTCGGAGAGTCTAAAGTAATAAAATACAGACTCCAGGTAGTATTAAATGGACAATACACCTCGGGGAGTCTATTTGTAATAAAATACAGACTCCAGGTAGTATTAAATGGACAATACACCTCGGGGAGTCTATTTGCCTTTAATCTCAAGTTGGTTAATTAAAGGTTTAAATGTGAACTCGTATGTAACCATGCTGGTCGACGACTGAATAAAATATGACCCTCCGGTGTCATATGTAGTAAGGTGACATTTGTCACCCTTAGCCTTATCGGCTGGGACTGTAGCTAGCAGTCAGGGTGTGGGTGATAGGTTTTATACAAACAATCCTATGTGTGCATGCAACCCTAATTGGATCTATGTTTTCACTATTAGACATACAACTTCATGAACACAAATAGAAACCTGGAATACTCCTATGATTTTCGAAATCCACAAAGGAGAATAGAATACATACCTTTTGTTGTTATATAGCAATAACAACTAGTTCCTTGAATTTCCTTAGCTCTTGAAAGCAAGTACCACAAGTGTAGTACCTCTAATGGCTCACAAACACACTAGGTAAAAGGATGAATATGGGAGAGAGGAGAGAAGGGTATCTTGCTCTAAAATTCGTTCCTTTTAGGGTTTCCCAAGGCTTGGACGAATTCTAGTGCCTTAGGGTGCTATTTATACTGGAGGCTAGCTAGGGTTTCAAGGTGGAAACCCTAATCCCTTAGCTTAGGGCCCAAGCAAATCCATGGACTCCTTTCCTTAAGCCCTTGGACGAAAACTCCTAGATCCTTCTAGGATTTTCGTTCAAGCCTTAATAAAGGTGATCCAATAGCCCAAAGTCTCAACTATCAAATAATTACAAAACAGCCCATGTACTTTTAATTAATTCATTTAATCCCAAAATTAATTCCTAATTAATTTCTGATTAAATACTAATTAATAATATGATTCCAAATTAATATATTATTCATATAATATATTAACAAATCATATTTATACCCCAATTTATTATTCTTAACAATAAACCAGCCTCTCTCCTTAACAGTCATCCTGTCTAGTCACCAGTGTGAAGGCAACCCAAAAGGACCATGCTCACAATCGGGTCAAGTACATACCAAAATAGTTATGGACTTAGACACTAATCCAAAAGTCTCCCACTTGGATAAGTCTAATAACTATTTTGCATAACTTCAGAACCTGATCAGCAATCGTAGCTTTCAAAAGCCGCTGTCAACTCTGATCTTATCAGATACGCGTGTCCTTTAGATGAGGGATTATATATTCCTCCATTCTCAAAATATCGTATAGATACAAGACATGAATTTTAATCATTCTCTCTATACTGTTTTCCGACTTTCGATTTATGACGACTGACAACAGACTACAATTGAACACATCAACTTAGTCCCGACTTGGCCAAGCACTTAGGGTGTCATCACTAAATCATCGAGGGGCCCACAGATATCGCTTTTATCCCGCTTTGGGTAAAAGGAATGGATAAACTTCGACTCAAATGCTCGCTTGCACCTACTAATTGAATCACACACAACAATAAGTTTTATAACACCAAGTTACTGGTGCGTTTACTTATCATCAATGTGCAACCGACCAGCAAATAACAACTCACACGTCTTGGTTTCAAGAATATACAATGTTATCGTCTCACTAATCACTCGTGATAAAACCATGAAGTGATTCAAGTGAGCGTGGGTTTAATCCAATACTTTAATCTTATCAAAGCACTCATGAACTCTGCAGCAAACTTGTGCTATGTCTAAACACTTTAGACAATCTACAGACAGATTCATGACAATCTTCCTTCATACCTACTTCCATCGTATGACCGACTGTGGAGGTTCGAATAACCCAGTTATTCTGGAAGTCAAAACATGCAGAGTGAAACGCAACAATAATATTAATCCTATATGGCCCCAAAACTTTTGAGCGTAAATAAAACACTTTTATTTAAACACCATATTGATTACTCATTATTCATTGCTTACTGTTTCAGAAAATCAACTTATTACTCGAATTATAACCACAATTGTCCCATGCTCCAAGCATGCACACTTTGGTTTCCTATGGTCCATACTTTGTGAAATAGATCAATTGAAAAACTTTTCCAATGAAACTCATTTCACAATCCCCAATCCTTATTATTAGTATAAGAATACCAAATTCTTTCCACTTTTAGAATATGTCAGATTCTAACATTTTATGCAATGATTCTTTCGTAATGTCATAGCACAAAAGTCACCAAGACCCGGCTAATGAAATTACAAGGTATTCTATCGGAAATTGTTACAAGACAATTCCATAGACGTGAAGTCTCACATTCAAAGTACATTCCTTTGAACATCCTTCTCGCATAAAAGTTTCTAATCTAGACATATTTCTTAATATCCAACTCCCATTAATGGAAACATTTCCATATTTGCCATATGACAACTCATTCTTAATAGAATCATATATATTCATAATAATGTCAATATAGTCCATCCAGTACTATACTTCCAACTACTCACAAGCGACAAATCCTCAGTGAACCTCAGATCGTCCTGTGATAGTTGTTTAATTATTTTAGTCAAAACCGATTCTAGTCCCTTTTTCCCTCTTAATGCCCTAGGCATTTGGAAAATTTTAGAATGGTCAAATATTACAGCATATGCAATCGATCCTATACCCGAAGCGTATTGGACACGATGCATAATGTCTCACATAAAGACATGATACTTTATCAGTCTTTTGCTATAATATTTTGTTAGCCATGTTCTCACAATTCGAACTATGAAGAGGGATGCCGTAATCATAATCGAATTTTGAGAACGTGCTATGTATCCTTGACTAAATTTTATTATATTCTCTCCCTTAATTATAGCAAAACAACTTTTCAACCCCTACAACTTTGCAAAGTTAATCTTTGTTTTCTATAATTAATATTGCTAACTCGCAATACTTGAAATAATAATCATGCTCCCACTAACACAATGATTATTTCCATACAAGCATAACACTTATGCTCCCACTAGCTTTGACATGTATTCAGAAAACACTTGAACTTCTAGAAAACAATGCTTATTGAATTCCTTAAGTTCATATTTCTAATACCTAATGCTTTGATAAGCCTTTATCTAAGCTTTTTAAGCTCATACACCTTTCCTTAGATAGCTCACATGTGTGTCTAAACAATTCAGAATTTATGTTACTAAGTCCCAGATGTTCAGACTAATTGCCAAATCTCACAATTCGAACTATGAAGAGGGATTCTGTAATCATAATCGAATTTGAGAATACAATTATCACAATTGCTATCTTCTTAAAATCTTTCTTAGTGAAAGTATTTCCTCACAATCATTTTCATGAAGGAGGGAGACCTTATGACACTTAGATTTTAAAGTGTATGTATTCCTATCCATTTGAGTTTGTCATAACAATAATCGTAAGACAATGTTCGTGACAAATCTAACTCATATGGACTGAACTTGTTCAATCTCGATTTCTTGCCTCATGGTAGCACGAATGCCCACCATTGCTTCCAGGTCGTTGAGTAGTTCACCCTTTCCTATCAATGTACTTTCCATTGATTAGGGTGCCTTGCCTTTATGCAATCAATTTATAGAAATCATATTGCATAGTTGAATTCATCTGGAATGACGCAGAAACAAAATTATGTCAACACGATAGGTCGCCAACCTCAAGTCGTGTGCTAGTGATTAACTATCGGTTTATTCTTGATTTGTTCTTGAAACTTTTCAAGACAATTGAGACTCCCACTGACCTCTTGACATATATGATTCTCTTGTCAGGAACCTTTCCTAGACAAAACAAATATTCAAGAGTTAGTGTAGTTCTTATCAAGACAAAACACTTCACATAATTGGTCCTAGTTGGTCTTTGTCTTATCCAAGACAGCACAACTTACCAATTTCAAATGTGCAAGAATAAGAAAACCTTTTCCAAACTCCACATTTGATGAGTGTTATAAACCTACTTAAGACTTGTCACTCAATTCACAATCTTGGAATATAACTCTAAGACTTGATATTGGAACGAAGTATGATTGACTTCTTGATTTTAACAATTTCTACAATTCTCGATTCCTCTTCTTAGACATACAAATGCACTAAGACTCAGTTGGAGGATCAATTGAGATATGGTTCTTAATCATTAAGACTTATCATAAAACACAATAAAAGGTACTCTCCCTTCTTCTTAAAATAGAGAAACTTTTATCTTTCTGCCTACTTGATTCTTCTTATTCGTTCTGCTATTGATTGAAACTCTTTCAATCAACTCAGAATTATACTTAATCTTATAAGTATAACCATATTTACTAAACTTTAGTAAATCATGACGAATATCTTTATCACTCTTGTGGTGGACTTGATCAATGCACAACCTAGTGTACTCGATCTCCTAGTCCTTCTCTTGACACTTTGTCAAAGAATTAGTCTAATTTCCAAATATGAAGTTTCTCATTCATCACGCAACCAAGTTGCATGACTCCAAGTTTCTGTCCAATTGAAACTTGGGCGATGAGAATCTTCCCTTATTTGGCAAATTCTCGACATTTCCACAAATAACATAATTAAGAATCAAATCCATTATTGCTAACAATAGAAACAACTAAACATCAATTTTTCATACACACCATTGCAAGGATAAATAAATAAGACAAAATCAAAATTTATTTATTGCGGAAAAATTTGTCCTTACAATGCAATTCAACTGAAAAACTATGCTATTACATATTTCTTATCAATCTATCCTAACTCTAGAGTAGCAGCTCAAAAATCTGATCTTCGAGTCCATGCGATCGAAATCCATTTCTTCATGATCAGATTCAGCACGCTTCTTCCTTAAGCTTCCTCTCTTTTCTTCGATCCTGCAAAAACATCAAAATGTAATCTTATCACATCATGTATCAAGAATCAAAAATAGGAACTTACAGAGTTAGTTAGTGGATTTTACCTGAAGTAGAGCCATACGTCTTGACTCTCCCATCTCTTAGATCTCTCAGGTAAACAGGGCAGCTTCGTCTCCAATGCCCCTTTTCTTGGCAATAGAAGCAAATAGACTCTTTTGTAATGGCACAAGGAACTATCTCATAATTTACCTTTTATGGATTTCCAATGTCACCATTTTCAATGTCCATTGAAGTTTGGGAGTTTGATTCACCAGACAAAGTTGCTTGATCAGCACGCCAAATCATTGCCGATTCAGCAGCTATAAGCAAATAGGTCAAATCAATGAGGTTCACGTCATGGTCCATCATATAGTACTCTCTGACGAACTCACTATATTATTCAGGAAGCGACTGAAGAACCCAGTCAACAGCCAACTCACCTGAAATCTCGACACCCAACATCCTTAACCTGTCAATGTGTGACTTTATCTCTAAGACGTGTGCACACACAGGTTTCCCATCTTCGTGTTTACTTGCCAATAGGGCTTGAGTGAGCTTGAACTTTTCAAGCCTTTGAACTTGTGGGTTAGGGAGAATAATTGGAAGAGGTAGAGGAAGTGAAGCATGACTCTCATTTCCTTGATCGTATCGTGGAACTTCATCTTCATTTGGAAAGCTTGTTCCAAGGGACTTGGGAAGACCATTGTAAGATTTAGACATCTACAAAACGGGAGAAAATTCAAGTTAGTTGATAAGAATCCTTGATGTAACACCCAAATGAAACATCAAGGCTAGGATCAACACAACATTCTACAACCTAGAAGAGGGATGTCGTAATCTAGTTGCAGAATATTTGAAGGTAGGTAAATGACGATTTACCAATTCCCACCATGAAAATCAAAAAATGAAGTTTAAGTTTTAAATGAATTGAAACTCCTAGATCTTTTTGAGATTCATTGAACTTTTCAATGGCATGTTTAATCTCGATTATGCCCTTCATTTGTGACTGGGATGCCGAGGATCACAAATAAGGTGTGAATAACCATACGAATCTACGTGGTGCACTCAATGCTACTATCACCTAATCAATGTGTCGGTTAGCCACACACGCTCCATTGATCTATGATAAACATCGAGCCACCCTTCGCCACCAATGTCAATCCCAAATTAGTGTTCCGGTTAACCACACACGCTCCACTAACGTTCGACAAGGGTACGAAGTGTAATTCCATGGATTAGCATACAATTTCACATTTTGCCTAAAGTAACTAGAATTTGGGAATTTGTAAAAGCATGTAGTTACTTTGTACTTCATTATACTTATAATGGAAGGTTTCGTTCTATCCTACCCGTTCAGCTAACGACCCTCCATTAGTCAAGAGTGCGGTGAGTAAGAGTGGATACCCATTCAATCGCCATTTTATAGGCAATTTCCTTAAACACCCCTTATAGACCAGCTTCGTGAATGAGGCCTACTAACGGTAAGACTGACTGTTTACTTATACATATATAATATTAGACTTTTAATGTCATATATATATAGTATAGGGTGTATTTTTACACTTTTAAAATACTAGGTGGTTTTATTAACTTTCTATTTTAATTAAACTTTTAATTAACTTAACAAAACCATAAGGGTGTAATTTGAACGTTTCAAAATACGAAGGTTTTAGAATTTAACATTTCAAAATTAAACTTTTAATCAACTTTTAAATTCCAAAACTCGAGGGCAAGTTTTGAGCTTTTCAAAACAATTAGGTTTAAAAAATTTTCGAAAAATTAAAACCTTTTAATCTTAAATATTAAAATTTGATTTAATAATTATCCAAAATTAAACAATTAATTTGAATTATTAAATCTTGGAGGATATCTATTAAATTAAACACTTAATTTAACCTAATCCCTTAAATCCCCTAAAATTCGAAATTATGGGATGGGATAATTCAAAATCTTTAATTACCAAATTTAAACACTTAAAAGATAATTACAAGATATGACATTATCCAAATCCCTAAAAATTAGGATCTAGTCTTGGGGAGGAGGCCAATTTCGAAATCCTAGGGTTGGATAACCCTAGAATTCGAAATCTTGGAGGCTAAGGAAAGGATTTGGGAAACCCTAACCAAATTTCGAAATTTAGGGTTTATGAACCCTAATTTCGAAAATCATGCCTTTAGGGTTTATTGGCTATAAACCCTAATATGTCAAATTCATACTTTTGTATAGAATCTAATTGAAAACAAAAACCAATGGCTCTGATACCACTGATAGGTTTTATACAAACAATCCTATGTGTGCATGCAACCCTAATTGGATCTATGTTTTCACTATTAGACATACAACTTCATGAACACAAAAAGAAACCTGGAATACTCCTATGATTTTCGAAATCCACAAAGGAGAATAGAATACATACTTTTTGTTGTTATATAGCAATAACAACTAGTTCCTTGAATTTCCTTAGCTCTTGAAAGCAAGTACCACAAGTGTAGTACCTCTAATGGCTCACAAACACACTAGGTAAAAGGATGAATATGGGAGAGAGGAGAGAAGGGTATCTTGCTCTAAAATTCGTCCCTTTTAGGGTTTCCCAAGGCTTGGACAAATTCTAGTGCCTTAAGGTGCTATTTATACTGGAGGCTAGCTAGGGTTTCAAGGTGGAAACCCTAATCCCTTAGCTTAGGGCCCAAGCAAATCCATGGACTCCTTTCCTTAAGCCCTTGGACGAAAACTCCTAGATCCTTCTAGGATTTTCGTTCAAGCCTTAATAAAGGTGATCAAATAGCCCAAAGTCTCAACTATCAAATAATTACAAAACAGCCCATGTACTTTTAATTAATTCCTTTAATCCTGAAACTAAATACTAATTAATAATATGATTCCAAATTAATATAGGCAAAATTTTGTATATACCCTTGCTAAACATCTAAATATCATATTTACCCGGTCTAAATTTTAAATATCATATTTGCCATTTTTAATGTTTTTTAATATCATATATACCCAAATCTATTTTTTTCTTAATTTTTATTGATTTATAATCTTTTTTACCCTTTTAAAATCATTAAAACTACAAACAAAAGCCAAATGGACAATATTGCCCTTAGTTCTAAATTGCAATGTAACAGGTCACGTGTTTGAAGTTAATTACGATCGCAAGATTTCTTCCTTAATCACAACAGCCTGACTTCTTTCCTATCTCAACCTCTTACGAGCAGCCTCTTATTCCCTCCTGTTCTCGCTCACAAGCAATACACATCATGTAATTGATTTCAACCTTATTTAAACTCCAATCTTTATGTAATCCTACACATTCTACGTACATCAAATCCACAAGTGGTTTAGAAATTTATGAATGACTACAAAGTAAAGCTTTATAATTTTAAGGTGCAAGTGTAAAAGTATTAGATCATGAAATCAAACGCTATTTAAGAAGTTTCATTCATTTGGTTTTAACATTTTGTAAAAATATTCCAAACCATCTGATTCAATCCAAGTAAGAACATGAGAGTAGAACAAACCATGAACAACACAGGAACTGAAAATCCAACCTTCCAACCATACCCATCTTGAATGTAAACCACTACTGTA
The DNA here is from genome assembly GCF_052849685.1 of Lactuca virosa. Taxonomy (NCBI): domain Eukaryota; kingdom Viridiplantae; phylum Streptophyta; class Magnoliopsida; order Asterales; family Asteraceae; genus Lactuca; species Lactuca virosa. The sequence goes on along the minus strand of NC_136431.1, from coordinate 114,126,912 downwards.
AAAGCAACAGCTGTCGAGAATGCTCTAGAAGCATAATACCAATTAAAGTAGCTGTCAATGTTGACTAGGGTTGGATGATTTTTGAGTTTGTCTGCAACAACATCCAATCGAGTGTAGACCAAAAGATGAAAAGAGTAAAGCGAGTTGGGTTGGTGTTGCAGGGCTGCAAATGGTGTTAAATTCATCGCATCAATCTGTAGCTCGCTACTCTCTCGAATGCTTCATTCACTGATCCAAAACCAAAATCAAAACCTTAATTAATACGACTGAGATTCATTCATACTCAAACTAAAAAAATGGTGGATCGATTAGCTTTTTTTCCTTCCAAGGACGATTGACGTTTTACCATGATTGATCGACTTCGATTCAAAGATGATTAACTAGTAAGTTGAATTTGGGACGACATGGAGAGAATTAGAACGTGACAGAGACGATAAAGATATCTAGAATGCGAAATTGCGAAAGCAACGTAGGATCCATTGTTGTTTGTCTCTTGCGACTGGCAAATACATCCTTCTAATCGATGTACCCTTTATGCGACTAAGAAGTGCCGTCAGCAAAAAAAGAAGCCGCGGGACGCCGACGATGGTGAGGAGACAAATGCGATCGTGAGGAACTCGGCGACGGCTTGAGGATGAAGCCGAGAGTAAAACCTCGTCTGAATTAAATGAAACCTGTGTTTGTGTTTGTAAAGGAAGGGCAATATTGTCCATTTGGTTTTTGTTTTTAGTTTTAATGATTTTAAAATGGTAAAAAAATTATAAATTAATAAAAATTATCAAAAAAATAGATTTGGATATATATGATATTAAAAAACATTAAGAATGACAAATATGATATTTAAAGTTTAGGTCGGATAAATACGATATTTTGATGTTTAACAAGGGTATATACGAAATTCTGCCATTAATATATTATTCATATAATATATTAACAAATCATATTTATACCCCAATTTATTATTCTTAACAATAAACCAGCCTCTCTCCTTAACAGTCATCCTGTCTAGTCACCAGTGTGAAGGCAACCCAAAAGGACCATGCTCACAATCGGGTCAAGTACATACCAAAATAGTTATGGACTTAGACACTAATCCAACAGTGGGAGTGTCTGTCCCGTATAGATCTATACACAAGATGTCCGCTCTCCCTCCAGGAGACTCTGGTTACAAATTGATACAACACAGTGTCGTTGTATCCTTAAATGGTATGTCACATTAATTTATCGTATAACAGTGTTTGTATAGTAAGTCATAACGTAGAAATGTTCTTTCTGTACTAATGTATAGTATACTCTCCTAGTTTCTCATAATAGTATATATTGACTCATGTATGAACTGACTCTTTGTATGTTTCATTGTTCTAGTAATAGTATTAGTAACTTCCTAAACTATACCTATTATAGTTTACTAGAAATGTTGATTGTATGAATGAACATGTTTGTATACCTTTGCTACCCAAAGGTATTGAACTGAATGAAGGAACTTTTATATATATATATACATATACATAATATATAACTAAAATTCAAACGACCTTCGGACAAACAACTGATACCCTAAGTCCACAATCAAACAAGGAACAGGAAGTAAGGTGAGCTATCAGTCCTAAGTCCTTTCAGTCTTACTTATATAACTATATCTATATAGATACTCATTTTACAAAATGTAAGTTTAGAAAGAAGTTTTGTAAAACCCTTTTGAATAGTTTATACTAAAATTAAACTGAGAAAAAAATTTAATCAATTTAAAAAATCATATTGAAAACAAATATTTTTTTTGAGTAAAATAAGAAATAATATATCAATTATAAGAGAAATACAAATAATTTGCATTAATAAATAATACAACAACAAAAAGATTACCTTAGTTCCATAAAAATGGGATTAGACGAGGTAGGACGGTCGGTAACCCCTACCATAAGGTAGGAGACCGCTTTTGTATAAAACATCCAACCAAAAAAAAAAGATATATATATATATATATATATATATATATATATATATATATATATATATATATATATATATATATATATATAAAATTTATTTTAAGATATCTTGGAATATCCCTACATAAAATACTTGCATACAAAATATCAGCTCACATGGAAGATGCTACTAGTATTTATTTATTTTGAATTGAAACACTTGCATGATATCTGATAAATTTTATAAGATATAACTAGGAGTATGCCCATATGTTGGTGATTGATAAAATTATATGGCTAAAATATCATTTAAGTAAATATTGAAATATGTTCGAGTTTATGCCCACAAAAATAGAAAACATGTAAATAACTTATTTTATGATTAGTATGCATATAAGGCATAAAAAGTTCTTTGATGCATTCCAACGAACACTTCTTTGTAAATAATATTGTTGCCAAGTCTTATCAATCATACTTAGATATGTATTTAAAATTATCAAAATTTATTTTTTTTACCCAAATAAATGAACGTACGTGAAAACTTTTTTAGGATATCATCGGGCATCACTATTTGATCGAGTTATTGTTTGTTGTCTAGGTTTTGTCCCAGATTCTGCACTTTTAGTCGAGTTTATGGGCCATTGTCGGTGTTTATTAATCGAGACATTTGTGATACGTTACGCACATGTTTAAGACCATTCAAAACCATGATATCTAAAGACTTTTACTGTACCTTCCATTTTTTTTTTCTTTTAAAATTTCTACCCAATTATAGCAAATTGGAAATTGCTATGTATCTTTAGACATTGCTATAGATAGTTGGGGTGATTTTTTAATAGGAAAAAAAAATGAAAGCATGATGCTATAATAAACAAATCGATGAAAGTGCGTTGTTATTTTTTGCATTTAACCCCAATAACAAATGACAACCATGATCAAGAAGAAAAATACAGTGAAAATCTATTATACCACTACATAAAAGATGCTTATCATTTAAAAGGCTGAAGACACATGAATGAAGAAACTCATCGTCACAGAATCAGTAACAATGTCACATAAATAATGTAACGCCTCCCAATTAGCATCTCATATGGGCCTAATGTACTATCATCTGAAAATGTTGGATGCAAGGAGTACTTTTTCTTTTATTCTCTTGCTTTCACACTATTGAAAAAAAAAAAAAAAATCCATATAACATATTAAGGCTACAACTGAACAAACTTTTTAGGGCTATTTTTGAATTTTGATGATGAGGGTAAGGACTAAGGAGAGCATTTACATTTGAGACTGACCCACCTTTTTGGGTGGGGAAAAAAACAAATGCTCACTAATATTAACTGCCTACCGCTTGGATCCCTCCTCATAAAAGGCCACAACCACGTAGTTTCATTGGTAGACGTGGACCCCACAATTTGCTCATGCAATGTGGATGGAAGGGCTCCCAAAAGAAGGATTCGCATGTTCATATGCTTTGGGGATCTTAAATAAACAAGGATTTCGCACAAGTTTCTTCAAGTCACTCTGCATTGCATTAAATCCAGAATAATAATTTATTTCCAACAACACAACAGAAGAGAAAAAGTAGTATTGCTTGTCATCTATTGTATGTGCAAAAAATAAAATCCAATTTTAAGCCACAGAAGGCTAATTAACTACATATCTATGAGGAATAGGAATACCTGAATGGAATCATGGAGATGAGCCAAATCCGCCTTCTCTAACAATCCAGACTTGTCAAGATCTTCAACGTATTCATTTAGATGATTTAGCACTGAATATGTCATTTGCCTTGTTTTTAAAACACCTAAAACCTAAAAAAAAAAAATCCATCATTATGATTGTATATGATTATGTTCTATGAATTCAAATTCTAACACAAAAACACAAGAGAAAACAAGACCAGAATCTGATTTCAACCCCAAAATGAGACACAAAATTGCTCCAAGGCTTACAGATACTCATCCAAAAGCATGCTAAACTTTCTTTCTATCCATCCCACTACTAATAGGGTACATATGTAACAGAAACTAAAAGTAAAATACCAATTTTGCCCCTCCACTACTTGCTGCTTACAACTCAAGCGATAAATATATACATATAAAAAAAGTTTGGAAAATAAAGTAACCTGTGGGAAAGTGATGCGAACATCTTCCAGGAACTTTTTTGCTTCCTCTCCTTCTGTCTCACTCTCATTAATTACTTTCAAAGCCAAACCATTTTCACTATCACCTACAATAAGACTTCCAATCTTGGCTAAATTACACATAAATAAAACCTATTTACATTATATCAGCATTTACCCAAAATGCCATTGTAATTTTTTTCAGCCATTATTACCTATAAAGTCATGTAATTGCTGTCTAGCAATCTTATGGGCACGAAGAAAGGCAGCAGATATGTAACATGCAGATTCCAACTTTTCACCTGTGAAATATGTCACAAGCTTCCATGGAAACTTACAATAATTAGGGAAATGAACATAATCCTTCAATCCAATCCAATCACACAGTGGTTTAGAATCAGATGACACCACAATCACATCAAGTGCTTCATACACGGATTGCATCAAAATCTTTGATGTAAACTGTGTAATCCTACCTTCCTTCAGCATCACACAATAAGCATCTTGCACACCTAACATGTAGTTGAAATAATATAGTATTTAGAAATTGAATTAAGGTGAGGAAAAATCAAAATTGTTAATTACCATTTAAGAAGCGTATACGTATCTGTATATCAGATTCAGATAGATCCATGTGGTCCACAATGTTATCATTCTCACATTCCCCTTCTTTTTCATCATTCAAACATGTGATGTAATTCTTGACACTATGCCAATCTACAGATCCTAATTCCTCATCATCCATTAGATCACTGAATGCCTCCAGTGATTTGCGCATTATTTCATATTTGGTGTAATCCAGTATACGCCTCTACCACAATCATTCATTAAAAATCACTTAACAATAGAAATATATACATATGTAATATATAGTTTATTGTATCTGTACCTTAGCAGCTGACATCTTATCCATTTTTAGCATCTGTAACACAAACTGAGTAGTTGATCCGTTTACAATAAGTGTTAGAAACACAATTCCACCAGTGAACACCACAAACTGCAAAACAGAGTAAATTTTTAATTTAGATTCTACATTATTTACAACATTACAATGTCAAGATAAAATATACAAAGAAAAGTACGAGTGTTCCTGTTTCTTGATTAATGTATGCTGATGTGTCACTAGATTGCTGAAAAGAAGTTAGATAAATTAAACATAAGAGATAAGAAGTTAGAATAAACACCATTTAAATCTAGCAAATTAAGGATAAAAATATAATTTTTCAAGATTTGTTATAAAAGTGTAAAGAATAACTTGCCTTAACTGATAAAGCTAGAGACAATGCCACAGGGCCTCTTAAACCAGACCACATAAGGACAATAGCTTCTTTCCAATCTAAACCATAACCAAAATAACTCAAAAAGGGATAAAATAATCCAACCACTATACCCCGTGACAGCTGTACTACTACATAGAGGAGGATGAGATACCCCCAATAATTTTCTGTGTCAAAGATAATAAAAATATGATCATGCCAATTGGAAATAAAATATAAATACAACTGATGATAGCTAGAAGAAATGAAGATATACTTATTCTATTTAATCCTGATCATATTACCTTCATGTTTGAGGATGTTGTCACCTGTGAGTATACCTTCAGCTATGATTGCTCCACTTCAAAATAAAAGAATTAAAAACATAACTAATAAATCAAGTAACAATGAAAAATGGGAAGTTTTATTTATTATAGGAATGCATACCACAAGATGAAGATAAGTGTATTTGCAATATATGCCACCATTTCCCTGCAGTTCAACATCAGGAAGGCCTAAAAGTGTTTTAAGTAATTCTTTTTTACATTTCTATGTATTATATTTATAGCAAGTATATAAAAAGGTAACAAAATACCACAAATTACGCAAGATTTCATGTGTTTCACTATCGAAAGCAGTTCTAGCAACAGCAGCAAAGAACCTGTTCAAATATTCTTCCTATTCAAATTAATATTTTTTTTAAAGGGTATTTGACTGTTTGAAGAAAGTCAACTCACATTCCGAATGCCATCACTGTTAATACTCCAGAAATATCAGCAACTTCTTGAGACTATCAAAACAGAGATACAAATATCAGCATCAAAAGTATAAATATTAGTAAATGTAGGTTTGTGAGTTTATGAGGTAACATATTACATACCATGAAGTAAGCAAGATAGCTAACAGAAAGAGTCATTGTAATTTCTATCACTGGATCTTTGAAAACAAATCCAAGCCACAAATAAGACACCAAACCAAATGCAATACCCATTCCTACACTGGATCAAAGTAAACAAATACTTTTTTTTTTAAAAAAATCAACTATCAAAACTTTAAAGAATAATAACACTTACGCTCCAAGAGATGCAGTTGCTAAGAACATGATCACACTCCCCCAGCTGAAGCTTGATCCAGTTACCATTCGGAAAAAAAGTGTATACACAACCATTCCCATTCTGAATATTATTTATATGGTCACTGATTAATACTTAACTGATTATCTTGAAGACCTTTTGAAAAAAAATGAAAATATAGCAAGTTTTGTGGGACAAAATATGTGGTAAGTTTGATTGATAAACAAAAAATCGATACCCATCATTCATTATTGATTCCCCTTCAATAATAGTACTCAGTTTTTTGGTTGCACCAAGTTCTTTTAAGGTAGCAAGCACAGCAACAGGATCAGTAGCACTTAAAAGTCCTCCAAGCAGCAATGATATTTTCCAGCTCCAGTTATATGGGAAAAGCAGCTGCAGTTATGTTATGTATTTTGGTTAATATTTAGAAAATAGATAATGACATCAGAAAACCCAAGAAATATGTATATAAGAAAACCTTCAAAGCTAACCCAATCAAGAATGTTGACATTAGAACCCCAGGCCCAGCAAGAATTACCATTTGTGCCATGCATTTCTGCAAAGATATGAAGATAGCATTTCTTTTTTATGACATAACAATTATGTTATATAGTATGAAATGAAGCATAAAAGATTAAAATCAACCTTTATTAGGTGCACGTCCATTGCAAATGAACTTTCAAAAAGAAGAGCAGGGAGAAAAACAGCTAACAAAAGATCAGGGTCAATATTTACCCCTGCATGTAAACCATATATGTGACTTATAAAGCAAGAATAGAGAGCAACTTTGTGGAATATTTCAAAAGAAGTTGATTCAACTTACACATCCTGATTCCATCACCAACCTTTCCTAACCCATGGTTTGTTCCATATTCTGCAAAATATAAATTTTCTGACTTAGGAAAGAACACAATGCTAGACTAGTAAAAGGAAATTAAATCAATCGAAAGGTAACAAAATCAAATCATGCTAAGGAGAAAGCAATCACATATGAGTACTACCAAGTACCATGCTTTTTTTTTTATCAAATGGTACTCTTTCAATCTCACAGAAGTTGCAAATATTCCTACTTTTGGATGTCTGGTATTGGTTGGAGTATCTTCTTTCTCATTTAGGTTTCAATTAATGGATTGCGATTGTTACAGAATGGTGAAAGTACATGGTTGCTTGTTTCCTGATGCTAAACTCAATAAATTGTTTAATACACACTTCTTTTTTGTACTCTGTCCTAAAACAAATTACCTTTTTCCTGGGAACATGTTATCTGCGATGAATTCAATTTGATTTTATCACTAAATATTGGTAAGAACACGGAATACCAATTAATTTCTTCCACATAATGTAATCAAGCAAACACCCAAGGAAAACAGGATCACGTAACTTACAATTTGCACAAACCTAGTGATCCCATGGCGATGCCGAGAACGAGCAGAGCAGCTGTATAAGGAACTCTAGTTCCTTTAAGTAGATGCCTCAATGCGATTCCGAACACCAATGAAATACCCGCGAATAACACCGCGTCTATCGGATTCGAAGACCACTCGGAATCACCCTCCTCCGCCACTATGATGTTTGACCAAGGGCTTTCAACCACCGATACCATTGCCAACACCAACTGAGACCTTCCTACACCACCACCAAAAAGAAAACAAGATTATACATACGCATACACAGATAGGCAGATACACCAGCAAAGTGACTAAGTGAGGATGAAAAAACCTGTGGATCAGGCCAGAAATTGAAGGTGAGAAAGCAGAGTGCTTTAGAGTTACACTTCAACTTACTTACTGCGATCGAAGAAAACAAAATCTAGTGAAAATGAAGTTCAGGAAAGCAATCTATTCTCACTTCTCAGTTCGATATCTACTGGCCATGGCCAAGGGGGAGAAACACAAGCCATATATTGTTAAGGGGGGTCCGAACAAAATTGTAAATAAAAACCTATATATATGTTTTTTTTCATGTGATGTAAGCTATATAATAAAATTAACTAACAGATAACAAAATAGTCGTTATCATCAGATTTTTTTACAAAAGACTAAACATTTTAATAAAATATTTAACTATTAAACTTTTTTCTTTCCTTTTTTTACTATATAAATTGTTTGTTGGTCATTTATTTTTACTATGACTACTTCCTGCAAAAACACAATAACGACAATACTTCAAATACAACTTTAATACCCCTACACATACACTACTTGCTCTATCATTTTTTCTTTTAGACTTTGATCAAACTTATCAATATTCGCAACCCTATACACACATGAGACTAGAAAGAGTTTGTGGTAGATTTTAGTGACAAAAAGAGGAATAGCATACCTACACTTCGGCGACTAGCGGAGAAAGAGCATGAACAGAACGGAGAGAAAACGTTGAAGGCGGTGAGAGAGAGAGAGAGAGAGAGAGAGAGAGAGTAGGATGTCTGGTGAGTTTCACGGTAGAAGAGTAAATACTAGGTGAAGTTGTCGAAGTCTTTTGATTCCAGTGGATCAAATAAATCTTCTTAGTTGCACCCCGGTGCTTAGGGTTTCGACCCATTGTTTGGTGTTTTGTAGAGACAATTACTTTGTTTTCTTGTTAAATTAGCTTTTCATTTTGATAACTTTACAAATAAGATTAGTTTGGACTTTTTAATAGTTTAAATTATATAAATAGTGACTATATTAGTTAGGTATCTGTTAGATACAAAAGGTTGAGGCAAGTGAGGTTTATGTTTTGCAAAACTAAATTAAACAATTACTTTATCTATAATATGATATTACGTAAACAAAAAACTTTGGGGTCATGGCAACCCCTGCCCTTTTTACGGTCCCACATTGGGTCATGCTATCATACCGACTAAAATAAGTTGTCAAAAGTCAAAATAGTCAACTCTCTTTCTTATTTTCTAGAGTAATTTACAATTTTGGTTCTTATGTTTAGCCATATTTTTGTTTTATCTTTGCAATTTTGATCTTTATTTTTAGGTTTTTTAAAAAAGAAAACAAATTTGATATATATATATATATATATATATATATATATATATATATATATATAGAGAGAGAGAGAGAGAGAGAGAGAGAGAGAATACGAGTAAATTAAAAAATTGTCCTTATGATTTACGTTACATCCATGTGGTTTTTAAACATTACATTGATGGTCATGGTCTATTTTAAAAGACTATTTTACCTTTACTAATATTTTTTTCTTTTATTTACTTATTATTTTTAATAATATAAATTAATAAGGGATCATATATATATATATATATATATATATATATATATATATATATATATATATTCACCATTTCCACCTCATACCAATGAAACATAATAATGCATAACGTGATCTTAATGATGGTTAACTTTGGTGGCCATTTCGAAGTTCATATGATTTCAAGATTTCTTAAATTATTAAAACTTACATGAAAATCGATTAAAAGAAAATTTTTAGTTGGAGAAAATAAGGGATCATGGAGATAAAGTGAGGGTGTTGGTCTGTTGGTTTGTAGGTAGTGTGTCGATTATGAGTTTATTCAAATTTCTCTCCAATTGTAAGTAGGATCTCGAGGATTCATTGTCGATGAAGGGTATTGATAGATAGTTGTTGATGGAATGGTGATTATTTCATGTGGTTGTCCACCATTTCTTGTAGGCTTTGGTCCTCATCTATTTTTTTGAAATCGTCTCTTGTAGTCTTTTTAAACCAGGTATATTTCTTAACTTTTTTATCGTTTCTTATTTTATATGTGCAATCCTTCGTATGTGCTTGTTTTCTTCGTGGAGAGTTGTGTTGTTGTGCATGGGAGATAATGTACGGCATGTTTGTGTGTTTTCACCCAAAATTGGTCGCCCACGTCTCTATATTTTTTTATGTTGTTACTGTCTCTGGTAACATCACACTCTCTAATTATATTTGATAATGAAAAAGATGGTATGCATTTATTTTTTGGGGAGATATAAGAAGAAGCAACCTTAATAAGCAAACATAAGCTTGGGCTCGAAAGCAAGAAGCAACGACTTACGCACTTAATGGAGCTATTAAGCATCTTAGACTATTTCACTCCATTGTGCAGCTTGACAGAAAAGTGGAGCGAGAACATTTTGAAGGCCACGAGTTGTGTGGTTGTATTTGAACTCTATGATGATATTGAATTCATAACTATCGCGCTATTTTAAACAAACTGCTTTTATTGTGGGATTTGGGACCTAATTCCACATTAATATTTATTAATTAGGACCACATTTTCAGCACATTTTCAATTTAAAACAATTTTAATATAAAATCAAATGATGTTATATTTTTTTAAACTACGCTATCAAGGGGTATTACACATAATACTTAGAAACTTATAAAATCTTTAATCATAAATTTAAATATATGAAATCTTCAATTGTAAACTGTCTAATACCTAAAAGTAAATATCCAATGACACACTCCTTAATATTTGAAAATGTTCTTCTTTATATAAAAAAACAGATTCAATGCAAAATTGTATCTTCTTCAATTTATACTTTTTTTATAATATATATATATATATATATATATATATATATATATATGATTTAGAATTAAAGTTTTTTTAATATGAGTTTTAATAAAGATGATTTAGAGCCAAGACAAGTGATTGGTTAGATTAGCTTAAGATGCGTAGATAAGACAGTAAGTGGCGGTGTTGGATCACAATCATCATCAGATGGACTCTCCTATGTTCATCATTATTAAAACTATGTTTAAACCTATGGAAACCACGGTTGAGAAAGAAAAAAACACTATTGATACTTTGTATTCATAATATCTAATCAAAGATTTGTAAAAAATTATAAATTTACAAAAATAGTAGTTTTGTCTGTAAATTTATAATAATTAGTTAAAATTAATATATACATTGAATATTAAATCTACATATGTGTAGATATTTGATAAAATCATGATTTTATACAATGCAATATAAATTTGAATAGAATTTGACTTAAATGAAGAATAAATAGGTAGTTTTATACGGGTTAAGTAAAAGAAAATAAATAATAATAAGAAAACATTAAGAATTTATAAATTAAACACATCGATTTTCTAAGACTTTAAGAAACACTAATCAAGGGAAAGAACAAAAGTAGTATGTTATAATACAAATAAAAGAAAATTTTGTTGCTATTTCTTGCATTAGGCCCTTAAAAACTACCATGTTTTAAAATCAAAGAGCTAAAATGCAAGATATGTCCTTATACTATGAAAATCTATCAAATCATGACATTGCACTATTAAAAAATATAAAATAATTAAAAATTATTAGTTTATACATGTACTTAAGAACCGAAATTTGTATATTTTTAAATTCCAAAAGAAATGCTATAAATAGGTAAATATTTTGAGATACAATATTGTAATAGGAAACAATGAAATCAAGATAATATAATGTAAACAAATATTATAATGTGCTACACCTTTCTAAACAAAAAATGTTGGATTGTATACATGTACATATACACAAACAAAAATAAGCATATGCATATACATATACATATACACAAACAATGTTGAAAGAAAGTATATAACGTTGAAAGAAAGTATGTTAAGATGCGCATATAAGGCAGTAAGTAGCGGTGTTGGACCACAATCATTATCTTATGGATTCTCCTCTGTTCATCATTATTAAAACAAGTAAACTTTCTTATAAAATCTTAATTCAAAGCTAATTAGATATGAGTAGGTTTTCACAATTATTATCTAAAAAAATAGTTTTGACAAAAATATTAATGAAGAACAAGATTATGATAATAATCAAATAAATTTCATCGAAGAATATATAAATGACATATAACAAAGCTTAAATGATTACACAATACCTACACAAAGTATTGATACAATCTATAAAAAATAACATTTGATTAGTTTCAAAGGTACTTAATTAGAATGGCAGAAGAAACTTTGTCTATTGGTCAAAATCTAAATTTATTAGAATGATAAAAATATAAATTTCTTCATATTGGTTTAGTATAAATCACTATTAAACCTTTATTTAGAATTGGTATTGATGTTCATTTTCTCATAATTTTATGAGATAAAAAAACATAAGGATTTCGAAATGAACCAATTTATTTTAATTGTTATCCTTATTTTTCGGTAGTATTATTTGATAAAAATATTTTAGATATTTTAGTTTTAACGGTATAAACTAAAAATTTAGAATTTAAAGATGCTATCAAACATTTAGCAATAATTTATATCGTGTTTATTATAAAATCATGACAACCACTTTAGCATCAAGAACTCGTTTATCAAACCCAAAAAATGATACAATCATTTTTTTTTAATAAAAAAAGAAATCGTATTAAGGTTCATACACCTAAAGATATTATATTACCCAATCATGTAACTGGATGTATGTATGTGTGAACACAGTCGACTGCAATCGTGCTCCATCCTCCGCTATAGAAGCTTCCATTTTGCTCGAGAGAACCAATTTGTTTAGCATAAACAGTTTGAAAAATCCTTTTAGGCCTTTCTTTGGGTCATCACCCATGAACTCGTGTTTGGGCCTTTCACGTCATTCCTTACGCAATAGGCTTTATTTACTAAAAATCAAAATTATTGAAAAATATAAAAACCTCAACCGCCTCTTGAAAACCCTAAAACAATAAAACCCTTTCGTCCTCTTCTCTTCACCGGAACGCTTCTCTTTCGACTACGCTCGTTGCTTTTCATTATATCGGTATTTCTTCTTGTTCTTTGCATGTGTTACTTTTTCCAATTCAATTCGATTACACAGTAATTTCATTTTTGATTCAGTTTATCAACTATTAGCTTTTTATATTGCACCTCTTATGTGTAATTGATCCAATAAGGATACATACAGACCTTACAACTGTTACATAACCTTATCGCTCGAATTTTGATATCAAATCGGCTAATATATTAGCTAGCACCGTGACTTTTGATTCATGTTTTAAGTTTTCTCAAAATTCACAAACATTTTTCAACTTTACAATAAACTTACTACAGTCCAAAACCATATGAATCTCCAGCTACAAATCCACATACGAATGTTCCAAAAGCATCAAAATTAACAAAGTTTAAGCTATACAAACACAATTTTATGCAGTCTATTTGTTTATTTCACATTCATCCCATCAATGAATGATATTGATAAAGTGATTAATCTAATCCTTTTGTTTATATATATATTGACATGACAGAAATGACTAGTCAAGAAACAGGAGGAATGTTTACAGTGGCACAAACCATAGGCAGTGTTCTATGCTGCAAATGTGGGATTCCAATGGCTCCAAATGCAGCCAACATGTGTGTGAAATGCCTCAGATCAGAAGTAGACATAACAGAAGGCTTACAAAAACACGTAATCATAATCCACTGCCCTGAATGTGACACATACCTTCAACCACCAAGAACATGGCTCAAAGCCCAACTCGAATCCAAAGAGCTCCTAACTTTCTGTGTGAAAAGACTAAAAAACCTCAACAAAGTCCTCCGATTAATCCATGCTGAATTCATCTGGACTGAACCACATTCCAAACGCCTCAAAGTCAAACTCAAAGTCCAAAAAGAAGTTCTTAATGGAGCTGTTCTTGAACAATCTTACATAGTCGAATACGTGGTTCAAGATCAAATGTGTGAGTCATGTTCACGTGTTCAAGCCAATCCTGACCAATGGGTTGCAGCTGTTCAATTAAGACAACAAGTAGCTCACAGAAGAACATTCTTCTACTTAGAACAACTTATCCTCAAACATGATGCTGCAGTTCGTGCAATCAGAATCAAACAAATGGATCGAGGTATTGATTTCTTTTTCTCCAATCGTAGTCACGCTGTTAAATTCGTGGAATTTGTTCAAAAAGTTGCTCCAATTAAAAGCCGAAACGATAAACAACTCGTGTCACACGATACTAAAAGCAACAATTATCATTATAAGTACACATTTTCGGTTGAAATTTCTCCAATTTGTCGCGAAGATCTTGTATGTCTTCCGCCAAAAGTCGCTTCTACCCTTGGAAACATTGGCCCTTTGGTTTTATGCACGAAAATCACAAACTCAATCGCGTTTCTTGACCCGTTGACTTTGAGAAACTGTTTTCTTGATGCTGAACAATATTGGAGGACGAATTTCACTTCACTTTTATCTTCTAAACAGCTTGTGGAGTATATAGTTTTGGATGTTGAGTTAATTTCACATGAAGTGAATGTTAGTGGGTCGAAATATGTTATGGCGGATGTACAGGTGGCAAGGGTTTCTGATTTTGGAAAGAATGATACGATTTTTTTTGTGAGGACTCATTTGGGGCATTTGTTGAATCCTGGGGATTTTGCATTAGGGTATGATTTACATGCAGCGAATAGTAATGATATTGAGATTGATAAGTATAAAGGGCTTTCGATTCCGGAGGTTATTTTGGTAAAAAAGAGTTATGAGGAAAGGAGAATAAAGAAACGAGGGAAGCCGAGGGCTTGGAAGTTGAAATCTTTGAATATGGAGGTGGATAATGGTGAGACTAGAGGTGGAAGGGTAGATTTGGAAAAGATGAATAATGAGTATGAACAGTTTTGTAGGGATCTTGAAGAGAATCCGGAGTTGAGATTTAATATTTCACTTTATAGAAATGAGGAGTATCAGAAATCGGAAATGGGGTCGGTTTTGGATGATGACGAAAATGCCCCTTCTGTGCCTTTGGAGGAATTGCTTGCTGATATTAAGTTGAGTGATGATGATTATGGTGAAGATGATGATGATGATGATGATGAAGGAATGAAGGAGTAAATTGGAATGGAATTCCAATGCCATGTTTTTTTTTGGTTAGTTCTTGTTTTGTTTTACTTATTTGATGTTTTATTTGCATTTTATGTTGGAAAAAATACAAGACATTTGGGGTCATATTTTGGATTTGATATGTATTTCTTTGCTAGATTTATTACGAATTCGGCATATATATAAATTTCATGTTGTTGCTATTGATGTAATTTTTATCTATGAAAACGTTATGGTCCTTTATCCTTTTTTTTTTTTTTTTTTTTTTTTCTGTCTTGATTTTTATATGGTTTATTGTCTTATAAAATCATAAAAAAGATTATCATGTTGGAACGTTTTGAAATTGACGAGTATTGTTATTTATTAGATTTGAAGAATCAAAGTTATAAGCTTGTGTTAGGTGCATATAAAGACCAATGAGATCATATGGTTCAAGATAACTATTTATCTCGAATCATATTAATTTGTATTTGATTTTTTAAAATTGTACCCGAACACCATAACTACCACAAAATTTTAATTTTCAACATTCTAATAGATATATTTCAACATATGATTCAAGATGATAACAATGTTTTATGTCCATTTTTTATTTAGTATAATAATTATTAGGTAATAATTATTAGTTAATGATAGTGATCGACTTTACTTATACGCCTGAAAAAAAAGAAGAAAAATAGAAGCATCATAACTCCTCAGATCCATTGTTTGCTCGTACAACCTCCCGCCAAATTGAAGATGATCTCGAATTTTGTTATTAAACCATAGGTTATAGAACTCTTGAACATGTTAGTGATTTCAAGGAAGGGAAATGGGTAAAAGTTATCATTGTCGAACACCATGATTGCATTCTCATTTGAACATAACATCGTTATGTTTCCTATGACTTTTATTTGTAACCATCATCATCATCATCATCATCTTCTTTTTTAATTTCTCTCGTTTATAAAAAAGAAACCCTAAATTAATTCAAAAAACTTAAGTTTTAATATTGACTAGAAATCAAACTTATGAATACTATGATTTTTGAGAAAAGAAATTGGTGACTAAGATTGTCAATGTAACTTTTTAAAAAAGTAAGTTTTTTGTTGTCAAAAATGATATCATTAATTCTAAGGTTGTCAAGATTTAGGATTTCATATAAGATTGTTTTCGGCTTTGCAAAATTGTAATTGGAATCAGATTGTAAAATTCTACCAAAAGCATTTTAAAACATTAAAAACACATTTTCAACCATATGTTAACCATTCAGTTAATAATAAACAATTTAAAACATAAAAAATACATATCAAATACATCGTTTATGATTTCACGATAAACAATTCAAATATTATATGTAGTTGGTCAAACAAAAAAAATATTAGACTTAAAAAAACAGTAGCGATCCTATGATCTACGGTTGTTTTTCACGCTTTATGTGATTATTTTGTGATAGAAGATAAAATAGCAGCCACCATAATATATTTGACACCCAAATATTTAATGAATAACTTATATAAATAAAAGATATAAGTAATATGTTGTTTTTAGGAATGATAACATGAAACATTAATATATCTTCATGACACGTTATTATTCATATTGATATCCACATACAGTATATTCCTCAAATGATCCTTCCTCTATATATATATATATATATATATATATATATATATATATATATATATATATATATAGAGGAAGGATCATTTGAGAATTTATAGTTTTTTGAGAATCTGAGAACCACATAAGCGCCGTTAGATCAAAATAATAGAAGGTCAAGATAATTTGTACATTTTTGTAAAAAATTGGAAAAAAGAAACTCGGGGTATCTGACCTAAATTAATCTGAGGGCATTTTAGGGCTAAGATAACTTATACCTGATCCTTTCCTTACACGCTATTTCCCCTTCATCTCCCATATCTCTCTCTCTCTCTCTCTCTCTCTCTCTTCATCCCACATCCCTTTAATCTTCATTGCACCTCCCGCAATGAACACTTCAGCCCACATCATCCCCTCTCCGTCGACCGCCTCCCTCCGCCCTCCAACAACCAACCTACCTCTGTCAACAATCAACGCCTTCAACGGCTTACCACTATTTCCTTCATCGACCACCACTACGACAACCTAATATCTCCGCTCTCTCACTTCTTCCAAAACCCTTCCATCTCTCCACTGTCACCGGCGTCGGAAGCCTAACGCTCGACATTTCGCCGGAGATCCATTCAATTTAGTAAAAAAAGGAGAAATCAAAACGAAATGGTGTGCTTCTGCTTTTTGGTTGACCAAACTCGTCAAGTGAGACGGTGCAAGCCTGTGGCGGGGCTTTGTTCTAGGTGCGGCGGCGGAGCTAGTGTCGCAGATATGAAGACCGCCACCAGGTTTTGCTATGTTCCGTTCTACTGGAAATCGTGGAAAGCTATTATGTGTACTTTCTGTGGCGCCATTCTTAAAACTTACTAGTGATTTGATCGATTAGGACTAGAATTTACTGAGGAAATGATTATTTGTTGAGATCGAAGCTCTTCTAATCTAATATCTCTAGAAGTTTATGAAGCCTATTTGTTGAATTTAGTGAGATCGGGTCTCGCTTCAGTAGCAGAAGAAACAACTCTCAGCCCAAGCTATTCAAAATAAGGCAAAAGTAACCAGTAACCTTGATTTTGAAATCAAATAGAAAAACTTGTATCTTTATACATCCCGCCTATACACCCGATCAATCAACAAATATCACTTTCAGTCGCAGATCCAGCTAAATCAATCAATCCTTTAAGCTTTGTGCACAGAAATGGAGAAGATATGCGTAGCAGTGAGAGTGAGGCCACCCGTGAAATCAGACGAGGATTCCAATTCCAATTCAAATGGCAGTCACTGGAAGGTAGATGACAACCGTATTTCTCTGTATAGGTCTCTATCCGGCACTCCTCTTCCCCTGCTCTTTCTTATACTTTTGGTACCTAAACAAACCCTTACCTTTTCGTTTGATTTCTTTCTTTTATCTATCAATTGGATAATCTTATGTATCTGTGTTTATACTTTATACGCAGATCATGTTTTCTACTTTCAATTCCCTTTTCATATTAAGTCTTTTTCATAACTTTGATTTACAGGTTTTTTGCCAAAGTTCTTTTTCTATGTATGCAATCTCTCTCTCTCTCTCTCTCTCTCTCTCTCTCTCTCTCTCTCTCTCTTCAGCATTGTTTCTTTTTGGGATGCATGCCATGGCTGTTGCTGTTGCAGCAACTGGAGTAATTCTTGGTTGGCCATTTTCAGTCCTTGCTTTTCTTCCAGTAACAGTCTACTCTCTAAAAGTTGTTTCTAAATTCTAACTTTCTATTTTCTAACCACTTGTTATGTCAATTACACTTTTGGTACGTAATCTTTTATAAAAAAGTTGTTTCTAAATTCTAACTTTCTATTTTCTAACCACTTGTTATGTTTTTGTTTCAGACAATTTCAGTAGTTGTGGATTACTATTACTATGGGAAATGGACATCATCTGTTATGAATCTGTTGGTGTATAATGTTTTAGGAGGTGGAGAGAGTCATTTATATGGAACTGAAGGGCCTTTATTTTACTTGAAGAATGGATTTAATAACTTCAATTTTGCTCTTGTTTTTGCACTGATGTTTGTGGTCCTTTTTCCATTTACAAAGAAGAAATATGCCCCTGATATCGACTTGATCCAAGGTTTCTAATGCTTCCATCAAATGAGTGACGTGGGTCCACCACAATTGATGTTTCTGGCATCATGTAAGTTTCAACTTCAGGTGTTATTTGCACTCGTAGGTGAGGGTATTCATCTGAACCCATCTGTAAGATATTCAAAAACCTAAAAGTTAATATCTGAGATAAATAAAATAAAATAAAAAAAGTTAAAAACAAATATGTTTTTATTTTTACCCGTGTCAATGAACTTCCATTACTTTCAACCACATGTAATAAATCTTGAACATGTGATCGAGCATCGTCTCTTTCAGCTGTTAATTCATCAGTCTGCTTCAGCATCTGTACATGAGATCCAATTTTTTTTCATTATGTAAATTTATTAGTTTTTGTGTAATGTAAGGGGTAGAAAATTAGTTTCTTTATTACATTTTCAAGTTGAAGGTCTTTTTCCCTTAACAATGTAGTGGTGGTATCTAATGTGAAACGATTAGAGCCTGGAGTTCTTAACTCGTTTTCCAATCTATCTAATTCTCTTTGAAGATGCTTCATTAAAGCTTTGTCTGAAATTACCGTATTGACCCGGGCATTTGTACTTACTTCTTTTGAACAACTTGCAAATAAAAGTGTGTTTCTTGATTGTTCAACATGACTTCTTGCAGGGCTCATAGTACATTTATTTAAATAACTTTTAACCTGGATGATACTTGATTATTGTGTTTTGTTATTGCATCTCTCACTCTGAATCTGTTCACATTCTATGAACTGACTAAGTTCTGTAGTTACTGGTCATGAAAATTAATTTGGAAGCTAATAACTGTGCATTTTCAGGCACTGCGTTTGCTTATGGACAAACAAGTAGTGGGAAAACGTTTACAATGAATGGGTTTGAGAATGCTCCGGGAATTATTCACAGAGATGTCAAAGATATTTTTGCCAAGATTGGCATGGTATATGACTATATTCTTATAATTTCACTAGTATATTTTTTCTTTTGGAAATTACAATATAATTTTGTTGATTTTGGTTTAGATATATTTTCAATCGTTAAAAATGGATGATGTCACATGTGAATTAATTTGGATGTGATTCATATGTTTACATGTGATTCACATGTAAATTAATTTGGATGTGATTCATATGTTTACATGTGATTCACATGTAAATCACATGTGATTCACATATTAATCACATGTTAATCATATATGAATAATATGTGATTCACATGTAAATCACAAGTTAATTACATATGAATTACATATATATGTACACATTCACATATTAATCACATTTGATTCACATGTAAATCACATGTGATTCACATGTGAATCACATATGATTCATATGTGAATCGCATGTGATTTACATATGATTTACATACGATGTCATATGTAAATGTGATTCATATGTGAATCGCATGTGATTCATATGTTAATCACATGAAATCATATATGTATTTTTGTGAGTGTTTTTGTATCAATCATTTTTTTTTTAATTTTCTTGTAGATTTGGAAGAAATTGTGGTGAATATTAAAGATGTGAAAAATGATAAATTGAAGAAAATAAGGAAATATTGACACGAAGACATGAAAACACTTTGTAATTTGTAGCATTTTTTATTTTTTATATTTTATTTTGTATCGAATAAAATACTTGTACTATTATGTTTATAGATTAATTAATAAAAATGAGATTTTTTATAATTTACTTACGAATATTATAGTATATGAAATATGTATATATGCATTTGAAAAAATATGCATGTATGCACCTAAAACTTTGATTTCTATTGTTTAAAAAGTTAGAGTATTTTTTTTTTAAATATTCTAGTTTTTTATTAAACTTATTGATTTTTATAAATTTACTTTTTAAAAAAAATACAGATTTTTTGAAAAAATTGCAGATTTTTTTAAATGCAGCTTTTTTTTAAAAAAAAAATTGCAGTTTTTCTTTTTTTTAAATGCAGCTTTCTTAAAAAAACTTGTAGTTTTTTTTTTGAAAAAATTGCAGTTTTTTTTATTTAAAAATGCAGTTTCTTAAAAAAAGTTATAGATTCATTTTTGAAAAAAATTCAGTTTTCTTTAAAAAAAATTCAGTTTTTTGAAAAAATTGCAGTTTAAAAAAAAAATTTTCAATTTTTTTTAAAAAATTCATGTTTTCTATAAAATATTAAAAAATCTGCATTTTAAAAAAAAAATTTGAAAAATACTATTTTTAAAAAAATCGGAAAATTTGATTTATTATGCAAATTTTTAGACATTTATATTAATATATTCAATAACACAAAAAATTTCACATTAAATGAGATTGGTAAGATGACGATCGTGTCCTTAATGAATTAATTTTGATACAACGCTCCACTTTTAGTTCTCGGGTTCTCAGGAAACTATGAGTTCTCAACCCTATATATATATATATATATATATATATATATATATATATATATATATATATATATATATATATATATATATATATATATAGAGAGAGAGAGAGAGAGAGAGAGAGAGAGAGAGAGAGAGAGCAAGGATCATTTGAGAACTCAATGTTTCCCGAGAACCCGAGAACTAAACAATGACCGTTAGATTAAAATAATAAAGGGTTAGGATGCTTTGTGGCATTTTTGTAAGTACCTGAAAATAAAAAAGGACGGGGGCATTTTATTAAAATAAATCAAGGGCATTTAGGGAAACTGTAATTGATATCCCATTATCAGATTAATCACGTCGACTCTCTCCCTACATCTCTCTCTCTCTCTCTCTCTCTCTCTCTCTCTCTCTCTCTTTCTCTCTCTTCATCCCGTCCCTCTCCCTACACCTTCATCACGTCAACTTCATCGCTGATCGTTTGATGAAATCCAATGCCACCATCTGAAAGCCATGGCCGCCTCCGGTAATCGTCACCATATCGATTAATTGCCTTCTTCATCGTCTCTCCCCCACTTCTCTTTCTCCCTCACACACACACATACACACGTCTTTACGCCTTTGCGACGATGATTCCTTCGATCAGGATAACATCGATGAGAGATTGAAAGAGAACACGACGATGAGAAATCTCTCTCCTCCTATCGTCGCCTCACCTCTTCCTGTTTCAGTCAATTGCAAAAATTAGGGTTTGCAATTGTTTTCTGATCCACAATTTCAATTTCGTGTTAAGATTCGAAATCAATAAACGAGACTAGCAACACGACCATCACGAGTTAGAAATCGACACACGAGTTGGCGATGGAAGGGAAAAAACATTTGGAAGATACGATAGAATCGATATTTCAGATATTATCTTCGATAAAATCAATGGAGCTCTCAATGAAGCTCGACTCCGATACAAAGCATTTGTTGCAACTCTTTGTTCTGTTCTCAGTGCTATTCTAAATTCTAAGGTAATGTTTCCAATTTTTCAATAAGATCGTAATTTTCTCTTCATTTTCAAGTATCTGATCCATTAGTAATCTGATTATCAAACTGTTTACAAACCTTGTAAAAACTATAAATCAAGGATGCTTATGTGTTTGCTTTTGCTATGTTTAAGGGTTGCAAAACATGATATGAATAATGATTTTATGATATTTCATTTTGAATTTTTCATCTGTAAATGAAGGTCAACGCTTATGACATTGATACAATGTTAACTGATGAAATACATGTTATTAGTTGGAAGAGAGTGTCTCGGGAGAACTTATACAGCTCTATTATTTTCTGCAATTTTGCTAGACATTTTATGCTTCATCTTTGCCAGTCAAGAAATTTGGTTAGCATTCTCTCTTATAATCCTTCATTTGTATTTTTTTTTCAGTTTCATCTAAAATAGTTCAGCTTGGGTTGTATGTAGGAACATTTCTTTAGAGATTTATGGAGAATTTGTTATATTTTTAGTGAAATTGACTTTGTTAATGCAAATAATTGGGATCACAGTAAGATCATCATCCTTATTTTCATGGATTCAGATGTATAGATTGGGGCCTTCACTTGTAGATAGTATTTATAGTTTTTAGGATTATTATTACTATTGTTTACATGACCTACAAGTCCATTCTATCTGTTAGTTTTAGACTTTTATCTTCATCAGAGTTTGTTATCAATCTGCTAAAAATACTTACTATGCAGGATCTTGATGAAGGCTGCAATGGCATTGATGACAAAAAAGCTTCCTTACTAATGATGAACTTCACTATTGAGGAAGTCGAGTTTGCAATAAACAAACTTGGTATTGTAATTTGTATTTATTTTAAATCATACAAAATATATTTTACCAATTTGTTTTTCTTCTCGTGATTCTTAATAGGTGAAGATGCTCCTGTGAACGAACTTGTAGATTTCATCTTTGCTGCTCAGTTAGCTAATGCAGATGATAAAAGAATCAGTGAGGAATTTCAGAAAAAGGTTTGGCTGTTCCACCATTAGTCTATCCTTAATCCTTGTAAGTGAGGTCATTTTGTTCTAAAACAGGATATGCTTATTGTAATTGTAGAAAAACTATGGAGTGGGCTTGAACATTTTGTATTTGATTGGTTGATCAATGCTGACAGGTAAGGGCAAGTTATCTTCATAAACTTGAAGATATCTAGTTGATGTGCTCATTGATTTCAAGTGGCATAATTGGAATTATGTCATGTGGTGTTGTGTTTATTTGATAAATTTTCTCATTACAGGGTTGTAAGTCAGGTTGAATATCCTTTGTTGGCTAATTTGAGGGGGCTTATTCTAGACCTAGTTGCACAGCTTATGGGTGCTCTATCACAGATGAGGTGATTGGTAAATTTGGTCAGTTTTTTTCTTACTATGTGTTTATTGATGCCTAAGACTGAAGTGCATTTTAGAAGAAAGCAATGCATGTTTTGTTTATTTGTTTATTGATGCCCAATCAAAAGCTTATGCATATTCAATATTAGATTGTGCAACTGAAATTCGCCTCTAATCGCCATGTTCTCCTTTTCTTTTCAGGGTAGTTGGAAAGGGTTGCAAGTTAGTTGGATGTGGTACTGCTGTACCTATTCTTGAAGTTTCTAATGATGATCTTTCTAACATTGTTGACACAAATGATGGATGGATATCTGTTTAAACGGGAATCCGTAATCGTCGAGTTCTTACAGGTTGGTTTGACTTAATGCATAAAGAATAACTTAATATGAAACTTGAGGCGAATGAGTCTTTCCCAATTCCCATTAAGTCCCTAACTTTTTATAAATTTGTCCTCATCTTGTCCACACAATAACAAGATTGTCTTCATGTTAAGCCATATGAGAGAGATTGGAAGAGAACATTGTATAATGAGTTCAACACTTATAATGTGGACAACTATGGTTGCTTCTTTTTTACTTAGCTAAATTTATAAAAAGTTTAACGTTGTAATTACATGTGATTCACATGTAAATCACATATGAATTACATGTGATTCACATGTAAATCACATGTAATTCATATGTGAATTACATGTGATTCACATGTAAATCACATATGAATTACATATGATTCACACGTAAATCACATGTAATTCACATATGAATTACATGTGATTCATATGAATTACATGTGATTCACATGTAAATCACATGTAATTCACATATGAATTATATGTGATTCACATGTAAATCACATATGAATTGCACGTGATTCACATGTAAATCACATGTAATTCACATATGAATTACATGTGATTCACATGTAATTCACATATGAATTGTAATTTACATATGAATTACATGTGATTCTCATGTGGTTCACATATAAATCACATATGAATTACATGTGATTCACATGTAATTCACATATGAATTACATGTGATACACATGTAAATCAGATATGAATTACATGTGATTCACATGTAAATCACATATGTATTTTTGTGAATGTTTTTTGCATCAATCAATTTCTTTTTAATTTTCTTGTAGATTTGGAAGAAATTGTGGTGAATATTGAAGAGGTGGAAAATGATAAATTGAAGAAAATATGGAAATATTAACACGAAGACATGAAAACGCTTTGAAATTTGTAGCATTTTTTTATTTTTTATATTTTATTTTGTATCGAATAAAATACTTGTACTATTATGTTTATAGATTAATTAATAAATATGAGATTTGTTTTGATTTACTTACGAATATTATAGTATAAGAAATGTACATATGTGCATTTGAAAAAATATGCACATATGCACCTAAAAATTTACTTTTTTAAAAAAAAATGCAGTTTTTTAAAAAAATTGCAGTTTTTTTTGTTAAATACAGTTTTTTCTGAAAAAAATGTAACTTTCTTTAAAAAAACTTACAATTTTTTTGAAAAAATTACAGTTTTTTTATTTCAAATGCAGTCTTTTAAAAAAAATTGTAGTTATTTTTGAAAAAAATGCAGTTTTCTTTAAAAAAATTGCAGTTTTGTTTTTGAAAAAAATGCAGTTTTTTTTTTTAAAAAAATTGCAGTTATTTTAAAAAAATATTTTTTCAATTTTTTTTAATTCATGTTTTCTATAAAAAATTAAAAAATCTGCATTTAAAAAAAAAACGAAAAATACTATTTAAAAAAAAAGTATGAAAGTTTGATTTATGATGTAAATTTTTAGACATTTATATTAATATGTTAAATAGCGCAAAAAAATTAAACATTAAATGAGATTGGTAAGATGACGATCATGTCCTTAATGAATTACTTTTGATCCAACACTCCACTTTTAGTTCTCGGGTTCTCGGGAAATTATAAGTTCTCAACCGATCTCAACCAATTTCTCGGGAAATTATATATATATATATATATATATATATATATATATATATATATATATATATATATATATATATATATATATATATATATATATATATAGGGAGAGGTTAAATCGAGAACAAAAAAAAGTTGAGAATGTGAGAACAGTTCTGGACCAATCAATATATAAGGGCATATAAGGAATTTTACAATACAATTAAATATGGATATATGGATAAGTTATATGTATTTAATGAATTCCTACAATTATGAGATGTAACTTCTACTTTCCATAATTATAGATGACATTAATAGGATAGAATTTTTTTTTTTAATTATCGAAAAATTATAATATTGTCATTTAACATTATTTTTCTCAAAAGAATGCTTACTTTTCTTTTTATTTTATTTTTGTCAATGAAATATAAAAATGAAATAAAATTTTATTTCGTTGGATTATTTGTAATCATATATGAATAAAATACATTGTAGTCATATACAAATACGGTTCTATTCTAAATGAATAAAAGACAATTTATAGATAAAAATTTGTAATCATATATAAGTACGATTGTAATCTAAATGAATAAAACACAATTTAGAGATAAAAAAATCAATGTAAATGTAATCATAAATGAATACAGTACATTGCATAAATAACATAACTAGAGTATACATCTATTCATAAATGAATAATAAATAAAAAAGAAATTTATGATGTTACTAGCTATTTTCTTATAATTTGTATTCATAAACAAAAGCTAGAATATAATAATTAACTAGAATTCTATAGTGAATAAATCGTGATTTTTTTTTATACATTTGCATTCCAACATTGTATCCAAAGCATCTTGGGTTGCTCTAATCATAAATGAATACACCTGATTTTGTTATTCCTTTAATCATAAATAAATACACGTGGATATTGTTATTCTTGGATTAACACCCGCAAAATCGAGTTTAAGGATATGAAAAAAAACAATTCACATACTATAATATTATGTATGCATCTTCATCTACGACTAAAACTAAAAATCATAAATTAATTAAAAAAAATTAGTGAATTTAACATATACAATGGTTAAGAAAATAATTAAGATTCAAGAAACAAATACTAGCCCTTTCTTATGGTGCCGGTCTCAAAACAAATTATGTATGGATTCCTTCATTTATGATTATATTCATAAATGAATAAATGCATATAATCATAAATAAATACACCTCAAATATAGTATAAATTACTCCAAATTACACCAATAAAATGTATTTCCCCCACTTTGACATGGTTCTAACCCACACACATGTTGAAGAAACAAATTCCATAACAAAAGAGATTTAAAGAAATATTATACATATTACCAGAAACGTAAAGTGAAATAAATGCATATATGATTTTAAAGCACAATAGTTACCGCAGACATGAAATAAAACCTTTTTTTTTCTAGTTATAGGGTATTGGTATTAGATATTCATGACCTTGATAAACCCTTAGAATTAAGGGTTGGTATTTTAGCTGCAGGTTTTCTTGCGCTAGAAATTGCAAGGAGGTTTTTAACATATTGATGTTTGATTCCCACCTAATTTTCCACTAAAATTAATTATATTAAAGTCCCATATTCGATTGGTGAGCAATAAGACATATACTTGAAATTGGTTAAAAACCCTATTCACACAAAAAAATTAGCAAATCATCAAGCTTCTGAACTTTTTGAACTTGAAAAACAAATACTTGAAATTGGTTGAAAACCCCATGAATCTTAAAGAAAATCAGAAGCTTACTTGTCAATAGCCTTTATTAGTTCGAATTTCATCGACAATGAAGTATCTGACTTGTCAATGCTCTTTAATGTTTAGTCGTTAGAGGGAAGTCAACAAGTCGGCAGTCAGTGCTTACAATGTTTTCGACAATTGACATTCAAGAGGAAATCGGCAAATCGCTTGTCAGCGGTCGGCAATAGAGATGATCAGATGATTACGTTCTTCAGTCGTCAATGGAGATGCTCGCCTTTAATTTTAGGGTTAAGACTGTGTCGATCTCTTAGAATGGGTTTAAGGAGAGAGAGCATTTGATGATTTAGGGGATGTGTACGATTAAGTATGGTGAGAAAAAAAAATTTAACTGATAGCTTATTTCTAGCAAATACCATTAATTTGAATTATATGACATTCCCATTATAACCTTTTGTCCATTAAAACTTACACATTCAGTTGAATACTTTTTATAATTTACATAAACAATCCGTTGAAGAATAGTCCTAGATCTAAATATTTAAAAGGTTATGATTTGTTCTCGCGTTCTCAACCTTTTACGCGTTCTCAATATAAGTTACCTCTCTCTCTCTCTCTCTATATATATATATATATATATATATATATATATATATATATATATATATATATATAACACTTCCTTTCTTAAACTTATATTTACGGTTTTACCATTTTCTTTCATAATAGTGTATTAAAAGCTACCATACAGAGGCATGATCAATACGGAAGACAGAAAGAGCAATTGGGAAAACCAAAATGGATTTGAGCATTTTCTTGTTGAATAAAGAGGTCTAGGTTGTATTAATATTTGTTCCTTCCATAAAATAAAAGAGATTTTTATTTTGTCTCTATTAATAGTAGTAAGTAATCACATACGCACTTTCTGAAATATAATATCTAACTATTTTATGAGTTTATGTTTATCTTTTGAAACCAAACCAGCTGGAATAGCTCAGTTGGTCAGAGCGTGTGGCTGTTAACCACAAGGTCGGATATTCAAGCTCTCCTTCTAGCGATTTGATTTAAAATTTTTGTGTATGTTTCAGAATTGACTTAATTTCATCAAAAAGCTAGGTGGCCCCTTTTTTACATTAATAATTATGACACAAAACAAAAGAATATATAATCTGAACTATTGTAACATCCAATTACAAGCGATTTTAATGGTTTTTTTTTGTGTGTATGTGTTGTAGAATTGACTTTAATTGCATCAAATTATCAAATTATGGGTAACTCGACCTTATATTTTTCTAAGCTAGTGTTTAGGGTTTTCAATTCTAAAAGGCTCCATATTCTTCAAACTTAACTCAATATTAATATATCTCAAATCTTAATTAGTCCATTACCAATTGTCTGATAGGCCACATCACAGTGAGTGCTAATGATTCTTAAAGACGAAACACATACGACACATCAGTGCGATCTTGAAAACTAAAACGTTGCATTTATCTTCTATTATTCTATCTCGATTCTCAATTGTTCAAATCCTCAACGCCGAATGGTATGTGTTTCACCTCCTTTCTAGTTTTCCATGATCTATTATCTATTAGGGTTAATCAATTATGGTTAATTATTTTCAGTTATCCATTGACTACAGAATATAAATTTTCAATTGTCAAGTTTTGAATACTCTTGTGTGGATTTTGCCTTTGGAATTTTCGAATTTGGGTTGGAACAAACTCAAGGAAGCAGTCAGCGAGTCAAAGTTGTCATGCAACAGATAATTCTGTTAATCAATTACTTGCAGTATTCTATTTGTTCATTTGTAGTTGTCTTGGTGATTCATAAAAAATGAGGAAAGTTTGTAACATTAAGTATAGTAAGGACCAAATGGCCCCATATTTTTGGTTCGCTTAAAGCCTCCAAGTTGGTTAAGCCACCATTGCATGAAACAACTAGGCGACCCCCTTTTTTACATTAATAATTGTGACACAAAACAATGAATATATAATTTGAATTATTATAACATCATCCAATTACAAGCCTAAGAAAGATTGTTGCTTATTTCACTAACTATAAACCAAACACATAACCCACAACAACCTTCAAATCACACTCTCTCACTCTCTCTCTGACTTTCTCCATCTTTATCCCCCATTGCTCATTCTCTTTCTTCTCAACAAAAGCCCATTAATTTCACGAGATAACACATATATTTGGCCCAAAAATACTTGCATAACATGACAAATTTAATAGATTTAAAGATCTTTATTAGTCACACTGTGACACCCCCAAATTCACGGCCAGAAAAGACCGGTTTAATTTATGCTTTTGAAATAATTTCAGAGTAATCATTTGATTAAAAGTGTTGCAGAATTTATTCCCAGAAAAACATAATAAATATGTTATCAAATCATTTCCGAAGAAATGTATTTTAATCACTTAAACCATTGTGATGTCATTGTCAATACAAAAACATAAGCATAAACAAAACTTACATTCATTTACACTAGTGATCTACTTCTCTTTTAATCTCTCAGTGTAAAGCAACTTCGTATCGATACCTGTGATACAAATAAACTGAGTGGGTCAGGCTTGGGAGCCTGGTGAGCATATAGGGTTTTCAACCCACAATAAATAATAAACTTATTAAGTTCTCAATCAACAATAAATTTATTAATTCCATCAACCAAAATAACCCTAATTACCCATTCCCATTATCCTCACTTTACGTCCCTAAAACAACTATCATAAGAGACCTAGCCTAAGGATTATCACTAGGGGTGACAACATTGCTGTGGGGGTTCCTCAACAAGTTATGTCAAATAAAACAAACATCAGGGTGACAACATTGCTTTCCTCAGCAAGTTATGTCAAACAAGACATCCTAACATAAAACAACCAATAAGGTGACAACATTGCTTTCCTTCAACAATTTATGTCAAATAGGCACGAAGTCACATCGTCGCCATGTGCTAGTCCATAGCTCTTATTCATCGACGGTATTTCCCACGGGAGTTTTCCCCGCAATACATGTCAATGGGTTTTCCATACAGCTGATGAACATACTTAAGGGGTTTCCCCAGCCTTACATGCCCTAAAGGCACTCATGAGGGGAATAGAGTACAACGAATGAACACTTAAGTCCATTAACACCTACAGGTTACGAGCCTGCTAGTGTTCCACAGACCATCAAAACAGTCCATGGTTGTCATCCATACTCTGCTAAATGACGGGGGTTTTAGAGTACAACGAATGAACACTTAAGTCCATTAACACCTACATGTTACGAGCCTGCTAGTGTTCCACAGACCATCAAAACAGTCCATGGTTGTCATCCATACTCTGCTGAATGATGGGGGTTTTAGAGTACAACGAATGAACACTTAAGTCCATTAACACCTACAGGTTACGAGCCTGCTAGTGTTCCGCAGACCGTCTAGAACAGTCCATGGTTGTCATCCCTACTCTGCTGAATGACGGGGGTCAACGTTGGGTAAGGGCTTTTCTCATATTGCACCACTCACGCCAACATTTGGGTAAAAGCTTTTCCCATATTTCACCACTCACTTTCAACTCATGATCTATATCACTGATCATCTCATCTATCCAACTCACTTTTCATCACACACCCACTATTTAACTCATGATCTATATCACTAACTCATGAAGCTCGTCCGATCACTTCATAAAAGAACAAAGACTCCAAAGCTCTTCCAAATAAAAGTACAGGGAAAATACTGATAAAGTACTCCCGTACGCTCCCGTACCCCGACACGTAATTGTGTCAAAAGGAAGAACTAATGGATGAACACATAGTTCAAAAATACCTAATGAACATATAGTTCAAACATACATACCGATTACAAGTCTACTAACGTTCCAATGGGCTATCTAAAATAGTCTGTGGCCGTTGTCTATACTCTGCTAGATGACTAGATCATCTTAAACATCGATACCTCTCATCACTTTTATTTCATCACACATCATCTAATTCATCTACCCATGTTTTACCCAACATATTTGTAGATAAAATATATATATACAGTTTAAAACTTGTATAAAACATCAATTCAACAGTCACCTCAAATAAACAATTAATATATTTACACATAGCACGTATTTTAAGGTAAATACTTCATATCTATGTGTAAGGTGAAAGTGACTATACACTCACCTGATTTAATGAAAATCGGGCAGCAATTCGTTTCCTAAAACGATCGTTTCTAATAAAACCGGGAGTTTTATTGAGAAACCGGGCTCTGCGAAAGGTCGGGCTTCAAAACCGAAAAATTAAATTTCCCGGGCTTCTCGGGCACTCCGGGACGTGTTCCGGGAATTGGAATTGATCTCGGGGCATCGGGGGTGGTCAAAATAACCAAAATATTGAAAAATGGGCCCAAATTGCCAATTTTCCAACTTTAGCCGGGAGGGTTCGCACCCTCCTATTTATACTGTCCGAAGCTGCTGATCCAAGGGCTGAGAAGCCTCCACGCGTCAGCAGATCCGAAGAGGGAAGATGGCTTCGCACGTGGCCTGCGCATGCGAGGGCCTCGCTGGCGTCTTCTTAGTGGGCCGAAGCCTGGGTCCGAGGGTCGGGTCCGAAGCAGGAGGAAAGGGTGACAGCTGGTGCGAAGATCGGACACGCGGCAGGCTTTGCGAGGTTCGGACTAGGCTGCATACGCGTCGCTCCTCGGATGCGCCACAGCTTCGTATGACTCAGCAATTTTCGGACACGTGGCATGCTCTAAGCGAAGGTGACGTGGCAAAAACGTGACTATGCGAATTTTCTCGATTTTTGTGCAAAAACTTCTAAAATCCATAACTTTCGCATACGAGCTCCGTTTTTGACGTTCTTTATATGCACACGTAGGTAAAATTACGTTCTACAACTTTCGTTTAGACTTCGTCGGCTAATTTTGACTTTAATTTTTATATTATTATTTTTAACAGACCGGGACAGGAAATCCGTTAAAAATTCATAACTTCTTCATCCGACGTCCGTTTTCGTGTAGACTTTTTACCGTTGAGCTACTAATGACGAGACCTTCGATTCTCGTTTAGGTTGTGTCGGCAAAAAATCACTCGATCTAAAATTCGAGTTTTTAGCTGTCTACTGCTAAGCTGAAACTTCGAAAAATCATAACTTCCTCATACGAAGTCAGATTTGGGCGTTCTTTTTATCGAACTTCTCGGTTTAACGAATACTACAAGTTTCGTTTAGATCACTAAGGCTAAAAAGTAGTTTATCAAAAACTCACTTTTTACGACATTCGGCCCCGTGCCGGTTTTGTCGCGAAACTTCGACAGGTCATAACTTCTTCGTTATAACTCGGATTTCGGCATTCTTTATATATTCGTAATCCTTGTCACGCCCAATACAAGTTTCTTAATAGATATCGGCTTTATCTAATATTTAATTTTGACGCTTATTTTTATTCTTAATTAATTAAACCCTAATAATTAAGCATAAAACACATAATTCACATAAAATTCACATAATTCCTTTTCATTTCTTCTAAATGAGTTACAAAGGTTAACCTAGACCATTATGTCAATATTAATGCCTAGCCTAGAAACACGGGCGTTACAACTCTCTCCCCCTTAGAATGATTCCGACCCCGGAATCACACATCAGCAAACAAATACGGGTAGCGACTCCTCATGTCACTCTCCGTTTCCCAGGTGATATTTGGCCCATTCGTATGTTTCCAACGCACAAGCACTAAATCGACCATTTTTATATCACAACTTCCTAGTCTTACGGTCAACGATTGCCTCAGGTTCTTTAATCAACCTCTTGTTTTCATCCAACCTTAATTTAGAAATGGGAATTATGTCGAGCACATCTCCCGTAAATTTTCTCAAATAACACACATAAAAGGTGTTATGAATACCCTCCAGTTGTTCCGGTAATTTGTAGCTTGTAAGCTTGATTCCCGATTCTCTGAAGAACTTTAAATGGTCCAATAAACCTTGGACTCAACTTTCCCCTTCTACCAAATCCTATAAGTCCCTTCCACGGCGAGACTTTAAGTAAAACCGAATCTCCAACTTTGAATGATATCGGTTATCTTTTCTTGTCAGCATAGCTCTTTTGAGCAGCTAACCTCCTTTCCCTAATCACTTTCAACTTTTCAGCAGTCTGATGGACTACTTCAAGTCCCATAAACTGCTTTTCCCCAGCTTCCAGCCAACATGACAACATTCGACACTTTTCCCCATACAAAACGTGATAAGGTGCCATCTTGATGCTTGAGTGGAAACTATTACTATAGGAAAATTCTACTAGAGGTAAGTGTTTACCCCAGTTACCTTGGAATTCCAGGGTACATGCTCTCAGCATATCCTCCAATGTTTGAATTGTTCGTTCGCTCTTACCATCGGTTTGTGGATGGTAAGCTGTATTCAAACACAACTTGGTACCCAATTCCTCTTATAGACTCCTCCAAAACCTTGAGGTAAAACGGCTGTCACGATCGGATACAATCGTTAACGAAACACCGTGAAGCCTCACACTTTCCTTCACATAAGAATTCGCAAGTTTATCCATAGACCATTTCTCGTTGGCTGCTATGAAATGCGCACTCTTAGTGAAGCGATCAACGATCACCCAAATCATGTCGTGACCGTTCCTTATTCTGGGCAGTTTAGTCACAAAATCCATAGTGATACCTTCCCATTTACCCATGGGTACAGGTAAAGGATCTAAACTCCCATACGGTTTCTGATGTTGTGCCTTAACCCTAGCACAAGTTACACACTCAACCACATACTTAGCAACATCGAGCTTCACCATCGGCCACCAGTAATAGGGTTTTAGATCCCTATACATTTTCGCACTGTCAGGATGAATCGAGTACATGGTTTTGTGAGCTTCTTCCATCAGAAGACCTCTTACTCCTCCCATCTTAGGTACCCAAATCCTACCTTTGAATACCTTAAGTCTTTGACCGTTTGTATCAAACACCAACGTTTTATCCCAAACGTTCCTCCTTTCGGTCATTTTTCTCTAAAGCTTCCTCCTGAGCTTTCTTTTATACTTCCCATTTGTAGAGACAACTTCAATTCTCAACGCTCTTGGCCTCTTCCTTTCAAGATTCACCTTCCGACTGAGAGCATTAGCAACAACACTTGCTTTACCAGGGTGGTAAAGTATCTCACAGTTGTAGTCCTTGAGTAACTCTAGCCAGCGGCGTTGCCTCAATGCATACGCTATCACTTTATCCCTTTGGGTCAGAACACAACCTAACCCAACTTCTTTAACAACAAACGCGATACTTCTATTGATCGCTTTGATCAGCCTTTACTTCAATTCGGCTTAAGTCAACTGCTACATCGAACTTGGTTCTCTGAACCACGTAACAAACTCATCGTAGTCGGACTCAATTTGATATGACCACTAGGGTCGGAATAACAATCATCTTCTTAGTCATTACCGAAACGATGGTAACGACAGACTAGAATAAGACGGAATCAATTACGAGTTCCTTGGTAACCTTGTGACTTTCCCTGATCCAAGTGTGAGTCCTGTGCTTCCAGTAGTATAGATCTCTACTACTATTCACACCTACTCATACTCGTCCCAAGTACTGTCTCGCAGTCCCCAAATCCTAAAATCACAAAACAATTTAACACATACGAATGTGTCTAATTACTCATAAAATTTTCCTAGACTCTACTAGGACTTCTTCCATGCGTATCTTCAGTCATCAATTCTACTTCAACTTGGCTGGTGATGGAAATTCCAAATGATGGGACAACTTCAGGAATTTCACCAATCGTTCCATCATCCTGCCAATCGAAGGTGTACTTCAGACGTACCATACTCCTCTAAATGTTTCATTATTTTATCAAACATATTCTAAGACAAGATACCACTCTTACGATATCTTCTGATAGGTATCATTCACTATCATAAGCTTTTCATTTCCTCCATCTACTCAATTCTCTACGAGTCTTCACCATAACGTTTTGTACACCCAAGCAGACGTTCAGTGTACCAGGCGAGAATTTATGATAGGAAAGCTTTATTTACGATAAACGTATAAATCTCCTTATCACTTCGAAACGTTTACATGTTAGTTCTAATCTCGTAATCATACGCTTAGAATCCTACACACATAAGGTTTCCAGATCCGGTCGGCAACAGACCATAGATCCGAACAAATAATAGCATATAAGGCACCCTTATAGCTATAACATAAAATATTTAACACATAAAACATTTTAGGCATCTTTCCTAAAATAAACTTATGCTCGTGCCTAAATTATGGTAGACACTCATCTCACAATCATCACTTAGCATTCTAAGTTTAAGTCTAGAAATCCTACAATTTCTTAGTTCGCTTAAACTAATGCTCTGATACCAACTGTGACACCCCCAAATTCACGGCCAGAAAAGACCGGTTTAATTTATGCTTTTGAAATAATTTCAGAGTAATCATTTGATTAAAAGTGTTGCGGAATTTATTCCCAGAAAAACATAATAAATATGTTATCAAATCATTTCCGAAGAAATGTATTTTAATCACTTAAACCATTGGGATGTCATTGTCAATACAAAAACATAAGCATAAACAAAACTTACATTCATTTACACTAGTGATCTACTTCTCTTTTAATCTCTCAGTGTAAAGCAACTTCGTATCGATACCTGTGATACAAATAAACTGAGTGGGTCAGGCTTGGGAGCCTGGTGAGCATATAGGGTTTTCAACCCACAATAAATAATAAACTTATTAAGTTCTCAATCAACAATAAATTTATTAATTCCATCAACCAAAATAACCCTAATTACCCATTCCCATTATCCTCACTTTACGTCCCTAAAACAACTATCATAAGGGACCTAGCCTAAGGATTATCACTAGGGGTGACAACATTGCTGTGGGGGTTCCTCAACAAGTTATGTCAAATAAAACAAACATCAGGGTGACAACATTGCTTTCCTCAGCAAGTTATGTCAAACAAGACATCCTAACATAAAACAACCAATAAGGTGACAACATTGCTTTCCTTCAACAATTTATGTCAAATAGGCACGAAGTCACATCGTCGCCATGTGCTAGTCCATAGCTCTTATTCATCGACGGTATTTCCCACGGGAGTTTT
This sequence comes from Lactuca virosa, assembly GCF_052849685.1. NCBI lineage: Eukaryota > Viridiplantae > Streptophyta > Magnoliopsida > Asterales > Asteraceae > Lactuca > Lactuca virosa. The sequence goes on along the minus strand of NC_136431.1, from coordinate 114,090,609 downwards.
CCCCGCAATACATGTCAATGGGTTTTCCATACAGCTGATGAACATACTTAAGGGGTTTCCCCAGCCTTACATGCCCTAAAGGCACTCATGAGGGGAATAGAGTACAACGAATGAACACTTAAGTCCATTAACACCTACAGGTTACGAGCCTGCTAGTGTTCCACAGACCATCAAAACAGTCCATGGTTGTCATCCATACTCTGCTGAATGACGGGGGTTTTAGAGTACAACGAATGAACACTTAAGTCCATTAACACCTACAGGTTACGAGCCTGCTAGTGTTCCGCAGACCGTCTAGAACAGTCCATGGTTGTCATCCCTACTCTGCTGAATGACGGGGGTCAACGTTGGGTAAGGGCTTTTCTCATATTGCACCACTCACGCCAACATTTGGGTAAAAGCTTTTCCCATATTTCACCACTCACTTTCAACTCATGATCTATATCACTGATCATCTCATCTATCCAACTCACTTTTCATCACACACCCACTATTTAACTCATGATCTATATCACTAACTCATGAAGCTCGTCCGATCACTTCATAAAAGAACAAAGACTCCAAAGCTCTTCCAAATAAAAGTATAGAGAAAATACTGATAAAGTACTCCCGTACGCTCCCGTACCCCGACACGTAATTATGTCAAAAGGAAGAACTAATGGATGAACACATAGTTCAAAAATACCTAATGAACATATAGTTCAAACATACGTACCGATTACAAGTCTACTAACGTTCCAATGGGCTATCTAAAATAGTCTGTGGCCGTTGTCTATACTCTGCTAGATGACTAGATCATCTTAAACATCGATACCTCTCATCACTTTTATTTCATCACACATCATCTAATTCATCTACCCATGTTTTACCCAACATATTTGTAGATAAAATATATATATACAGTTTAAAACTTGTATAAAACATCAATTCAACAGTCACCTCAAATAAACAATTAATATATTTACACATAGCACGTATTTTAAGGTAAATACTTCATATCTATGTGTAAGGTGAAAGTGACTATACACTCACCTGATTTAATGAAAATCGGGCAGCAATTCGTTTCCTAAAACGATCGTTTCTAATAAAACCGAGAGTTTTATTGAGAAACCGGGCTCTGCGAAAGGTCGGGCTTCAAAACCGAAAAATTAAATTTCCCGGGCTTCTCGGGCACTCCGGGACGTGTTCCGGGCATTGGAATTGATCTCGGGGCATCGGGGGTGGTCAAAATAACCAAAATATTGAAAAAGGGGCCAAAATTGCCAATTTTCCAACTTTAGCCGGGAGGGTTCGCACGCTCCTATTTATACTGTCCGAAGCTGCTGATCCAAGGGCTGAGAAGCCTCCACGCGTCAGCAGATCCGAAGAGGGAAGATGGCTTCGCACGTGGCCTGCGCATGCGAGGGCCTCGCTGGCGTCTTCTTAGTGGGCCGAAGCCTGGGTCCGAGGGTCGGGTCCGAAGCAGGAGGAAAGGGTGACAGCTGGTGCGAAGATCGGACACGCGGCAGGCTTTGCGAGGTTCGAACTAGGCTGCACACGCGTCGCTCCTCGGATGCGCCACAGCTTCGTATGACTCAGCAATTTTCGGACACGTGGCATGCTCTAAGCGAAGGTGACGTGGCAAAAACGTGACTATGCGAATTTTCTTGATTTTTGTGCAAAAACTTCTAAAATCCATAACTTTCGCATACGAGCTCCGTTTTTGACGTTCTTTATATGTAAACGTAGGTAAAATTACGTTCTACAACTTTCGTTTAGACTTTGTCGGCTAATTTTGACTTTAATTTTTATATTATTATTTTTAACAGACCGGGACAGGAAATCCGTTAAAAATTCATAACTTCTTCATCCGACGTCCGTTTTCGTGTAGACTTTTTACCGTTGAGCTACTAATGACGAGACCTTCGATTCTCGTTTAGGTTGTGTCGGCAAAAAATCACTCGATCTAAAATTCGAGTTTTTAGCTGTCTACTGCTAAGCTGAAACTTCGAAAAATCATAACTTCCTCATACGAAGTCAGATTTGGGCGTTCTTTTTATTGAACTTCTCGGTTTAACGAATACTACAAGTTTCGTTTAGATCACTAAGGCTAAAAAGTAGTTTATCAAAAACTCACTTTTTACGACATTCGGCCCCGTGCCGGTTTTGTCGCGAAACTTCGACAGGTCATAACTTCTTCGTTATAACTCGGATTTCGGCATTCTTTATATATTCGTAATCCTTGTCACGCCCAATACAAGTTTCTTAATAGATATCGGCTTTATCTAATATTTAATTTTGACGCTTATTTTTATTCTTAATTAATTAAACCCTAATAATTAAGCATAAAACACATAATTCACATAAAATTCACATAATTCCTTTTCATTTCTTCTAAATGAGTTACAAAGGTTAACCTAGACCATTATGTCAATATTAATGCCTAGCCTAGAAACACGGGCGTTACAACTCTCTCCCCCTTAGAATGATTCCGACCCCGAAATCACACATCAGCAAACAAATACGGGTAGCGACTCCTCATGTCACTCTCCGTTTCCCAGGTGATATTTGGCCCATTCGTATGTTTCCAACGCACAAGCACTAAATCGACCATTTTTATATCACAACTTCCTAGTCTTACGGTCAACGATTGCCTCAGGTTCTTTAATCAACCTCTTGTTTTCATCCAACCTTAATTTAGAAATGGGAATTATGTCGAGCACATCTCCCGTAAATTTTCTCAAATAACACACATAAAAGGTGTTATGAATACCCTCCAGTTGTTCCGGTAATTTGTAGCTTGTAAGCTTGATTCCCGATTCTCTGAAGAACTTTAAATGGTCCAATAAACCTTGGACTCAACTTTCCCCTTCTACCAAATCCTATAAGTCCCTTCCACGGCGAGACTTTAAGTAAAACCGAATCTCCAACTTTGAATGATATCGGTTATCTTTTCTTGTCAGCATAGCTCTTTTGAGCAGCTAACCTCCTTTCCCTAATCACTTTCAACTTTTCAGCAGTCTGATGGACTACTTCAAGTCCCATAAACTGCTTTTCCCCAGCTTCCAGCCAACATGACAACATTCGACACTTTTCCCCATACAAAACGTGATAAGGTGCCATCTTGATGCTTGAGTGGAAACTATTACTATAGGAAAATTCTACTAGAGGTAAGTGTTTACCCCAGTTACCTTGGAATTCCAGGGTACATGCTCTCAGCATATCCTCCAATGTTTGAATTGTTCGTTCGCTCTTACCATCGGTTTGTGGATGGTAAGCTGTATTCAAACACAACTTGGTACCCAATTCCTCTTATAGACTCCTCCAAAACCTTGAGGTAAAACGGCTGTCACGATCGGATACAATCGTTAACGAAACACCGTGAAGCCTCACACTTTCCTTCACATAAGAATTCGCAAGTTTATCCATAGACCATTTCTCGTTGGCTGCTATGAAATGCGCACTCTTAGTGAAGCGATCAACGATCACCCAAATCATGTCGTGACCGTTCCTTATTCTGGGCAGTTTAGTCACAAAATCCATAGTGATACCTTCCCATTTACCCATGGGTACAGGTAAAGGATCTAAACTCCCATACGGTTTCTGATGTTGTGCCTTAACCCTAGCACAAGTTACACACTCAACCACATACTTAGCAACATCGAGCTTCACCATCGGCCACCAGTAATAGGGTTTTAGATCCCTATACATTTTCGCACTGTCAGGATGAATCGAGTACATGGTTTTGTGAGCTTCTTCCATCAGAAGACCTCTTACTCCTCCCATCTTAGGTACCCAAATCCTACCTTTGAATACCTTAAGTCTTTGACCGTTTGTATCAAACACCAACGTTTTATCCCAAACGTTCCTCCTTTCGGTCATTTTTCTCTAAAGCTTCCTCCTGAGCTTTCTTTTATACTTCCCATTTGTAGAGACAACTTCAATTCTCAACGCTCTTGGCCTCTTCCTTTCAAGATTCACCTTCCGACTGAGAGCATTAGCAACAACACTTGCTTTACCAGGGTGGTAAAGTATCTCACAGTTGTAGTCCTTGAGTAACTCTAGCCAGCGGCGTTGCCTCAATGCATACGCTATCACTTTATCCCTTTGGGTCAGAACACAACCTAACCCAACCTCTTTAACAACAAACGCGATACTTCTATTGATCGCTTTGATCAGCCTTTACTTCAATTCGGCTTAAGTCAACTGCTACATCGAACTTGGTTCTCTGAACCACGTAACAAACTCATCGTAGTCGGACTCAATTTGATATGACCACTAGGGTCGGAATAACAATCATCTTCTTAGTCATTACCGAAACGATGGTAACGACAGACTAGAATAAGACGGAATCAATTACGAGTTCCTTGGTAACCTTGTGACTTTCCCTGATCCAAGTGTGAGTCCTGTGCTTCCAGTAGTATAGATCTCTACTACTATTCACACCTACTCATACTCGTCCCAAGTACTGTCTCGCAGTCCCCAAATCCTAAAATCACAAAACAATTTAACACATACGAATGTGTCTAATTACTCATAAAATTTTCCTAGACTCTACTAGGACTTCTTCCATGCGTATCTTCAGTCATCAATTCTACTTCAACTTGGCTGGTGATGGAAATTCCAAATGATGGGACAACTTCAGGAATTTCACCAATCGTTCCATCATCCTGCCAATCGAAGGTGTACTTCAGACGTACCATACTCCTCTAAATGTTTCATTATTTTATCAAACATATTCTAAGACAAGATACCACTCTTACGATATCTTCTTATAGGTATCATTCACTATCATAAGCTTTTCATTTCCTCCATCTACTCAATTCTCTACGAGTCTTCACCATAACGTTTTGTACACCCAAGCAGACGTTCAGTGTACCAGGCGAGAATTTATGATAGGAAAGCTTTATTTACGATAAACGTATAAATCTCCTTATCACTTCGAAACGTTTACATGTTAGTTCTAATCTCGTAATCATACGCTTAGAATCCTACACACATAAGGTTTCCAGATCCGGTCGGCAACAGACCATAGATCCGAACAAATAATAGCATATAAGGCACCCTTATAGCTATAACATAAAATATTTAACACATAAAACATTTTAGGCATCTTTCCTAAAATAAACTTATGCTCGTGCCTAAATTATGGTAGACACTCATCTCACAATCATCACTTAGCATTCTAAGTTTAAGTCTAGAAATCCTACAATTTCTTAGTTCGCTTAAACTAATGCTCTGATACCAACTGTGACACCCCCAAATTCACGGCCAGAAAAGACCGGTTTAATTTATGCTTTTGAAATAATTTCAGAGTAATCATTTGATTAAAAGTGTTGCGGAATTTATTCCCAGAAAAACATAATAAATATGTTATCAAATCATTTCCGAAGAAATGTATTTTAATCACTTAAACCATTGGGATGTCATTGTCAATACAAAAACATAAGCATAAACAAAACTTACATTCATTTACACTAGTGATCTACTTCTCTTTTAATCTCTCAGTGTAAAGCAACTTCGTATCGATACCTGTGATACAAATAAACTGAGTGGGTCAGGCTTGGGAGCCTGGTGAGCATATAGGGTTTTCAACCCACAATAAATAATAAACTTATTAAGTTCTCAATCAACAATAAATTTATTAATTCCATCAACCAAAATAACCCTAATTACCCATTCCCATTATCCTCACTTTACGTCCCTAAAACAACTATCATAAGGGACCTAGCCTAAGGATTATCACTAGGGGTGACAACATTGCTTTGGGGGTTCCTCAGCAAGTTATGTCAAATAAAACAAACATCGGGGTGACAACATTGCTTTCCCTCAACAAGTTATGTCAAACAAGACATCCTAACATAAAACAACCAATAAGGTGACAACATTGCTTTCCTTCAACAATTTATGTCAAATAGGCACGAAGTCACATCGTCGCCATGTGCTAGTCCATAGCTCTTATTCATCGACGGTATTTCCCACGGGAGTTTTCCCCGCAATACATGTCAATGGGTTTTCCATACAGCTGATGAACATACTTAAGGGGTTTCCCCAGCCTTACATGCCCTAAAGGCACTCATGAGGGGAATAGAGTACAACGAATGAACACTTAAGTCCATTAACACCTACAGGTTACGAGCCTGCTAGTGTTCCACAGACCATCAAAACAGTCCATGGTTGCCATCCATACTCTGCTAAATGACGGGGGTTTTAGAGTACAGCGAATGAACACTTAAGTCCATTAACACCTACAGGTTACGAGCCTGCTAGTGTTCCACAGACCATCAAAACAGTCCATGGTTGTCATCCATACTCTGCTGAATGACGGGGGTTTTAGAGTACAACGAATGAACACTTAAGTCCATTAACACCTACAGGTTACGAGCCTGCTAGTGTTCCGCAGACCGTCTAGAACAGTCCATGGTTGTCATCCCTACTCTGCTGAATGACGGGGGTCAACGTTGGGTAAGGGCTTTTCTCATATTGCACCACTCACGCCAACATTTGGGTAAAAGCTTTTCCCATATTTCACCACTCACTTTCAACTCATGATCTATATCACTGATCATCTCATCTATCCAACTCACTTTTCATCACACACCCACTATTTAACTCATGATCTATATCACTAACTCATGAAGCTCGTCCGATCACTTCATAAAAGAACAAAGACTCCAAAGCTCTTCCAAATAAAAGTATAGGGAAAATACAGATAAAGTACTCCCGTACGCTCCCGTACCCCGACACGTAATTATGTCAAAAGGAAGAACTAATGGATGAACACATAGTTCAAACATACGTACCGATTACAAGTCTACTAACGTTCCAATGGGCTATCTAAAATAGTCTGTGGCCGTTGTCTATACTCTGCTAGATGACTAGATCATCTTAAACATCGATACCTCTCATCACTTTTATTTCATCACACATCATCTAATTCATCTACCCATGTTTTACCCAACATATTTGTAGATAAAATATATATATACAGTTTAAAACTTGTATAAAACATCAATTCAACAGTCACCTCAAATAAACAATTAATATATTTACACATAGCACGTATTTTAAGGTAAATACTTCATATCTATGTGTAAGGTGAAAGTGACTATACACTCACCTGATTTAATGAAAATCGGGCAGCAATTCGTTTCCTAAAACGATCGTTTCTAATAAAACCGAGAGTTTTATTGAGAAACCGGGCTCTGCGAAAGGTCGGGCTTCAAAACCGAAAAATTAAATTTCCCGGGCTTCTCGGGCACTCCGGGACGTGTTCCGGGCATTGGAATTGATCTCGGGGCATCGGGGGTGGTCAAAATAACCAAAATATTGAAAAAGGGGCCAAAATTGCCAATTTTCCAACTTTAGCCGGGAGGGTTCGCACGCTCCTATTTATACTGTCCGAAGCTGCTGATCCAAGGGCTGAGAAGCCTCCACGCGTCAGCAGATCCGAAGAGGGAAGATGGCTTCGCACGTGGCCTGCGCATGCGAGGGCCTCGCTGGCGTCTTCTTAGTGGGCCGAAGCCTGGGTCCGAGGGTCGGGTCCGAAGCAGGAGGAAAGGGTGACAGCTGGTGCGAAGATCGGACACGCGGCAGGCTTTGCGAGGTTCGAACTAGGCTGCACACGCGTCGCTCCTCGGATGCGCCACAGCTTCGTATGACTCAGCAATTTTCGGACACGTGGCATGCTCTAAGCGAAGGTGACGTGGCAAAAACGTGACTATGCGAATTTTCTTGATTTTTGTGCAAAAACTTCTAAAATCCATAACTTTCGCATACGAGCTCCGTTTTTGACGTTCTTTATATGCAAACGTAGGTAAAATTACGTTCTACAACTTTCGTTTAGACTTTGTCGGCTAATTTTGACTTTAATTTTTATATTATTATTTTTAACAGACCGGGACAGGAAATCCGTTAAAAATTCATAACTTCTTCATCCGACGTCCGTTTTCGTGTAGACTTTTTACCGTTGAGCTACTAATGACGAGACCTTCGATTCTCGTTTAGGTTGTGTCGGCAAAAAATCACTCGATCTAAAATTCGAGTTTTTAGCTGTCTACTGCTAAGCTGAAACTTCGAAAAATCATAACTTCCTCATACGAAGTCAGATTTGGGCGTTCTTTTTATTGAACTTCTCGGTTTAACGAATACTACAAGTTTCGTTTAGATCACTAAGGCTAAAAAGTAGTTTATCAAAAACTCACTTTTTACGACATTCGGCCCCGTGCCGGTTTTGTCGCGAAACTTCGACAGGTCATAACTTCTTCGTTATAACTCGGATTTCGGCATTCTTTATATATTCGTAATCCTTGTCACGCCCAATACAAGTTTCTTAATAGATATCGGCTTTATCTAATATTTAATTTTGACGCTTATTTTTATTCTTAATTAATTAAACCCTAATAATTAAGCATAAAACACATAATTCACATAAAATTCACATAATTCCTTTTCATTTCTTCTAAATGAGTTACAAAGGTTAACCTAGACCATTATGTCAATATTAATGCCTAGCCTAGAAACACGGGCGTTACAACTCTCTCCCCCTTAGAATGATTCCGACCCCGGAATCACACATCAGCAAACAAATACGGGTAGCGACTCCTCATGTCACTCTCCGTTTCCCAGGTGATATTTGGCCCATTCGTATGTTTCCAACGCACAAGCACTAAATCGACCATTTTTATATCACAACTTCCTAGTCTTACGGTCAACGATTGCCTCAGGTTCTTTAATCAACCTCTTGTTTTCATCCAACCTTAATTTAGAAATGGGAATTATGTCGAGCACATCTCCCGTAAATTTTCTCAAATAACACACATAAAAGGTGTTATGAATACCCTCCAGTTGTTCCGGTAATTTGTAGCTTGTAAGCTTGATTCCCGATTCTCTGAAGAACTTTAAATGGTCCAATAAACCTTGGACTCAACTTTCCCCTTCTACCAAATCCTATAAGTCCCTTCCACGGCGAGACTTTAAGTAAAACCAAATCTCCAACTTTGAATGATATCGGTTATCTTTTCTTGTCAGCATAGCTCTTTTGAGCAGCTAACCTCCTTTCCCTAATCACTTTCAACTTTTCAGCAGTCTGATGGACTACTTCAAGTCCCATAAACTGCTTTTCCCCAGCTTCCAGCCAACATGACAACATTCGACACTTTTCCCCATACAAAACGTGATAAGGTGCCATCTTGATGCTTGAGTGGAAACTATTACTATAGGAAAATTCTACTAGAGGTAAGTGTTTACCCCAGTTACCTTGGAATTCCAGGGTACATGCTCTCAGCATATCCTCCAATGTTTGAATTGTTCGTTCGCTCTTACCATCGGTTTGTGGATGGTAAGCTGTATTCAAACACAACTTGGTACCCAATTCCTCTTATAGACTCCTCCAAAACCTTGAGGTAAAACGGCTGTCACGATCGGATACAATCGTTAACGAAACACCGTGAAGCCTCACACTTTCCTTCACATAAGAATTCGCAAGTTTATCCATAGACCATTTCTCGTTGGCTGCTATGAAATGCGCACTCTTAGTGAAGCGATCAACGATCACCCAAATCATGTCGTGACCGTTCCTTATTCTGGGCAGTTTAGTCACAAAATCCATAGTGATACCTTCCCATTTACCCATGGGTACAGGTAAAGGATCTAAACTCCCATACGGTTTCTGATGTTGTGCCTTAACCCTAGCACAAGTTACACACTCAACCACATACTTAGCAACATCGAGCTTCACCATCGGCCACCAGTAATAGGGTTTTAGATCCCTATACATTTTCGCACTGTCAGGATGAATCGAGTACATGGTTTTGTGAGCTTCTTCCATCAGAAGACCTCTTACTCCTCCCATCTTAGGTACCCAAATCCTACCTTTGAATACCTTAAGTCTTTGACCGTTTGTATCAAACACCAACGTTTTATCCCAAACGTTCCTCCTTTCGGTCATTTTTCTCTAAAGCTTCCTCCTGAGCTTTCTTTTATACTTCCCATTTGTAGAGACAACTTCAATTCTCAACGCTCTTGGCCTCTTCCTTTCAAGATTCACCTTCCGACTGAGAGCATTAGCAACAACACTTGCTTTACCAGGGTGGTAAAGTATCTCACAGTTGTAGTCCTTGAGTAACTCTAGCCAGCGGCGTTGCCTCAATGCATACGCTATCACTTTATCCCTTTGGGTCAGAACACAACCTAACCCAACTTCTTTAACAACAAACGCGATACTTCTATTGATCGCTTTGATCAGCCTTTACTTCAATTCGGCTTAAGTCAACTGCTACATCGAACTTGGTTCTCTGAACCACGTAACAAACTCATCGTAGTCGGACTCAATTTGATATGACCACTAGGGTCGGAATAACAATCATCTTCTTAGTCATTACCGAAACGATGGTAACGACAGACTAGAATAAGACGGAATCAATTACGAGTTCCTTGGTAACCTTGTGACTTTCCCTGATCCAAGTGTGAGTCCTGTGCTTCCAGTAGTATAGATCTCTACTACTATTAACACCTACTCATACTCGTCCCAAGTACTGTCTCGTAGTCCCCAAATCCTAAAATCACAAAACAATTTAACACATACGAATGTGTCTAATTACTCATAAAATTTTCCTAGACTCTACTAGGACTTCTTCCATGCGTATCTTCAGTCATCAATTCTACTTCAACTTGGCTGGTGATGGAAATTCCAAATGATGGGACAACTTCAGGAATTTCACCAATCGTTCCATCATCCTGCCAATCGAAGGTGTACTTCAGACGTACCATACTCCTCTAAATGTTTCATTATTTTATCAAACATATTCTAAGACAAGATACCACTCTTACGATATCTTCTGATAGGTATCATTCACTATCATAAGCTTTTCATTTCCTCCATCTACTCAATTCTCTACGAGTCTTCACCATAACGTTTTGTACACCCAAGCAGACGTTCAGTGTACCAGGCGAGAATTTATGATAGGAAAGCTTTATTTACGATAAACGTATAAATCTCCTTATCACTTCGAAACGTTTACATGTTAGTTCTAATCTCGTAATCATACGCTTAGAATCCTACACACATAAGGTTTCCAGATCCGGTCGGCAACAGACCATAGATCCGAACAAATAATAGCATATAAGGCACCCTTATAGCTATAACATAAAATATTTAACACATAAAACATTTTAGGCATCTTTCCTAAAATAAACTTATGCTCGTGCCTAAATTATGGTAGACACTCATCTCACAATCATCACTTAGCATTCTAAGTTTAAGTCTAGAAATCCTACAATTTCTTAGTTCGCTTAAACTAATGCTCTGATACCAACTGTGACACCCCCAAATTCACGGCCAGAAAAGACCGGTTTAATTTATGCTTTTGAAATAATTTCAGAGTAATCATTTGATTAAAAGTGTTGCGGAATTTATTCCCAGAAAAACATAATAAATATGTTATCAAATCATTTCCGAAGAAATGTATTTTAATCACTTAAACCATTGGGATGTCATTGTCAATACAAAAACATAAGCATAAACAAAACTTACATTCATTTACACTAGTGATCTACTTCTCTTTTAATCTCTCAGTGTAAAGCAACTTCGTATCGATACCTGTGATACAAATAAACTGAGTGGGTCAGGCTTGGGAGCCTGGTGAGCATATAGGGTTTTCAACCCACAATAAATAATAAACTTATTAAGTTCTCAATCAACAATAAATTTATTAATTCCATCAACCAAAATAACCCTAATTACCCATTCCCATTATCCTCACTTTACGTCCCTAAAACAACTATCATAAGGGACCTAGCCTAAGGATTATCACTAGGGGTGACAACATTGCTGTGGGGGTTCCTCAACAAGTTATGTCAAATAAAACAAACATCAGGGTGACAACATTGCTTTCCTCAGCAAGTTATGTCAAACAAGACATCCTAACATAAAACAACCAATAAGGTGACAACATTGCTTTCCTTCAACAATTTATGTCAAATAGGCACGAAGTCACATCGTCGCCATGTGCTAGTCCATAGCTCTTATTCATCGACGGTATTTCCCACGGGAGTTTTCCCCGCAATACATGTCAATGGGTTTTCCATACAGCTGATGAACATACTTAAGGGGTTTCCCCAGCCTTACATGCCCTAAAGGCACTCATGAGGGGAATAGAGTACAACGAATGAACACTTAAGTCCATTAACACCTACAGGTTACGAGCCTGCTAGTGTTCCACAGACCATCAAAACAGTCCATGGTTGTCATCCATACTCTGCTAAATGACGGGGGTTTTAGAGTACAGCGAATGAACACTTAAGTCCATTAACACCTACAGGTTACGAGCCTGCTAGTGTTCCACAGACCATCAAAACAGTCCATGGTTGTCATCCATACTCTGCTGAATGACGGGGGTTTTAGAGTACAACGAATGAACACTTAAGTCCATTAACACCTACAGGTTACGAGCCTGCTAGTGTTCCGCAGACCGTCTAGAACAGTCCATGGTTGTCATCCCTACTCTGCTGAATGACGGGGGTCAACGTTGGGTAAGGGCTTTTCTCATATTGCACCACTCACGCCAACATTTGGGTAAAAGCTTTTCCCATATTTCACCACTCACTTTCAACTCATGATCTATATCACTGATCATCTCATCTATCCAACTCACTTTTCATCACACACCCACTATTTAACTCATGATCTATATCACTAACTCATGAAGCTCGTCCGATCACTTCATAAAAGAACAAAGACTCCAAAGCTCTTCCAAATAAAAGTATAGGGAAAATACAGATAAAGTACTCCCGTACGCTCCCGTACCCCGACACGTAATTATGTCAAAAGGAAGAACTAATGGATGAACACATAGTTCAAAAATACCTAATGAACATATAGTTCAAACATACGTACCGATTACAAGTCTACTAACGTTCCAATGGGCTATCTAAAATAGTCTGTGGCCGTTGTCTATACTCTGCTAGATGACTAGATCATCTTAAACATCGATACCTCTCATCACTTTTATTTCATCACACATCATCTAATTCATCTACCCATGTTTTACACAACATATTTGTAGATAAAATATATATATACAGTTTAAAACTTGTATAAAACATCAATTCAACAGTCACCTCAAATAAACAATTAATATATTTACACATAGCACGTATTTTAAGGTAAATACTTCATATCTATGTGTAAGGTGAAAGTGACTATACACTCACCTGATTTAATGAAAATCGGGCAGCAATTCGTTTCCTAAAACGATCGTTTCTAATAAAACCGGGAGTTTTATTGAGAAACCGGGCTCTGCGAAAGGTCGGGCTTCAAAACCGAAAAATTAAATTTCCCGGGCTTCTCGGGCACTCCGGGACGTGTTCCGGGCATTGGAATTGATCTCGGGGCATCGGGGGTGGTCAAAATAACCAAAATATTGAAAAAGGGGCCAAAATTGCCAATTTTCCAACTTTAGCCGGGAGGGTTCGCACCGTCCTATTTATACTGTCCGAAGCTGCTGATCCAAGGGCTGAGAAGCCTCCACGCGTCAGCAGATCCGAAGAGGGAAAATGGCTTCGCACGTGGCCTGCGCATGCGAGGGCCTCGCTGGCGTCTTCTTAGTGGGCCGAAGCCTGGGTCCGAGGGTCGGGTCCGAAGCAGGAGGAAAGGGTGACAGCTGGTGCGAAGATCGGACACGCGGCAGGCTTTGCGAGGTTCGAACTAGGCTGCACACGCGTCGCTCCTCGGATGCGCCACAGCTTCGTATGACTCAGCAATTTTCGGACACGTGGCATGCTCTAAGCGAAGGTGACGTGGCAAAAACGTGACTATGCGAATTTTCTCGATTTTTGTGCAAAAACTTCTAAAATCCATAACTTTCGCATACGAGCTCCGTTTTTGACGTTCTTTATATGCAAACGTAGGTAAAATTACGTTCTACAACTTTCGTTTAGACTTCGTCGGCTAATTTTGACTTTAATTTTTATATTATTATTTTTAACAGACCGGGACAGGAAATCCGTTAAAAATTCATAACTTCTTCATCCGACGTCCGTTTTCGTGTAGACTTTTTACCGTTGAGCTACTAATGACGAGACCTTCGATTCTCGTTTAGGTTGTGTCGGCAAAAAATCACTCGATCTAAAATTCGAGTTTTTAGCTGTCTACTGCTAAGCTGAAACTTCGAAAAATCATAACTTCCTCATACGAAGTCAGATTTGGGCGTTCTTTTTATCGAACTTCTCGGTTTAACGAATACTACAAGTTTCGTTTAGATCACTAAGGCTAAAAAGTAGTTTATCAAAAACTCACTTTTTACGACATTCGGCCCCGTGCCGGTTTTGTCGCGAAACTTCGACAGGTCATAACTTCTTCGTTATAACTCAGATTTCGGCATTCTTTATATATCCGTAATCCTTGTCACGCCCAATACAAGTTTCTTAATAGATATCGACTTTATCTAATATTTAATTTTGACGCTCATTTTTATTCTTAATTAATTAAACCCTAATAATTAAGCATAAAACACATAATTCACATAAAATTCACATAATTCCTTTTCATTTCTTCTAAATGAGTTACAAAGGTTAACCTAGACCATTATGTCAATATTAATGCCTAGCCTAGAAACACGGGCGTTACACACACCTTGTTGTCTCTCAAGAAGATGATGATTCCAACAAATTTCTTTTTAGAATCAAAGAAACAATTCAAGAATTTAGTAACCAAAATTCCCAAAAACTATAACATTCTATTTCGAGAAGTTTCTGTGGACAATAAATGGATCAAGTAAAGGCTTTGGACTTCAAGCAAATAGGGTTTAGACCCTATTGGATGTTGATAATATTGGTTATGTGATCTAAGCCATAGGTTTGTGTCTAGGAGTCAAATGGTGAAATGGGAAAAGTGATGTTTTGGACTTCTTTCATAAATTAAGGATTTTAGTTCGAATATGTTAAGTCAAATGTAATTATATAGAGTTGTGGGGCTCCTCAATACCTTTTTGTGCATATAAAGAATGCTGAAAACGAAGTTAAAACGAAGAAGTTATGATTATTTGAAGTTGATGTGAAATTGGGTGAAAACTCGTCCTCACGAGGCGACAGAAATGTGTCACGATGTGAGAGTCCTCATGAGGTGAGAAGTATATTCTAATGATGTGAGAACTGTGCAACCCAAGCCCACATTTTTTCAAGGTTTTCAAGGTATTTAAAGGTAAGGATTGATGATTTAGGGTATTTTCTTAGCCTCCATCATATCTAGAACCCTTTGGGAGAAACCTTAGCCTCTATTTTCAAGATTTGAGCCTCCTATCCCCTCTCTCATCCATTTTTGGTGTTTTTGGTGGTTTTGGAACAATGTCTTCATGCAATATTGATCCTTGAAGCTTGGCAATTAAATATCTCAACTTTCATCTACCTTCTAGACCTTTGTAAGTTATAAAGTTCCAAACTTTATTGCATTTCATCTTTGGATCTAAGTATATTTGGTGTTTTGGTCCATTTTGATGAGTTTTTCGTGAGAGTTAGGAATAAATTTTGCAACTTTATTACTATCTAAGGTCCCAAGAACATTGAATGTTTCAGATATGGACTCCAACACCTTTTGATCGGTTTAGAATGTTTTCCTGGACCTCATGGACTAAAAAAGCTTTGATATTTTGCCTTCCCTTCCAGCCATGCAAGTTATCTTGGTCATTTTGGCCATTTTGGTGTATTAAAGTTTAGATCTTGAAAGCTTGAGACATTACTAAGGATAAAGTTGGAAACTTTATCCATCTAAACATCATGTTGATTCAGATCTGAAGGTTGGAGACTTGGACTTAATGGATTTAGTTGAGAAAGATGCATTCTTGGTCCCCTTAAGACTTAAAGACTAGATCTTAGTTGTTTGGAACATTCTAATGGATAAAGTTGGAAGCTTTATCCATTATGAAGTTATTTAGGATCTAGATCTAAGGTTATGGGCCTTGGTCTGAAGAGATTAAGCACTTTACGAAGATTTTGGCCTTCTGACCAGAAGTCACGACGTGACATATGATGTGTACGACGTGACAGTGTCTAGAATCGCTTTTCTTTTGTCGTTGAATTCTCACAACGTGACCAAGGAATGATCAAGTCGTGATGTTGACATTGACAAAGCTGTCCGTTGACTTTTTTTGTAACACCCCGACTCCAAGGTATAGGCTTTACAAGTTTTATGTTCATTTCGGAAGATCTACTCGACGAGTTGGATGCCCATGACTCGTCGAGTAGGGACCATTTTGACCGCGGGATTTAAGTGACCGACTCGATGAGTTGGAGGACCCAAATCGACAAGTTGGAGCTGGAATGAGAAAACCCTAATTTCAGGGTTTGCCCCCTATTTAAAGGACCTTAAGTCCCTTCCTTTAGCCCCCTTATCACTTGTTGACGGCCAAGAGGAAACCCTAATCGGTCTAGAACCTATTCTTGAGTGTGTATGGAGCTAAAGTGTGTTTTGGTGCTTTCATTGAGGGAACTCAAAGATTTAGAAGCTTGGATTGAAGAAGAGGAAGTTGATCTGCCATCAACATCGTTTTGGGAGCTAGCCTGAGGTAAAAAGCTTGTGCCTTGACCCTTTCATACTTAGATCTCTTCTTTGGACACTTAGGGTTTAAGGGAGCCACCTTGGGTTTGAGCTTGTCACAAGAACAAGGCTTCAGATCTGGACTTCTCTAGGCCCCAAATGCATAAAGCTCTCAGCTTTAATTCATATGGACATCTCATCTTATCTTAAATCTCATTCTAGACTTGGTATTGGTGATTCTAAGCCTTTAAGACCTTGCATGCACGTAAAGTTTACGTGGAATCTGTGCCTTAGGAAGCTAGATCTACAATTTGGAGCTTTAGGGTGGCTTAAAATCATTTGAATGAGTAATGGACTGAAGGGACTCGACGAGTTGCATGGTCAACTCGACGAGTCGGATGAAGATTGCCTGAGGATGGTTTCTGCATGGAATCGGCGAGTTAGTGAGACGACTCGACGAGTCACATGGGGTTTTCCAGACTTTTGGACATGCTTGAACTCGATGAGTTGCCTAGAAACTCGGCGAGTCGACTAGGGTTGTATGACTCTGTGAGTTCTGGAGGAACTCGACGATTCAGTATATTGTACTCGACGAGTCGGGTCAACATGGACTGTTGACCTTGACCGTTGACTTTGACTTTGACCAAGGGTTGACCAGTTGACTTCTGAGGGCATTTTGGTAATTTGGAAATTTATGGGAATGGACCATTGGTGGTTATAGGTGTTGGTGCTTGGAGCTATATTTGGAGAGGTTGACGGTATCATCCCGAGCTACTTGCGAGGTGAGTTCTCCTCACTATACTGACAGGGTTTACGGCACCAAGGTCGGCCCTTTTCGGATTTGTATCCGGGTTTATTGCATGATATGCTTACTGATTTACATCATGGTAGTTAGGGTGGTGATATGCTTAGTGACCTGGTAGGTCGGTATCTCGGTTATTGGATGGTTGCTATATTAGTGATCAGTTAGATCTGTATCCTGGTTATAGGATGGTTGCCATGTTAGTGATTTGTTAGATCTGTATAATTATATGTACATGCTAGCTAGCGTATGATATTTATGTGCACATGTTTGGTGGTTTGGGGGATTGGGTTGAGGCAGGTCCTGCTGTGTGCTGTAGGCCAAGATACCCAGGGCGGACCGGATAGACTTCAGGCCTGGGCAGGGCAGGGAAAACCAGTCAGGCCGAAGGCCCGACGAGCGGTCCGGATAGGCTGAAGCCCCAAGTGGGTGGTCCAGACGTGCCGATAGTTCGGAGAGTGGTCCGGATAGGCTGAAGGCCCCGAGAGGGCGGTCCAGACGTACCGATAGCTCGGACAGCGGTGTAGATAGGCTGAAGGCCCCGAGAGGGCGGTCCAAACGTGCCGATGGCTCAGAGAGCGGTCCAGATAGATTGATGGCCCTGCGAGGCGGACCAGTCAGGCTGATGGCTCATTATGCATTATGATATGATTATGATTGAATGACGTTGGTATTTTGGGGGTAATTCACTAAGCCTTCGAGATTACGTTTATCGATTATTGTTTCAAGTACTTCTGATGATCGCGGGAAGGCAAAGGCGTGATCGTGCACCTCCTTATATTTTCATGATTTGATTCTGGGGATACTCTGATGTTTAAACTATTTTGAAAACAAATTGTAATAACTTAATAATTTTAAATGTTTTAAAAAGTTTTAAATTGGTTGATTTTTATGAATGTTACAAGTTGGTATCAGAGCCTTGGTTTGAGTGAATTGGAGGAAACACTCGCGTGTCTCCAGTCTCAAACTAAGGACAAGAATTTTAAAATGATTTTTCAAATGGTTTTCAAAATAATAAAGGAGAGTACAAGTGTACGATCAACCGGAGCTTGCGGATAGACCCCAAAATACCTTGCAGATTATTTGATTTATGTGATATGTTAGAACAACATGCTAGTACTAGGCTAGGGATATTCAGGAATTGCATGATAGAATTGCCCGATTATATGATGCCTGATAGCCTAGGGTTTTTCCTTATATGAAATTAACATCATTACTGTAGTTGCTTAGTGTATGCATCACGACCGTACATAATTAAGATCTTATAGCCTGAGAATGTTTGGTTTGACCTTATTTCCTACTCTTGTTTGATGAAGGGCTTAGGGTAGGATCAGGTATTCGAAAGTCTATTGGATCCAACGTTATGTATGGTTAGCATACACGAGTGCTGCAGGGTTGGTGGAAGTTTCATGGGTGGGTTGTGAGAGGCCGGAAGGCCAATATGAGATATTTAGCATTCCTCTAGGAGTGAGGATTGAACGCTCGCTATGTTTATGTATACTGTTAGGGCATTGTGGTGATACTTGAGACAAATATGGGTAGGTGTGGAAGGTAGTATGGGCCCGTACTACTGAAAGCACAGGACCCATACGCGTATCAAGGAAGTCACAACCCCTAGGGCTATATTGGGAGTTAGTTCCCGTTATATTAGGAGATGTATGATATCTTCTTGGTATGTTTTCAGTATGGTGGTCACGAGACGTTTCGAGGCTGGATCTGGATCAGGAGCTGGCAGTCAGGGCGAGCCAGCGACAGTGACGGGGACTACTGGTCAGATGAGACCAGAGAATTTGGATGCCAGGATCCGGGAGATCCTGCATGATGAGGTTGCTGCACTATTCCGGGAGGAGTTACCGGAGATGTTTGGGTCTATCAAGACCGCCATGGTTGAGTATTTCGACGAGCGCTATGCAGCCCTTACTGAGGTGGCTGTCGCAGCAGCTACAACGACTGTAACGACGGCAGGGGGAGGAGCTTGTAAGGCATTCCAGTATCGGGACTTCGATAACACGAAGCCCCCTACTTTTGATGGGACTCAGGATCCCATCAAGGCTATGAGGTGGTTATCTGATGTGGAGGGGTGTTTCTTCACATGTTCATGTCTACTGACCAGAAGGTCAGATGTGCCCTGAACCTGCTGAGGTATGGGGCAAAGGACAGGTGGAGGTTGATGACCGAGTATTACACTGATAATCAGAGAGTTGCGGTTACTTGGGAGCAGTTCGAGGATATGTTCCGCGCTCGCTACATTCCACGGGTCGAGCGGGAGCGACTAGCTCAGGAGTTTTTGGATTTGAGACAGGATGGTGAGACGGTGACAGAGATCACCCGTATGTTCACGGAGAGGGCAATGTTCTGCCTGGAGTTTTCTTCTGAGCAGGCTCAGATGACACGTTATCTGAGCATGCTCAAGACTGACACCCGTCAGTTTGTTGCTACCCAGCGCTGTGATACCTTCCTGGAGTTACAAGAGGCCTCTAGGCGGCGGGAGCTGGAGATTGAGCTACAACTGAGAGAGCAGGGTCGGGCCTCGGCACAGACACAGCCTGCGCCGAAGCGATCTAAGACCGCTGATTCCAGATTAGGAGGACAACAGGGCAACACTTGTGGCAAGTGCGTAAAGGGTCACTCGGGGGTTTTTCGGTCTGGTAGCGGGTGCCGCAAATGCGGCAAGGAGAGGCACTTTGCGAGGGATTGTCGCCAGACATTCCCGGTTCAGGATATGAGGATATTCTACCATTGTCATCAGGTTGGTCACGTGAAGACCAACTGTCCACAGCTAGCTGCCAGGCTGGTGCAGGCTCCAGCGCCGACTACACTGAGGATTACTGACGGGAGTCAGGGTAGAGAAGCGCCCCCGAGGGCTCAGGGACGCGCCTTTTAGCTTACCGCCGAGGAGACTAGGGCAGCGCCGAATGTGGTTGCTGGTATGTTTTTATCCTTTATCTTACTGATTATACTTGTTTTATGCTTATATGTGTTGTACCATCTTAGGTACATTCTTAGTGAACTCCTTACCTGCTTTGGTATTATTTGACTCGGGGGAGAGTCGGTCGTTCGTTTCTCAGTCGTTCAGTAGGGAGTTCGGGTTGCCATTAGGAGAGCTAGAGTGTCCGTTGCGAGTCTCTATCGCTAACGAACATGGGGTTTCAGCTTCATCAGTCTATCGGGGTTGCGTATTGGAGATCTTCGGGGTATCTTTTATGATAAACTTGATTCCTATTCCCATGGTGGACGTATGTGTGATTGTGGGTATGGACTGGCTTAGTCACTTCGGTGCCATGATCGACTGCGAGGGCCAGCGAGTGGTAGTTCGAACCCCAAGTGGGGGAGAACTGATCATCTATGGCGAGGGCACCAGAGTGGGATCAGTGTTTTGTTCGTCTGCCAGGGCTCGACAGTACATTCAACACGGGTGTGCAGGTTATCTAGCATATGTGGTGGATACGCGGGTTAGAGATCAGAGTTTAGTTGCAAAGGTTCCAGTTGTCAGGGAGTTTGCTGAGGTATTTCCGGAGGAGTTACCCGGAGTGCCTCCTGAGAGGCAGGTCGAGTTTAGGACAGACCTAGTGCCAGGTGCGGCTCCTATCGCCAATGCATCGTACCGATTGGCGCCACCAAAGATGCAGGAGCTGTCATCTTAGTTACAGGAGCTGCTGGGGAAGCAGTTCATTCGACCGAGTAGTTCTCCATGGGGAGAGCCGATCCTCTTCGTCAGGAAGAAGGATGGTTCACACTGGATGTGTATAGACTACTGGGAGTTGAACAAGTTGATGGTGAAGAACCGTTATCCACTCCCGAGGATAGATGATCTTTTTAATCAGTTACAGGGCACATCTTGGTTTTCCAAGATAGACCTGGGGTCCGGGTACCATCAGGTCAGGGTTAGGGAGGAGGAAGTGGAGAAGACCGCGTTCCGGACTCATTATGGACACTACGAGTTCGTGGTGATGCCGTTCGGACTCACCAACGTGCAAACAATATTTATGGACTTGATGAATCGGGTCAGCAGACCGATGCTCAATCGCTCAGTCATCGTGTTCATAGACGATATCTTGGTGTACTCCAAGCCCCGAGAGCAACACGAGGAGCATCTTCGGGAGCTATTGAAAATTTTGAGGCGAGAACGACTATATGCCAAGTTCTCGAAGTGCGAGTTTTGGTTATGAGAGGTTCAAATCCTTGGACACCTCGTTAACCAGGAGGGGATTTTGGTTGACTCGGCCAAAATCGAGGTGGTTATGCAGTGGGAGGTTCTGAAATCTCCCTCTGACATTAGGAGCTTTTTTGGATTGGCAGGGTACTATCGGAGATTCATACAAGATTTCTCCAAGATTGCAGTACCCCTTACTCATCTGACGAGGAAGGGGGTGGATTTCCGGTGGGGCCCCGAGCAGCAGAGGGCGTTTGAGACCCTCAGACAACGATTATGCGAGGCTCCAGTCTTGACCCTCCCTAAGGGAGTGGAGGATTTTGTGGTTTTCTGTGATGCATCCATCACAGGACTGGGAGCGGTCCTCATGCAAAAGGGACAAGTTATAGCCTATGCATCGCAGCAGCTGAAGCCGCACGAGACGAGATATCCTACCCATGATCTGGAGTTGGGAGCGGTAGTATTCTCTCTTAAGATCTGGAGACATTACCTCTATGGGGTCCGCTGTACCATCTATACGGACCATAAGAGTTTGAGGCACATCATGGATCAGCCGAACCTGAACATGAGACAACGTAGGTGGCTTGACGTAGTCAAGGATTATGACTGCGAGATCCTTTACCATCCTGGTAAAGCGAACGTGGTTGCGGCCACTCTGAGCCGCAATTCAACCGGATCTTCTACCTCAGTGACATGTATGAGGATATCAATGGATTCTCCACTTGTGATCTTGATCAGGGAAGCTCAGGCAGAGGTTATGCGTCAGGAGAACTGGAAGCTTGAGAGGATTAAGGGTGAGAACACTCGGTTTGTACAGGATAGCCGAGGATTATTGACCCGTTGCGGTCGGGTCTGGGTTCCGATGTCTGTTGGAGTCAGACATATATTTTTGGAGGAGGCTCATAAGTCTCGCTTCTCTATTCATCCGGGGGCCACCAAGATGTACCAGGATTTTCGTTTTGAGTTACTGGTGGCCATGCATGAAGCGAGAGATCACTTGGTATGTCGAGAGGTGCTTGACCTGTAGGATGGTCAAGGCCGAGCATCATAGGTCGCATGGCAAGTTACAGCCTCTGGAGGTTCCCATGTGGAAATGGGAACAGATCACGGTGGATTTTATCACCAAGCTGCCCATTTTTTGGGTCATCATGGATCGATTGACCAAGAGTGCGCATTTTTTGGCCATTCGGGAGAGTTCATCGGCCGAGAAATTGGCCGAGGTATATATCCGCGAGATCGTTGCTCGCCATGGGGTGCTGGTCTCTATCGTTTCAGACCGCGATGTTCGATTTACCTCCCATTTATGGAAGAAGTTCCACGAGGAACTGGGCACGCGACTGCATTTCGGTACAGCCTACTGTCCGCAGACAGACAACCAAAGTGAGCGGACCATACAGACACTCGAGGATATGCTGAGAGCCTGCGTTATCGACTTCGGTGGGATCTAGGACTCCGACCTACCGCTTGTAGAGTTCTCCTACAACAACAACTTTCATTCCAGCATTGGCGCTCCGCCTTATGAGCTGTTGTATGGAAGGAGATGACGCATCCCAGTCTGTTGGGGCGAGGTTGGTCATAGGGTGATGGGTCAAATCGAGGTAGTTTTGAAGACTACCGAAAGGATTCAGTAGATCAGACAACGGTTGCAGACCGCACAGAGTCGGAAAAAGAGTTACGCTGACAGACGTCGATCTGAGTTGGAGTTTCAGGTCGGTGACATGGTACTCCTGAAGGTCTCGCCCTGGAAGGGTGTGATCCACTTCACCATCGGGCCGTTCAGGATCATTGCCAGGGTTGGTAAGGTGGCGTAGAGACTAGACCTACTAGAGGAGCTTAGTCAGATCCATAACACTTTCCATGTGTCACAGTTGCGAAAGTGCGTATTAGATTAGGAGCCAGTGGTGTCATTGGATGACATACAAGTCGACGAGCGCCTGAATTATGTGGAGAGGCCCGTGGCCATTCTTGAGAGGAAGGTGAAGGTTCTACAGAACAAGGAGATACCTTTGGTAAAGGTGCAGTGGGAGCATCGGAGAGCATCCGAGTGGACGTGGGAGCCGGAGGCTGAGATGTGGGAGCACTACCCTGAGTTGTTTACTGCAGCGGACTTCGAGGACGAAGTCTAGTTCAAGTGGGGGAGAATTGTAACACCCCGACTCCCAGGTATAACATTTATAAGTTTTAGGTTCATTTTGGAAGATCTACTCGACGAGTTGGATGCCCGGACTCGTCGAGTAGGGACTGGTTTAACCGCGGGATTTAAGTGACCAAATTGACGGTTGGAGGACCCCACTCGACGAGTTGGAGTTGGAATGAGAAAACCCTAATTTCAGGGTTTGCACCCTATTTAAAGGACCTTAAGTCCCTTCCTTCAGCCCCCTTATCACTTGTTGACGGCCAAGAGGAAACCCTAATCGATCTAGACCCTATTCTTGAGTGTGTGATGAGCTAAAGTGTGTTTGGTGCTTTCATTGAGGTAACTCAAAGATTTAGAAGCTTGGATTGAAGAAGAGGAAGTGGATCTGCCATCTACATCGTTTTAGGAGCTAGCATGAGGTAAAAAGCTTGTGCCTTGACCCTTGCATACTTAGATCTCTTTTTTGGACACTTAGGGTTTAAGGGAGCCACCTTGGGTTTGAGCTTGTCACAAGAACAAGGCTTCAGATCTGGACTTCTCCAGGCCCCAAATGCATAAAGATCGCAACTTTAATTCATATGGACATCTCATCTTTTCTTAAATCTCATTTTAGACTTGGTATTGGTGATTCTAAGCCTTTAAGACCTTGCATGCACGTAAAGTTTTCAACTTTACGTGCATCTGTGCCTTAGGAAGCTAGATCTACAATTTGGAGCTTTGGGGTGGCTTAAAATCGACAGAATGAGTAATGGACTGAAGGGACGCGATGAGTTGCATGGTCAACTCGACGATTCGGATGAAGATTTCCTGAGGATGGTTTCTGCATGGACTCGGCGAGTTAGTGAGACGACTCGACGAGTCAGATGGGGTTTTCCCGACTTTTGGACACGCTTGAACTCGACGAGTTGCCTGGAAACTTGGCGATTGGACTAGGGTTTTATGACTTTGTGAGTTCTGGAGGAACTCGACGATTCAGTATATTGTACTCGACGAGTCGGGTCAACATGGACTGTTGACCTTGACCGTTGACTTTGACTTTGACCAAGGGTTGACCAGTTGACTTCTGAGGGCATTTTGGTAATTTGGAAATTTATGGGAATGGACCATTGGTGGTTATTGGTGTTGGTACTTGGAGCTGTATTTGGAGAGGTTGACGATATCATCCCGAGCTACTTGCGAGGTGAGGTCTCCTCACTATACTGACAGGGTCTATGACACCAAGGTCGGCCCTTTTCGAATTTGTATCAGGGTGTATTGCATGATATGCTTACTGATTTACATCCTGGTAGTTAGGGTGGTGATATGCTTAGTGACCTGGTAGGTCGGTATCCTGGTTATTGGATGGTTGCTATATTAGTAATCGGTTAGATCTGTATCCTGGTTATAGGATGGTTGTCATGTTAGTGATCTGTTAGATCTGTATGATTATCTGTACATGATAGCTAGCGTATGATATTTATGTGCACATGTTTGTTGGTTTGGGGGATTGGGTTGAGGCAGGTCCTGCTGTGTGCTGTAGGCCAAGATACCCAGGGCGGACCGTACAGACTGTAGGCCCGGGCAGGGCAAACCAGTCAGGCTGAAGGCCCGACGAGCGGTCCAGATAGGCTGAAGGCCCCAAGAGGGCGGTCCAGATGTGCCGATGGCTCGGAGAGCGGTCCGGATAGGCTGAAGGCCCCAAGAGGGCGGTCCAGACATGCCGATGGCTCGGAGAGCGGTCCAGATAGACTAATGGCCCTGCGAGGCGGACCAGTCAGACTGATGGCTCATTATGCATGATGTGTTTGTTTATATGATATGATTATGATTGTATGGCGTTGGTATTTTGGGGGTAACTCACTAAGCCTTCGAGCTTACATTTATCGATTATTGTTTCAGGTACTTCTGATGATCGCGGGAAGGCGAAGGCATGATCGTGCACCTCCTTATATATTCATGATTTGATTCTGGGGATACTCTGATGTTTAAACTAACTTGAAAACAAATTGTAATAACTTAATGGTTTTAAATGTTTTAAAAAGTTTTAAATTGGCTTGATTTTTATGGATGTTACATTTTGACCATTTTGACTTTTGGTCAAACTTGGGTAGAATTGAGTATTTGAATATGGATTGGTCTCGGTTTGGATTTAGGAAGTTTGGGTTGGCTGTTCTGATGCTGAGTTAGCTGTTGGATTTATGTTGAGTATTTCAGGTGAGTCTTCGCACTCTACTTGTTGGTCGAAGGCACCAATGTCGGCCTACCAGATTGTATTATGTAGGGTGCTAGCCGTCTTTGTGACTCTTGCATGTATGATTGGGTTGAAATAGACCCCATGACTAGGCCCATTATTGCATGTTATGGTTGAAAGAAACCCCAAGGCTGGGCCCATCATTGTATGTTTGGGTTGAATAAACCCCAAGGTTGGGCCCATTATTGCATGTTCGGGTTGAAAGAAACCCTAGGGCTGGGCCTATTATTGTATGTTGAGTTGGAATACAACCTAGGGCTGGGCCCAACTGTATGTAATGTATGTGGTACTTGATGGGTTTTGAGCACTACAACATTCCTATGGTGTACATGCAAACATAATGCTTTGGATCTAGGTTTTTCTCAAGTTATACATGCAAATAATCATCCAAAGCATAAACCCTAAGTACTAGCATACCAATTTCGAAATTCATATGTAAAATAGGGTTTGGAACCTTACCTCACTTGTTATGTAGCAATAACAAGAACACCTTGACCTTTGAAAGCTTAGTGCCCCAATTGTTGCACCTCTAATGGAGTCACAACCACCAAGTAGCAATGGAGAATTATGAGAGAGAGGTTAGGGACTCCTAAAATCGGCTAGGGTTTCTTATGGGATCATAGGTGCCGATTTTGAGGAGCTAGGGGTTCCTTTTATATTTGAGGCTCTTAGGGTTTACAACTTGGAAACCCTAATTCCCCTTGCTTAGGCCCTAAGCAACATATGTACTTCCATTTGACAAGCCATGGACGAAATCTTTATGGAATCCCATAGAGATTTCGTCCACCCTATATCAATAAGGTGCATGAGCCCAAACTACAACTATTATTGATTTACATAATCAGTACCCGTTAATTTAATCAGTCTCCTTTGATAACTAAATTAATTTCTGATCAATACTAATTAAATAATAGGATTTCTCAATTAATATATTATTCTTATAATATATTAATAAATCACAATTAACCTCTTTCACATAATTCATCCTATCAAATTGCTATGGTGAAGGCAACCCAAAAGGACCATGCTCATAATCAACTCAAGTACATACCAAAAATAGTTATGGGCTTAGACACCTAATCCAACAGTCTCCCACTTGGATAAGTCTAATAACTATTATTGCAAGTACGGCTACAAAATCAGATTAGCAATCGTAGCTTTCAAAAGCCGCTGTCAAACTCTGATCTTATCAGTAACATGTCCTTTAGATAAGGGATCATATATTCCTCTATTCTCAAGATATCGTATAGACATGAGACATGGATTATAATCAATCTCTCTGTCTATGTGTTGTTTCCCGATTTCCGATTTAAGACGACTGACAATACACTTTAGTTAAACACATCAACTTAGTCCAGGCTTGGCCAAGCGCTTAGGTGTCATCACTAAATCATCGAGGGGACCACATATATCACTTTTATCCAACATTGGGTAAAAGAAACGGATAAACTTCGACTCATATGCTTGTACTATTTACTCATCAAATCACACACAAAAATACGTTTTATAACATCAAGTTACTGATGCGTTTACGTATTATGAATGTGCAACCGACTTGTAAACAACAAATCATATATATCCGTTTCAAGAATATAAGATATTATCGTCTTACAATCACTCGTGATAAAATCCATGAAGTGATTCACGTGAGCGTGGTTTAATTTAATATTCAAATCTTATTTCAGGAGCACTCATGAACATTGCAGCAAACTTTTGCTATGTCTAAACGCTTTAGACAATCTACAGTCGGATTCATGATAGTCTTACCTCATTACCTACTTCCAAAGTATGATTGACTGTGGATGCTTGAATAACCTAGTTATTCTAGAAGTCAAAACATCCGAAGTGAAACACAAGAATAATCGAATCCTATATGGCCTCAAAACTTTTTGAGTATAAATAAAATACTTATTATTTAATCATCATATTGATTACACATTATTCATTATATAATGTTTCGGATAATCAACTTAATACTTGAATTATAACATTAGTTATCCCATGATCCAAGCATGCATACTATGTTTACCTATGGTCCTTACTTTGTTAATTAAATCAATTGAACACATTTCCAATTACACTCATTTCACATTTCCCAATCCTTATTACAAGTGTATGAATACCAAATTCTTCCCACTATTAGAATATGTTAGATTCTAACATTTTACGCAATTACAATTTTGTAATTTCATAGCACCAAGGTCACAAAGACTTTGCCAATTATATTACAAAGTTCTCTACTGGAGATTGTTACAAGACAACTCCATAGATATGAAGTATTCCTTTGAACATCCTTCTTGCATAAAAGTTTTTAATCTACACATAGATTCTTAATATCCAACTCCCATTATGGAAACATTTCCATATTTCCCATATGACAACTCATTCTTAATAGAATCCTATCTATTCATAATAATTTCAATATGGTACATTCATTACTATACTTCCAACTGTCCACAAGCGACCAATCCTTAGTGAACCTTAGATTGTCCTTGACAGTTGTTTAACTACTTTAGTCATATCTGGTTATGGTCCCTTTTCCCTCTTAATGCCCTAGGCATTTGGAATAGACAGAACGGTCGAATATTACAGCATATGCAATCGATCCTATACCCGAAACGTATGGGACACGATTCGTAATGTCTTACATAAAGACATGATACTTTACCAGTCTCTTTCTATAATATTTCCATATATATAATTTCCAATATTGAAACATTTCAACATGGTAATCATATATATTTATGACTAAGTTTGATTAATACTTCAATCTAAACTTTTAAATTTGAAATAAAGTATAAGTATCCTCTCCCTTACTATAACAAAACAACTTTTCAAACTTTGCAACTTTGCAAATTGTAACCTTTGTTTCCTATAAATAGCATTGCTAACTTGCAACTGTAACATCCCAAAAATACAACCCAAAAATTTTTGTTTGAAAACTTTACTAAACCATAATATCAATTATTAAAAGATAAAACCATGAATCGTGTATCTCAAAATGTCATAATAAATTTATAAAATCGAAACTAGTGTCAAGATCATATCAAAATATCAGAGTCTAACTCCCAGGCTAAAACTGTGGTGTGTGCCATGCCATCATCCCGAGCCCTTCCCTTTGCTAGCTGAAGTACCTGAAACCAAAACTGAAACTGTAAGCACGAAGCTTAGTGAGCTCCCCCAAACTACCACATACCATACAATAACATATAAAGCACATATTGGGCCTCGCCCACTGCATCGGACCGAAGTCCAGAACTGACTAGGGCCTTGCCCACTGCATCAGACCGAAGTCCGGAACTACTAGGGCCTTGCCCACTGCATCAGACCGAAGTCCGGAACTAACTAGGGCCTTGCCCACTGCATCGGACCGAAGTCCGGAACTGCATCGGACCGAAGTCCGGAACTGACTGAACATAGCATAACATAATCATAGCATATAATATGAACACATATACTGCATACTGCATCGGACCATAGTCCGGAACACATAACACATACCATGCCTGTATCACAAAGACACCAAGCATACTGAACTACTGCATCGGACTGAAGTCCGAAACTAACTGCTAACTAAACGGGCCGGCATTGTGGCCGTAGACCCGTTCCTACTGGAAGGAAAAACTCACCTCGTAAGGCTGGCTGCTGAAATGCTCCTCGGGAACTGTCTGACTGCTGTTCCGGTAAATCCCCGGCTACAATTCCCAAAAGACACTTAATCAGACACTGATAACTATTATTAGGGTAAAATGACTATTTTACCCCCTGGTCAAAGTCAACAATCCGTTGACCTGACTCGCCGAGTTGGGCCCCCAACTCGTCGAGTCCCTATCTTTCCTTCTACTCCCCTTCCCGACTCTACTCGTCGAGTTTAACCAAAACTCGACGAGTTCTCCTTCTTTACTGATATCCTGCCAACCTTCATCCGACTCGCCGAGTTGTATGAACAACTCGTCGAGTCTGTTCTTACGGGTAAGGAGATTGCCTTGGACTCGCCGAGTCAAGGCGTAGACTCGCCGAGTCCCTCTACACTCAGATCCATCTCTTAACTCACTGAGTCTTTACTCCACTCACTAACGGACTCGCTACTACTGAACAGGGAATCTAAGACTCACGACCGGACTCGCCGAGTTCGAAGAACGACTCGACGAGTCCTTTTCATGCAGTTTCTATTCAGTCGATTCTAATAAGTTTCAGTGCATCCAATTCATAGATCTGCGTTTCTGGGACAATCTGAACACGTAAAGTTGCTAACTTTACGTGTATCTATGATGCAATGAAGCAATAACACTCAAACTTGGCTATAATGGGGGTTACTTGTCTAGAACAAGGCCATGGCTGCCAAAAGGTGGCCTTCTTGAGCTCCTGGAACTCAAGAGAGGCTAGATCCGAGATATGGCTTGATTACAAGGCTTCATCACTAGGGATTTGGGGTTTTTGAGCTCAAAACCATCAATTTGGGGACAAACTAGATCTAGCAATACAATAACCAAGATGAAATCTTTATTACCAGAAAGGATGGCCAAAGAGGAGTATAATCTGGATCTACTTCTTCTTCCTTGAGTTCTTCTACCTTCTCCTTCTTCTTCTTGCTCAACAATGCACCAAGATTCCTTCACAAGGGCAAAAATCACTCACACACACTTCAAGGAGGCTAGGGTTTCGGAAATAAGTCTCTGAGAGGAGCTGGAGGCTGGGATGGGGGCTATTAGGACGTTTAAATAGGGTACAAACCCTAAGAATTAGGGTTTCATCCAGACTGGCAGACTCACCGAGTCGGGAATGGACTCGTCGAGTCACCCCACTAAGTCCACGTGCATTCCCGCTTCTACTCGACGAGTCGGGGCCACTGACTCGTCGAGTAACCCTAAGAAAGGAAATTCAATATTTAAATTACATACCAGGAATGGGGCGTTACAATTCTCCCCTACTTGTCTTAGACTTCGTCCTCGAAGTCTGCTGTCTCTGGAAACAACTCTGGGTAGTGCTCCCTCATCTCTTCCTCGGGCTCCCATGTCCACTCCGAACCCTTGCGGTGCTGCCACTGCACCTTCACCAACTCTACTCTCTTGTTCCTCAGCTCTTTCACCTTGCGATCTAGAATCGTCACTGGTCTCTCGATATAGTTCAGGCTGTCCTCAACCTGAATGTCCTCCAGGGGTACCACTGCTGAATCATCCACTAAGCACTTCCGCAACTGAGAAACATGGAACGTGGTGTGGATCTGGCTGAGCTCTGCTGGAAGGTCTAACAGATAAGCAACCCGACCCACCCGTGCCAAAATCCTAAACGGACCAATGAATCTGGGGCCCAGCTTGCCCCTCTTCCGAAATCTGATAACACCCTTCCAGGGTGACACTTTCAGGAGGACCATATCGCCCACCTGAAACTCCAAGTTCGAACGCCGCTTGTTGGCGTAACTCTTCTGCCGGCTCTGAGCAGTTTAGAGTCTGCTCTGGACTTGTTGAATCTGCTCCGTAGTCTTGAGTACCACCTCTGTACTCCCCATGACTCGCTGACCAACCTCACCCGAACAGATTGGGGTCCTACATTTCCTCCCGTAGAGCATCTCGAAGGGAGGCCGGTCTATACTGGAGTGATAGCTGTTGTTATACGAAAATTCCACTAACGGAAGATACGTATCCCAACTGCCACCGAAATCTAACACACATGCCCGAAGCATGTCCTCGAGAGTCTGGATCGTCCTCCCGCTCTGGCTGTCCGTCTGAGGGTGGAAAGCGGTGCTGAAATGGAGACGAGTACCCATCTCGTCGTGAAACCGCTTCCAAAACCTGGAAGTAAAACGGACGTCTCTGTCTGTTACCACTGAGACAGGCACTCCATGACGTGCCACCACCTCTCGCACATAAATCTCAGCCAGTTTTTCGGCTGAGATGCTCTCCTGGATCGGTATGAAATGCGCACTCTTGGTCAACCGATCCACGATGACCCAAATCGAATCTACCCCACATGCGGTCCTGGGAAGCTTAGTAATGAAATCCATGGTGATATCCTCCCATTTCCACACGAGAATGTCCAGCGGCTGCATCTTGCCGTGGGGCCTCTGGTGCTCTGCCTTGACCTTCCTACAGGTCAGGCATCTCTCCACATACCAAGCTACGTCCCGCTTCATGCAGGGCCACCAATAATCGGGTCGAAGATCTCTGTACATCTTCGTCGCCCCTGGGTGGATGGAGAACCGAGACTTGTGGGCCTCATCCATCAACACCTGCCGTACTCCTCCCCAGTATGACACCCAAACTCTCCCATGAAGGGTCAACAATCCTTGACTGTCATAATCGAAAGAAGCTACTCGGCCCACGATCCTCTCGCACTTATGTCTTTCCTCTTTTAGGCCCTCAACCCGTGCCTCTCTAATCTGCTCCAATAATGGAGTAATCACTGTCATCCTCAGACATATATATCTGATCGGGGCCGTCATCGCCTTACGGCTTAGGGCGTCGACCACTACGTTGGCCTTGCCCGGATGATAAAGGATCTCACAATCATAGTCCTTAACCACATCTAACCACCGACGCTGCCTCATGTTTAGATTCGGCTGATCCATAAGGTACCTCAGACTCTTGTCATCCGTGTAAATGGTACAACGAACCCCATAGAGGTAATGCCTCCAAATATTGAGGGCGAACACCATTTCCCCTAACTCTAAATCGTGCGTCGGATAGTTAGCCTCGTGAGGCTTCAACTGTCTAGAGGCATACGATATCACATGACCTCACTGCATCAACACTGCTCCCATACCTGTGATTGAAGCGTCACAGTAGACTACGAAGTCATCCACTCCCTCTGGAAGGGTAAGAATCGGTGCCTCGCACAATCTCTGCCTGAGGGTCTCAAATGCTGCCTGCTGCTCAGGCCCCCAGCGAAATGCCTCCGACTTCCTGGTCAGTCGAGTGAGCGGAACTGCTATCTTGGAGAAATCCTGGATGAATCTCCTGTAGTACCCTGCCAAACCTAGGAAGCTCCGAATCTCAGATGGAGACCTCGGGACCTCCCACTGCATCACGGCCTCTATCTTGGCTGGATCTACTAGTATACCCTTCTGGTTGACGAGGTGTCCAAGGAACTGCACCTCGCGCAACCAGAACTCACACTTGGAGAACTTTGCGAAAAGTCTCTCCCTCCTCAGTGTCTCTAGCACCTCCCTCAAGTGCTCCTCGTGCTGCTCCTGAGTCTTGGAGTAAACCAAGATGTCGTCAATAAACACTATCACAGACCGATCCAGCATTGGCCTGCATACGCGGTTCATGAGATCTATGAACGCGGCTGGAGCATTGGTGAGCCCAAACGGCATCACCACCAACTCATAATGACCATAGCGGTTCCTAAAAGCAGTCTTCTGCACATCATCATCTCTGACCCGCATCTGGTGATATCCGGACCGTAGATCAATCTTGGAAAACCAAGATGCCCCCTGCAGCTGATCGAACAAATCATCTATCCTCGGGAATGGGTAACGGTTCTTCACCGTTACCTTATTCAGCTCCCGGTAATCAATACACATACGGTGCGACCCGTCCTTCTTCTTCACAAACAGAATCGGGGATCCCCATGGCGAACTGCTCGGTCTGATAAAACCCTTGTCTAGTAGCTCCTGCAGCTGCGTAGACAACTCCTGCATCTTAGGAGGAGCCAACCGATACGGTGCCTTGGCTATCGGAGCCGCACCAGGAACCAGATCAATCCTAAACTCAACCTGTCTCTCCGGAGGTATACCAGGCAAATCCTCTGGGAATACATCCGAGTACTCACATACTACCGGTACATCGTCAACTGTCGCCTTGCCCTTCTCCCGGGCATCTAAAACATAGGCGATATACTCGTGCAACCCTGCTGAAAGTAGCACCTCGCTCTCGCTGCTGAACACAGAATCGGTCCGCGCTGTGGCCTCTCGCCCTGAATCACCAACTCTCCCCCACTAGGAGTGCGAACCCTCACTAACTGCAGTTCACAATCAATCACTGCCCCATTGGGGCTCAACCAGTCCATACCCACTATGACCTTATTCCCTCGCAGGGGAATATGAACCAGATCTACTGAACACTGCTCATCAAATAACTGCAACGAACACCCCCTATGTACCCTCGCGACCCTGAAGGTCCTGTCATCAGCTATCTCAACCTCAAGTGCACGGTCCAGCTCCCCCGGAGCTCTGCTAAACCGCTTGCTAAGCGCAAGCGAGACAAACGACCGGGTGGCCCCCGAATCAAACAATACTGTAGCTGAAATGTCGTTCACTAAGAACGACCCTGAATACAAACACATAATCATGAGAAATAATCAATATTAAATACAGAGATAAGAGGAAAATACATACCCGTCACCACATCAGGAGTCGCCCGCGCCTCCTCTGCTGTCATCTGAAAAGCTCTACTCTTCACCACTGGCGCCTCAGTCCGACCCTGACGGCCGTCTGTAATCCTCAAAGTAGCAGGGGCAGGTGCTGCCACCTTCCCTGCTGCTGCTAAGCTCGGGCACTGAGACTTTTTATGTCCCCTCTGATTGCAATGGAAGCAAATCAGATCAGCTGCTGTGGTGGTGGTGGTGGCTGTACAATATCTACTCATATGCCCGGTCCGACCGCACTTGTAGCAGCCGGAGATCCCTGCCTTGCACGCCCCATCGTGCAATCTCCTACACTTGCCACACCTACTGTGGCTCTGCTGTCCTCTGGATTTGTGATCCGATACCTTGGGCTTTTTGCCCAAACTCCCTGTGCTAGATGCCGCCTCTGGCTTCCTCTTCTTATCCATCTCCAAATCTATCTCTCTCTCACGAGCCCTCGCAATCATGTCATCCAACGTTTTACAGCTGGACCGGCTCACAAACTGTCTGATATCACTCCTCAACATCTCATGATAACGAGCCTTCTTCATCTCCTCATCAGCCGCATACTGAGGAACGAAAAGAACCCTCTCCCTGAACTTGGCGGTAATCTCTGCCACAGTCTCAGTAGTCTGAGTAAGATCCTGAAACTCCCTCTCTAACTGCTGCACCTCGATAACCGGTGCAAACTCGGCTCTGAACCTGGTAGTGAAATCGGTCCAGGTCATCGCATCGAGAGCTGCATCATCTCCTATGACATGTCCGATCTCCTCCCACCAATCTTGTTCCCTGTCCTTCAGGAGACAGGATGCTAGTCTGACCTTGTCCCCCTCGGGACATCTGCTGATGCGGAATGCATTGGCGACATCCGCCAACCACCTGGTACTCGCAATGGGATCCCGTGCCCCATGGTAGTCAGGAGCTCCACATGCTCTGAACTCCCTGAAAGTGAGGGTGCGCGACCCCGTCATGGCCGCCACCTCAGCACGGAATGTGCTCAACTTCTCGTCCATCAGCTCCAAAATACCCTCCTTGATCGAACCGAAGATCACAGGAGTCTACTCGAGTATGATGCAAGTAACCTCTGAGGAGAGAAACTCCCTAGTCTGCTCATCCAAATGCTCGGCCCCCGAGCCTGATCCCGATCCCTCACCGGCACCTGAATTGCCGACTGCTGGTCTAGGGCGTAAAACCACCATTTTGAAAACACATAATGACAATGTCAGGAATACATATATATCTTGAGGGATCGCTACTACTACAAGTTTCCTGGTTTCATCTCAGCCTTCCTTGATTCGAGTACGGATCCTCTGCTTTCAGTAGTACGGGCCCATACTACCTTCCACATTTATTCGTACTTTCCTCAAGAACTGTCTTGACTCCACCAAGTCCCTTCTACTACCACTGCTCTCTGCTACTCTCATCCTAGGCTTGCCCTAGGGTAATCACCAACCTATTCTCCGCTATCAGCTACACAAGAAGTCCCGGCTACCTCCCCCTAACTAGCTCGTGAATACTATTACATATCACTAAGACTAGATAATTCTTCGAATGAGAGATCCTACCCTATAACGGTTGGACTCAGACAAGAGCTGTGCAATAGAGCTAGACCTAACCTTCTGAAATTATTTAATCCTCACAATATGTAACGTAACATATTCATTTACCAGTTAGTGAAAGATAACTAAGACTCCTAAAAGCACAAAGCAAGCAGCATTCGAGCATGGAGTACACATAATCAAGCATATACTACTCTGGCTATCATACTGACAATTCTGTACTAGCATGCAGTTTTCATAGAGATGAAACACATATAACAGGCACATAATGCATCCTTCCTAGATCCTTAGTCCTAATCTAGCATGCTGTTCTAATAAAGCTGATAATCATAACATAGCATAAATTTGTATGGATAATTTGGGAGTACTTACTTGCGCTCGGCTGATTGCATGCACCACACCCTTTTTCTCTTTTCAAAGTTCTTTTCTTTCTAAAAAATATTTTTGCTTTTCTAAAACTCTTTTCTTTTTAAGTTTCTTTTTTTTGCTTTTCTAAAACTCTTTTCTTTTGAAAACTTTATACCACTTCCTTAGTTTGAGTTCAGACACACTCGGGAGTGCGCCTGAATCCCTCAAACCAAGGCTCTGATACCAACTTGTAACATCCCAAAAATACAACCCAAAAATTTTAGTTTGAAAACTTTACTAAACCATAATATCAATTATTAAAAGATAAAACCATGAATCGTGTATCTCAAAATGTCATAATAAATTTATAAAATCGAAACTAGTGTCAAGATCATATCAAAATATCAGAGTCTAACTCCCAGGCTAAAACTGTGGTGTGTGCCATGCCATCATCCCGAGCCCTTCCCTTTGCTAGCTGAAGTACCTGAAACCAAAACTGAAACTGTAAGCACGAAGCTTAGTTAGCTCCCCCAAACTATCACA
This sequence comes from Lactuca virosa, assembly GCF_052849685.1. Taxonomy (NCBI): domain Eukaryota; kingdom Viridiplantae; phylum Streptophyta; class Magnoliopsida; order Asterales; family Asteraceae; genus Lactuca; species Lactuca virosa. Next base: position 114,053,981 of record NC_136431.1, on the reverse strand, counting down.
TACCATACAATAACATATAAAGCACATACTGGGCCTCGCCCACTGCATCGGACCGAAGTCCGGAACTGACTAGGGCCTTGCCCACTGCATCGGACCGAAGTCCGGAACTGACTAGGGCCTTGCCCACTGCATCAGACCGAAGTCCGGAACTACTAGGGCCTTGCCCACTGCATCAGATCGAAGTCCAAAACTAACTAGGGCCTTGCCCACTGCATCAGACCGATGTCCGGAACTGCATCGGACCGAAGTCCGGAACTGACTGAACATAGCATAACATAATCATAGCATATAATATGAACACATATACTGCATACTGCATCGGACCATAGTCCGGAACACATAACACATAACACATACCATGCCTGTATCACAAAGACACCAAGCATACTGAACTACTGCATCAGACTGAAGTCCGAAACTAACTGCTAACTAAACGGGCCGGCATTGTGGCCGTAGACCCGTTCCTACTGGAAGGAAAAACTCACCTCGTAAGGCTGGCTGCTGAAATGCTCCTCGGGAACTGTCTGACTGCTGTTCCGGTAAATCCCCGACTATAATTCCCAAAAGACACTTAATCAGACACTGATAACTAATATTAGGGTAAAATGACTATTTTACCCCCTGGTCAAAGTCAACAATTCGTTGACCTGACTCGCCGAGTTGGGCCGCCAACTCATCGAGTCCCTATCTTTCCTTTTACTCCCCTTCCCGACTCTACTCGTCGAGTTTAACCAAAACTCGACGAGCTCTCCTTCTTTACTGATATCCTGCCAACCTTCATCCGACTCGCTGAGTTGTATGAACAACTCGTCGAGTCTGTTCTTACGGGTAAGGAGATTGCCTTGGACTCGCCGATTCAGGGCGTAGACTCGCCGAGTCCCTCTACACTCAGATCCATGTCTTAACTCACTGAGTCTTTACTCCACTCACTAACGGACTCGCTACTACTGAACAGGGAATCTAAGACTCACGACCGGACTCGCCGAGTCCGAAGAACGACTCGCCGAGTCCTTTGCATGCAGTTTCTATTCAGTCGATTCTAATCAGTTTCAGTGCATCCAATTCATAGATCTGGGTTTCTGGGACAATCTGAACACGTAAAGTTGCTAACTTTACGTGTATCTATGATGCAATAAAGCAATAACACTCAAACTTGGCTATAATGGGGGTTACTTGTCTAGAACAAGGCCATGGCTGCCAAAAGGTAGCCTTCTTGAGCTCCTGGAACTCAAGAGAGGCTAGATCCGAGATATGGCTTGATGACAAGGCTTCATCACTAGGGATTTGGGGTTTTTGAGCTCAAAACCATCAATTTGGGGACAAACTAGATCTAGCAATACAATAACCAAGATGAAATCTTTATTACCAGAAAGGATGGCCAAAGAGGAGTATAATCTGGATCTACTTCTTCTTCCTTGAGTTCTTCTACCTTCTCCTTCTTCTTCTTGCTCAACAATGCACCAAGATTCCTTCACAAGGGCAAAAATCACTCACACACACTTCAAGGAGGCTAGGGTTTCGGGAATAAGTCTCTGAGAGGAGCTGGAGGCTGGGATGGGGGCTATAAGGACGTTTAAATAGGGTACAAACCCTAAGAATTAGGGTTTCATCCAGACTGGCAGACTCGCCGAGTCGGGAATGGACTCGTCGAGTCGCCCCACTAAGTCCACGTGCATTCCCGCTTCTACTCGACGAGTCGGGGCTACTGACTCGTCGAGTAACCCTAAGAAAGGAAATTCAATATTTAAATTACATACCAGGAATGGGGCGTTACAGCAACACTAAGGATAATGATCATGCTCCCACTAGCATAATAATTACATCCTTACTAAGCATAACACTTATGCTCCCATTAGCTTTGACATGTACTCAGAAAACAGCTGGACTTCTAGAAATCACTATTTATCGACTTTCTTTCCAAAGTTCATATTTCTGATACATGATGCTTCGATAAGTCTTTATCTAAGCTCATACACCTTTTAGAAAGCTCATATGTGCGTTTAAACTATTTCAGAACTTACAACAATAAGTTCCGAATGTTTAAACTTTTTTCCATTTCTCACAACTCGAACTATGAAGAGGGATGCCGTAATCATAATCGAATTTGAGAACGCAATTAACACAACTGCTTACTTTTTTAAAATCTACTTATTGGAAGTGTTTCCTCACAATCATTTTCATGTAGTGGGGAGAAACCTTAGCCACTTAGATTTTATGGTGTATGTGTTCCTATCCATGTGAACTTTTCATTACCATAATCACAAGACAAGGTTTGTGACAAATCCAACTCATATGGACAGAACTTGTTCAATCTTAATTTTTGTCACCTGGCAGCACAAGGGCCCTACCATGTCTTCCAAATTGTTCATCAACTCACCCATATAGATCAATGTGCTTTCATTAATCAAGGTGTTTTGCCTTTATGCAGTCGAATAAGAACTCGTATAACTCACATGCATAGTCGTCTCAACTGGAACGACACATAAACAAGAATATGTCAACACGATAGGTTACAAACCTCAAGTCGTGTGCTAGTGATAAACAATAGGTTTATTCTCGATTAGTTGTTGAAGCTATTCAAGATCATTAAGACTCTCACTGTCCTCTTGACATATTCAAGAGTTAGTGCGGGTTCTTATCAACACAAAACACTACACACCATTGGTCTTAGTTGGTCTTTGTCTTATCCAAGACATCACAACTTACCAATTTCAAATGTGCAAAAGTAAGAAACATTTCTACTCCACATTTGATGAGTGTTATAAACCTTCTTAAGATATGTCACTGAAGGAACAATCTTGGAGTATGACTCTAAGACTCGATTTTGGAACGAAGTATGATTCATCTTGTTGATTTAACCATTTCAGTAATATCCGATTCCTCTTCTTAGCCATACAAATGCACTAAGTTGTCCTGAGAGGATCAATTGTGATTTGGTTTTTCATAATCATTAAGATGTTCATAAAACACGATACTTAAATACTCTCCTTTCCTTTCAGATTGGAGAAAACTTTTATCTTTCTGCCTAATTGATTCTTCTTATTCGTTCTACTATACATTGAAACTTTTTTCAATGATTTAGAATTACACTTAATCTTGTAAGCATAACCATATTTACTAAACTTTTAGTAAATCATAACGAATAGTTTTATCGTTCTTTGTGGCGGATTTGACCGGCGCACAACAATGTGTACTAGATCTCCCAGTCCTTCACTTGAATCACATACATATGTGAACAAGTAATTAGTCTTAATTTTCCAAAGATGAAGGTTCTCATTCATCACACAATACCAGTCAAATGATTCCAAGTTTCTGTCCAATTGAAACTTGGGTGATGAGAATCTTTCCTTATTTGGTAAATTTCTAACACTACCACAAATAACATAACTAAGAATCACATCTATTTTTAATATTGCTATTAATAGAACATATGAACAACAATTTTCATAAATGCCATTGCAAGGAGAAATGAAATAAGATAAAATAAAAAATTTTCTTTTATTTATAAAAGTGCAGAAAAACTTGTCCTTACAATGCAATTACAAATGAAAACTATGTCACTAAATATTCCTAAACAATCTATCATAACTCCTAAGTAGCAGCTCAAAAATCCGATCATCGAACCATGCGAGTGAAATCCATCTCTTCGCGATCAGACTCAACTTACTCTTCCTTTAAGCTTCCTTTCTTTTCTTCGATCCTACAAAACATCAAAATGCTATCTTATCACATCATGTATTAAGAATCTACAAATAGGAACTTAATAGAGTTAGATAGTGGATTTACCTGAAGCAGAGTCATACTTCTTGACTCTCCCATCCTTGCGATCTTTCAGGTAAGTATGGAAGCTTGGCATCCAATGTCCTTTCTCTTGGCAATAGAAACAAACAGACTATTTTGGAATGGTACACGGGACAATCTCAGACATAGCCTTTCTCTTTACCATTTGGTCAAACGGTTTGACCTTGGCCGATCCCTTTCCATTGGGAAGAGAAAACCTTTCTGGACTTCCAATTTCGCCATTGTCAATGTCCATGGAAGTTTGGGAGATTTATATTCCAATCAAATTTGCTTGACCAGTGCGCCAAATCATTTCTGATTCAGCAGCAATTAACAAATAGGTTAGATCAATAAGGTTCACGTCGTGGTCTCCTATATAGTAGTCCTTAATGAACCTGCTATATGACTTAGGAAGTAATTGAAGAACCAAGTTAATAGCCAGCTTCCTTGAGACAACGACACCCAACATCCCTAGTCTATCAATGTCTGACTTCATCTCCAAGATGTGTGCACACACATACCTTCCATCTTGGTGTTTGCTTGCCAATAGGGCTTGAGTGACAATGAACCTTTCAAGTGGACGAACACGTGGGTTAGGGATAATTATTGTAGGAGGTGGAGGAAGTGAAGTATGATCTCTAGTTCCTTGATCGAAATGTGGAACATCATCTTTATGAGGGAAGCTTTTTCCAAAAGATTGGGGAAGACCATAGTTGTCAGAACTAGACATCTACAAGGGAGTAATTCAAGTTAGTCGATTTAATCTTTAATATAACACCCAAATGAAATATTAAGGCTAGGATCCAACACAATAATTCACAATTCGGAAAAGGGATGTCGTAATCCAGTTGTAAACTATTTGTTGGTAGGTAAATGACGATTTACCAATTCCACCACGAAAACGAAATTTTAAACGAATTAGGTTTTAAATGAAACTCCTAGATGTTTTGAGATTCAATGAACTTTTCAATGGCATGTTTAATCTCGATTATGCCCTTCAAGTTTGTGACTGGGATACCGAGGATCACAAACAAGGTGTGAATAACCATGCAAATTAGCTTGGTACTCTCGAAAACGTTTATCACGTAATCAATGTACCGGTTAACCACACACGCTCCATTGATCTATGATAATCTACGAGCTACCCATTGCCATCCTTCATTAGTCCCATATTGGTGTGCCCGTTAACCACACACGCTCCACTAATGACCAACAAGGTGCAATGTGCAATTTCATGGATTAGCACCAATATCACATTTTTTTCTAAAGTAACTAAGATTGGGAATTTATAAAAGCGTTTAGTTACTTTGTATTTCATTATACTTATTAATGAGAGTTTGTGTCCTATCCTACCCGTTCGGCTAACGACCCTCCACTGGTCAAGGGTGCGGTGGGTAAGAGTGGATACCCAATAGCGATCATTTTACAGACTGCTTCCTTAAACATCCCTTATAGACCAGCTTCGTGAATGAGGCCTACTAACGGTAAGACTGACATTTTACTTATACGTATATAATATATTAGACTTTTAATTTTATATACTATAAGGGTGTATTTTATATATTTAAAATATTAAGGTTTAATCTTTGAATAAATTAGACTTTTAATTTAATTAAACTTAAACCTATCTATAGACTTATTAATTGTCCTTTAACTAAAAACTTAATTAATTTATTAATACAATCCATGAGGGTGTATCTTAAACTATTAAAATACTAGGGTTTAGAATTTAAATATTTTCAAATTAAAACTTTTAATTAAATTTTAAATTCCAAAACTTGAGGGAAAATTTTGAAACTTTTCAAAACCTTTTAGATCAAATTTAAAATAATTAAATTAATCATATAATTTTATCTTTATCAAAAATTTGACGTAATCTATTTTATATGGTAAGATAATTCAAATCAAATTTTACAAATAACTAATATATCATATAATCTTGTAATTATTTTTCAAATTTGACAATTATCCTTCAATTAGATGAGGATATCAATTACCATATCATAAAATTCGAATTTTAATTAGTAAAACAACTTATGTAATTATCCAAATCTAATTTAGGCCAAAAATCTGGAAATAATCCTTCAGACCCGACACCACCTCGTGGTGACTTTTACCACCTCGTGGTGATCAGGCACAAAGCAAAAACGAAAATATTCCAGCTTTAAACAATTCACATTAGCATCACATATAACGGAAAAACGACCTAGGCTCTAATACCACTAATGGGTTTTGAGCACTACAACATTCCTATGGTGTACATGCAACCCTAATTCTTTGGATCTTGGTTTTTCTCAAGTTATATATGCAAATAATCATCCAAAGCATAAACCCTAAGTACTAGCATACCAATTTCGAAATTCATATGTAAAATAGGGTTTGGAACCTTACCACACTTGTTATGTAGCAATAACAAGATCACCTTGACCTTTGAAAGCTTAGTTCCCCAATTGTTGCACCTCTAATGGAGTCACAAACACCACGTAGCAATGGAGAATTATGAGAGAGAGGTTAGGGACTCCTAAAATCGGCTAGGGTTTCTTATGGGATCATAGGTGCCGATTTTTAGGAGCTAGGGGGTTTCTTTTATAGTTGAGGCTCTTAGGGTTTACAACTTGGAAACCCTAATTCCCCTTGCTTAGGCCCTAAGCAACATATGGACTTCCATTTGACAAGACATGGACGAAATCTTTATGGACTCTCATAGAGATTTCGTCCACCCTATATCAATAAGGTCCATGAGCCCAAACTACAACTATTACTGATTTACATAATCAGTACCCGTTAATTTAATCAGTCTCTTTTGATCACTAAATTAATTCCAAATGAATTTCTGATCAATATTATCTTATAATATATTAATAAATCACAATTAACCTCATTCACATAATTTATCCTATCAAATTTCTATGGTGAAGGCAACCCAAAAGGACCATGTTCATAATCAAATCAAGTACATACCAAAAATAGCTATGGGCTTAGACACCTAATCCAACAGTACTTTGGGGAACTCACTAAGCTTTGTGCTTATGGTTTATGTTTAAAATGTTTTCAGGTGCTTCTGGTTGAAAAGGAAGAGTCCGAGTTGATCACACTGCATCCCTTGGGGATTTATTCTGCATTGATTATTTATGATTTTACTCTGATGTTTTGAGAATAATTTTACTCTGATTGTCTTTTGGGTTAATGAATGAATGGTTTTCACTTACTAAAAATGAAAATTTTAATCGGTAGTTTTAGGACGTTACATGTTGGTATCAGAGCCTTGATTTGAGGGATTTGGGCACACTCTTGGGTGTGTCTAAACTCAAACTCAGTATTTCTAAGATCTTTTAAAAGAAAATGATTTTCTAAAAAGGTTTTATAAAGGAAAGGGATGCTATACGTGCAATCAGTCGAGCTCCAGTAAGTGTTTCCCAAAATACTCATACTTGTTGATATGTTGTATGTGTTATAGTATGATATGCATGCTAGAAGTTAGAATAAGGATCTGCTCAGTGTTGCATGTTAGAATGTCTGCTTAGGAGATATGCCTTTTATGCCTGATAGTGAGTAGGCTAAGGATACCTTCAGGAATTGCATGATAAAATGACCTGATTTGTGATGCCTTGTAGCCTAAGAGGAATTGGTTGCTATGTTAGATTTGGAATCTATGTTATTGGAATTGATTGCTATGTGTATGCTTTTAAAATTGTATACGATTAGGATCACATAGCCCTAGAAGGACTGACTTGGCCTTATTTCCTGTTCCTTGTCTAGTTGTTGGCTTAGGGTAGAATCATTCATTCGACAGTCTATGTGATCTCATTTTGTGTGTAATTTGCATACATAAGGCAAATAACAGTGCTGGTAGAAGTTTATAGCATCACAAAAGTAAGTTAGTTGGAGGATGCCTTTTTATGTTTTGTATCCTATAGAGTGTTACTACCCGAATGTTTCTTGATTTGTGCTTTGTGGCACCCATATGGATGTAAGCTAACTATTAAATGAATATGTTAAGTTACATGCTACAAAGGTTAAATAATTTTAGAATGATTGATTCGCCCCTATTGTGTAGCTCTCATGTGAGTATAACCGTTGTACGGTTGGGTCTTTTATTCGAAGGATTATTTAAGTTTTGTTGCATGTAATTGTGTTCTTGAAGTAGTAAGGTGATATTAGTAGGGGTTCTTCAGTAGCTGATGGCAGCGTGAGGTGGGAATCCTAAGAGAGCCTAGGAAGTGCCTTAGAGGAATTGGTGTGCTGCTTAGCGGTGTGTATTCATTTGAGAACATATATATGTTGTTGGATCGGATGGTAGTGGACATGAGTAGTTACTTAGAGGATCTAAAACAATTCTATAGGAAAGTACGGATAGGTGTGGAAGGTAGTATTGGGTCCGTACTACTGAAAGCACATGATCCGTACTCGAGTCGAGGAAAATTTTGGGGATTCTAAGGAGCTGGTTGAGGGTAGATTGTATGGTTTGGCACCATGATTCATTGCAATGTGTTCCCATCTTATTCGGTTTATCGGTTATGGTTGTTTAGACTGATGATAGGTCTGGTGATTACTTGGGCCTTAGTGGCCATCTCAGTTTGGGTTTGAATGGTATAGACATAGGTGAGTTAGTTGATTTTGAGGTCTCAAGGGCCTTGATCGAGGTAGTGCCAGTTAAGTCACGAGACTCAAGAAGGAAGCGATTGTGATGACCGGATCGAGGTTTGTAGCCGGAGGCTGAGTGAATGGCAGATGGATTGAGATGTCACTATCTACAACGAGGATTATGTTCTTCCAACTTTCTGTGTTTGAAGGAAAGAGAGAGCAGACATGATATTTTCAGAGTTGAGATGCAGACCCAGCATGGGGCTAGATGGTTGCGGTTTTAGCAGCAAGTATGGCAATATGGGAATGCACAAGAGGATTCTTGTGGTATAGTTTCCTTGAGATGAGATCAAGGGTCTGATTTCTTTGAATTTAGTTAGATCAGGTGCTAGTTTATTGTTCCAGGTGATCAAGGAAGGTGAATTAGGAACGACAACTTTTTTCGTCTCTGATGTATCTCGACAATGAGAAGGTTTCCCCTTGTATTTATGAATGATTCTCGTGACTAATTGATAGGAAAGGTGTGTGGTAGTCCAATGGTTTCTAGATAGAGAATCGATGTTATGAATGGACTGTTATAATTATTGCTTTGTGCATCTGCATGGGATTCTTGATGTTAGAGGCAGTTATGATTGGGTGGCTTCCGAGGTCTCCATCTGAGATTCAAAATCTCTTTGAGTTTGCTTGGTCTTTATTTGGAAGATCATATTGCGTTGTGTTATACATTCCAAGGGTTTGGGATGCTATGTATATGGTTGATCCGGTTTGAGATTTTGTTTGTTTGCAATGTCGGTTGGTGGTAGTTCGAACCCTAAGTGGGGGGAGAAATGGGTATTCTGCTTGGAGGATCATCGATCTGTTCGAGTTTATGTAACGTCCTAAAATAGTAATAATTTTTTTTCATTAAAGATCATTCAAAACATTCATTAATTGTTGGAATCCATACAAATCATAGCATCAAATCATCAGAGTACAAATTATTTCAAATGCGGAAACCGTGAGGGGAGGATGTTGTGTGATCACGTCGAGCCCTTCCTTTTGGAACTGGAAGTAACCATAAACAAAATTTGGAAGCATAACGCTTAATGAGTTCCCAAAGTACCAAAAACCACACATGCAAGAATATAAATGCTATGGGCCAAATCATAGTCTTTATGTTCAGTGTCGAGGGCCAAATATCGGTCTTCCATATAAATGCCAGGAGCCAAATCCTGGTCTTCCATATAACTGTCAGGGGCCTGATCCTGGTCTTTCATACAAATGCCAAGGGCCGAATCCTGGTCTTCCATATAATCATTGTTAGAGCCAGGATCCCAGAATTACATTCATGATCCTGATTATTATCATTTATTTTCTTAACATTTATTACAGTTGCAAGCCTCTTTATTTTTCTCACATGTGCAGAAATAGTCAGCTAAAGACCTATTCTTAATGAAGAATCATCTTGACCATGCAATATGCCCGAAATACCAAGTCAAATAACATCTATAAGTTGATCTCGGAGGATCCCAAAATTTCAGACTTCTTGTTAATAGTATTAGACTATAAATAACACTTGTATTACACACACAACAGACACAATTAGCTCAGTGACAATATCTACACTTACATTTTACACATTTATCTCTGTAATGACCATTTTTAATCAATAAAATTACTCAGGAAAGTGATCATTATCATCTCCCAAGGTTTTATGTCGGAGATCCTAGCAAGGATCAAGGGCTTTCCTTGTAAACCACTTGTGTTACTTTGATCATCATATTGTGTGCTTATTTTATCATGAACATCACAACCTCTCATACAATTTGGTTGAGTTCCACTCGTGTAATTTTTTACCAAAACAATTTGGCACCCACCGTGGGGCCGTGGTGTTCAAAATCTATTGAAAAATTATGTCTACACAATCAACCCTATCATTTTCCTCAGTTCCTCTCATTTCCTCCAAAAACCTTCCGCAACCTCCAACTGTAGTTGCCAAAAAGACTCCTGATGTGCCGAAGAAAAACACTCCTCCAGTCACTACCCTAGGATCCCAGGATCCTCCGATAGTAGTCTCCAACAACGAGATCTTTGCCATGATGAGGAGGCAGGAACAACATGTGACTCGGCAACAAGAGGATAACATGACAGTGCTCAAGGAAGTGGAAAGAATGAGCGATGAGATCCGCAAATCACAGGAAGCTGTACCCTCGATCCCGCAACCCAGGATCCTAAACTTCGATAGCGTAGGATACTCCGGAAATCGCAGGGAGATAGGATCCTCAACACCAACATCCGCTCCTGTCTGGGATGCGATTCCTGAAGAACGGGCTCACATGACCCAGGATCCCAATAAAACTTTCCTTATTCCTAATACTAATGATCCTAGTAACTTCGTCAATGATAATGCTTTTAACATTGGCTCTATGGACCTTGATGCAGGTTTAAGCCCAATCATGGCTAAGGAACTTCAACAATTAAGGCGAATGATATCGAGCGTGCCAGGAGTGCTCCAACCCATATCAGAAGTATCGCCCACAAGCCACAAGATCTCATGATTCGATCCAACAATAGTTGATACCGAAGTCCCAAAGCGCTTCCAAACCCCTAACATGAAGCCTTACGATGGGACTACAGATCCTAAGGAGCACGTGGCACAGTACTGGGAAAAGATGGAGATCATCCACATTCCCACACACTTAAAGGAAGCTTGCCTGTGCAAGGGTTTTGGTTCGACCCTCATAGGATTGGCTTTAAAATGGCTTCTTAACGTTCCTCCTTACTCTATTACTTCATTTTCTCACCTAGTCAAATTATTTAACAATCGATTTTCTTGTAGCAGAACATTCGAAAAGATCACTAGTGATCTTTATCGAGTGGTTCAGGATCCTAAGGAATCCATTAGGACTTTTGTGAACAAGTTTGGCAGGGAAGCTCTAAGTATCCCCAACATCGACATGGCAACTGCAGTTAAAGCCTTTAAAATGGGCTTAAAGAATGATTCTCCCTTCTATGAAGACCTCGTGATGACTCAATGTAAGAGGATGGACGAAGTCAGAAGCAGAGCACTAAGGTTCATAAGGCTCGAAGAAGACAAGGAGATCCAAAAGCGGAGAAACCTACCAAGCTCTTACGGTCACCCCAATAGAAAGGCCGAATCCTCGGCCCAAAGATCCTATAAGTCAAAACCTTATTCCAAACCTAACTAGCATAGGGTTAATGCCCTTGAAGATGAGGGAGAGGAAGAAGGTTTTCCTAAAATTACTGACTATTGTTTTTCTGTAGATATTTCAGGTGTAATATTTGCTATGCAAGATCTTGGAGACAAAGCAAGATGACCAAGGAAAGGAGAAAAATCAACCGCTTGGAAAGACAAGTCCAAATGATGTGCATACCATGAAGACTTTGGTCATATCACAGAGGATTGCATAGCTCTCAGGAAGGAGACCAGCTACCTCTTGGGCAAAGGATACCTCAAAGAAATCCTTGGAAGAAGAAAGGAGAGATCCAAAGAGAAAGACTAGGATCCTCAGAAGATCCTCGACAGACCAGGATCCCCTCCTGCTGACGCCAAGGTAATCAATGTGATCTACGGAGGATCTGACATTTGTGGTACCTCTTATTCTGCAAGAAAGAGGCACGCTAAGGTATCAAAACGGAGAAAGAAAAAGGACCACAGAAAAACATGTCAATCACATACGAGAAAGAGATCACCTTCAACGAAGCAGATAGAGAAGACATCTAGGATCCTCACCATGATAGATTGGAGATCACTCTCTACATCGCCAATCATTTTTCAGAAGGATCCTCGTCGATGGAGGATCCTCAGTCAACATTATACTCCTGGACGCATTAAAAAGAATGAACATCCTGGAGTCTGAAATAGTTAGAAGATCCTCAGTGTTGATTGGATTCAGCGGAAAAACCAAACACACCGTCGTCGAGATAAAGCTACTTATCTACATAGAGGTGGTAAACTCTATACAACGTTCTAGTGTGATTGATACATTATCCTGCTATAATGTTATACTAGGTAGACCATGGATCCACAAAATGAAGGCCGTTCCATTGATATATTATCAATGCATGAAGATGCCTACCCCATGGGGGGTAGTGAAGATCATAGGAGAGCAACAAGAATGTAAAGAATGCTACAAGACTTCAATGAAAGCCTCGACGATAACACGAAAAGCATAGCAATTAAAGCGGGGGGCACAAGACGTATTGGAAACAAGAGAACATGATATAAAAGAAGTGCCCCTAAACTTTGAGGATCCTGAAGCCAAAGTTCTCATAGGATCCTCAATGCCTAAACAAATCGAACATGATATAATAAAGTTCCTCAAATCTAGAAGAAAGACGTTTGCATGGAAGCATGAGGACATGACAAGTATAGACAAAAATATAATAACCCATAAACTTAACATTGATCCATCTTTCAGACCAAAACATCAAAAGAGAAGGAAATTCGCACCGGAGAGAAACCAAGTTATACAAGATGAAGCAAAAAAAACTTCTCAAAACTGGGATGATGAAGGAGGTGAAATCCCCAAGGTGGCTAGCTAATGTGGTCGTAGTACAAAAGAAGAATGGTAAGTGGAGAGTATGTGTAGATTACACGGATCTTAACAAGGCTTGTCCCAAGGATCCTTTCCCTCCACCACACATAGACTCCATGATAGATGCAATAGCGGGTCATGAATTATTAACATTCATGGATGCATCAGCGGGATTCCAACAGATACATATGGAACCATCTGACCAAGATGATACGTCGTTCATAACTCCAATAGATATCTATTGTTATACTGCCATGCTATTTGGTCTTAAGAATGCAGGTGCAACGTACCAAATGTTAGTCAACAAGATGTTCAAATAGAAACTGGGGGATACCATGGAAGTATACATCGATGACATGGTGGTCAAGTACAAGAAAGTTGAAGATCACCTCAAGGATCTTGAAGAAGCCTTCAACATACTGGAAGAATATAACTTGAAGCTAAATCCTTCTAAGTGCCACTTTGGGACGAGATCATGCAAGTTCCTTGGATACATGGTGACCAGAAGAGGAATTGAAGCAAGCCCGAAGAAAATCAAGGCCGTCCTCGATCTAAGATCACCATCATCGACAAAAGATATCCGAAGACTAACAGGAAGAGTGGCAGCCCTAAACAGGTTCATCTCAAGATCTTCAGAAATATGCAAGCCTTTCTATGACATTTTGAAGAAGAAGAAAATATTGAGTGGACCAAGGAACATGAAGATGCTTTCCACTAACTTAAAAAATATTTAAGTTCAACACCCATATTGGTAAAACCATTAGATGGGGAACCAGTTCTTCTCTACCTCTCGGTATCCTCAAATGTGGTGAGTGCAGTGTTGGCTAAGGATCTTAATGGGGAACAAAATCCTATCTACTATGTAAGTAAAAGTCTCATGGATCCTGAGACCCGACACTCCCACCTTAAAAAACTTATACTTGCATTAGTAACTGCTTCTACTAAATTAAGACACTATTTTGAAACATAGCCTATAACTGTAAGAACTAATTATCCCATTAAGAATGTTATGAGAAAACCATAAATGTCAGGAAGGATGGAAAAGTGGTCCGTGAAATTAAGCACATATGACATAAAGTATGAGCCAAGATCTGTATAAAGTCTCAAGCATTGGTGGACTTTGTGGCTGACTTTAGTGATGATCTACAAGTTGAGGTAGAAGTAGAAGCCAAACAACTTCTAGAAGAAGAAAACATGGGAAGATGGATACTATTCATAGATGGAGCATCAAACCAAAACAGGAACTGGCCTAGGGATCATACTAAAGTCGCCACAGGGGGACATCCTACCCCAAGCAATCATATGTGAGTTCATTGCAACCAACAACGAAGCATAATACGAGGAACTAATCATGGGATTACAGTTAGCTAAGGATCTTCGAATCAAGGATATTCAGGCATTCGTTGATTATTTATTATTGACTAACCATTTTAATGGATCCTATGCAGTAAAGGGAGAAAGATTAGCACTATACCTCCAGATCCTCAAAAACTTAGCCTCAGAATTCGAAGCATTTAGCCTAAACAAGGTTCCTAGATAAGAAAAAACTGAAGCAGATGCTTTAGCCAATCTGGCATCTTCTCTTAGGATCCCGTAGAAAACCAGGATCTCGATAACCCACGTGTTGATCCCTACAATCGAGGATTCTGCCAAGAGAATGAAGGATCCTAACGATCACGTGGAATATACTAACATCGCTACAATCGAAGATCAGTATCCTCTACTTCCTTATCAGGATCCTGACATCAAGGATCCTTCTCCAACCTCAAGATCCTGGATCCAACCCATTATGGAATACCTTCAGAATGACATGATCCCTAAAGAAGAAAAAAGCTACAGATCATTCAGAACAAGGGTCTCAAGGTTTGTTATAATCCAAGGTAAATTATACAAAAAATCTATGGCAGGTCCATATCTTAGATGCTTATAAGATCATGAAGCTGCAGAAGTTCTAAAGGATATACATGAAGGAGACTGCGACAACCACATTGGGGGCAAATCATTATGCTCCAAAGTGTTGAGGATGAGATACTACTGGCCAAACATGAAGAAAGACTCCTTTCATGCTAAAAAATGTGACGTTTGTCAAAGACATAGCAACATCCTGCATCAACTAGTAGAGCCTCTACATGCTATCATCTCCCATTGGCCATTCATGAAATGGGGATGGATATAGTGGGTAAACTGCTGGTGGCCCCTAGAGGAAAGGTCTTCATGCTAGTGATGACTGATTACTTCTCGAAATGGATAGAAGCCGAAGCTTTCGTCCAGGTAAGAGACAAAGAGGTAGTTTCCTTCATTAAACGCAATATCTTGACCAGGTTTGGGATCCCTTCCGAAATCATATGCGACAACGGATCCCAGTTCATAAGCAAAAGGACAAGAGACGTTTGCACGAGTTGGGGAATCAAGATGGTAATGTCCACTCCTGTTCACACTTAAGCCAACGGTCAATCAGAATCTAGCAACAAAATCATATTCAATAGCTTGAAGAGAAGGTTGGATAAAAAGAAAGGAAGATGGACAGAAGAACTTCCTTTCATTTTATGGGCAGATAGGACTACTTCCAAAGTGGCCACATGCGAAACTCCATATTCTTTGGTGTTTGGAGCAGAAACAATGATTCCCACTGAAGTGGTGATCCAAACAACAAGGTTCTTTCTTCAAAACCAAGAAAACAACGACAAGATCCTGGCCCAGGATCTTGATACTATAGATGAACTTAGGGATCTTGCCAAGATTCGCATCGCTGCTCACCAACAGAGGATCACCAAGGCATACAACAAAAATATAAATGTCAGAAGGTTCCACATACGAGACTTGGTACTGAGGAAAACATTCCAAAACACTAAGGATCCTAGTGCAGGTAAAGTGGCACCTAAATGGGAAGGACCATATCGCATAGATACTGAAGCAGGAAAGGGGGCATATTGGCTAACTACCCTCGATGGAGATGTCTTGCCAAGATCCTGGAATGCTATACATATTAAAGCTTATTTTATGTAAGTAAGATTAGTCTTTTTCCAACACACTTAAGGTACACATATTCTTTACCTTCCACTCTTTATTTTTATTACTATTTGCTCTCTTCAAATACCATTACTAACTTAAGCATCGTAGGGGTGTTAGCTAGAATAACGCCCACCCCTAGCTAATGTTCGTTGTGCAGGGACACTAGGATTCTGATACACAAGGATCCTGAAACGCACAAATCCCGAGGAAAAAGGATCCCGACATACATGGATCCTGACATAAAAGGATCTTGACGTTTCAAGACCCTGGCACTTGAAGGTCCCATAGCTATGACATTCTATAATTTTCAATACAACTAATAATAGAGACTGATCATCTCTCCTACGAATAAGGGTACTTAGTCCCCTCTAAGGTTTAAAGAGTTAATTACCTCTTTCATACGAGTTAAGGTTTCTACACCTCGCTTGGACGTATGTTATCTAACTATGGGATGTGAATAAGGGGATCATTTCATGTTGTAGTAACTTGGCAACCCTCTTATTTCTGAACATAAGTTAAGATCCTAAAAGTTAAAATCTAAGGTTTATAACATTTTCATGTTATCTTAAGTTGGGATCTTTGCCAGAAAATACACAAGGTTTATAACATTTTTATGTTATCTTAAGTTGGGATCTACCCCAGAAAATGCATAAGGTTTATAACTTTTCATGTTGGGATCTTCCCCAGGAGGTACCTAAGGTTTATAACATTTTCATGTTATCCCACAGTGGGGATTTTCCCCAATTATTTGATGAGGTTTGTCGCACTTACGTGTTACCTTAAAATGGGACTTCTCCAATGATTTACTAAATTTTATAGCGCTGACATGTAAATTAAGATTGGATTTCCCCTAAGGATTTTCAGGAATTGTGATACTAACGTATTACTTGAAGATGGGATATTCCCTAGAAAATATGCAGGATTGGTAGCATTATCATGTTGCAAAAGTTCCCTCAGCTATTTTCCAAGTTGGAGTCATTTCCAATCAATTCCTAAGGAGGGATCCTCCCTAAAAGTTTACTAAGTCAAAGACAATTAAGGATCATCCTTGACGAACAAGGATCCTTCCACGTACAAACCTTAGGATCCTATGGAACAAAAAGAATCTTAACTTTAGGTTTCTCCTAAATGTTACAAAGCCGGAGGATGATCAAGTTCTATCTATTCTTATTTCTCAAAAGTTGTCTTTCTTATGTGATGATTAAAGATTTATTATCCTAAATGTATCTTAACTATTTTGGGATCCTAAATGGACCACTAACTATTTTCAGGTTATTCGGATCCTGAGAGTTCCTACAAACCTTGAACTCCTTAAGATCCTGATTATAAGGATTCTCGGAGATCCTATTGCTACAACCACGCAATCAAGCATGCAAAGAAATATTAAACAACCATAGCATTAAGGGGATGCCCACCAACCCCACACACACCAAAAAGATAGTAATATTGCATTACATCCCTTAAAATGAAAAGCTACTTAAACCAAATTTTTTACAGGCCTAAAACATTAACTGGTTATCATCGCCCGTGATCTTCTCCATCTCGTCCACCTTTGACGGAGCCCTTCAGGATCCTGACTGATATTTACAAGCTTACCAGTCAATTTGGTGAGAGCTTCATGCCACCCCGCCAGGTCCTAGGATTCAACATTGGCCACGTCCTCAACTAATTTGATCTTGGTTTCCCAGACGGCCATAGCAGCACTGGACTTTGCCTCAACAATCACCTCCTCCATCTTCGCAGCATGATCTTCCTCTTTCTTAGCTTTCTCCTTGCTCAACCGCTCTACCCTCCTGAGAAGGTCCTCTTTGGTCTCCTTCCTTTCCTTCTCCCGCTCCATTAGGGCTCGCTCAGCCCCCTCAGCCCGAAACCTTAGATCGGCTACAGACTGGGAGGCATGAGCAGAAACTTGAAAAGGCATGGCATCAGTAAAAGCAAGTAAGATTAATAAGCTAAAATCACGCGAATACTTATGGCTTGGGAAAAGGAAAGCAACTTTTGAAGCGCCTCCTCGGCTCCGAGATTCTCCACGTTCAAATTTGTGGCTTCTGTGGTCTTCCTCTTCCGAGAGCCCGGGGTCTTCATAGTAAGATCAATCTGATATTTATTGAGAGGAAGAGGAAAGGCAATCTTTTCCTTCTTGACTACAATCGGGCCGCTATATATATCATCTTCGAGATCAGACAAACCAAATCAGACAAACCAAATCAGGATCCTTATCAATTCTAAATCATTACAGATAAAATACGAATTCTTACCGATAGCCATTGACGCAGTGGTGGAAGAACCTTCTTGGAGACTAGAGCAATAAAATTTGAAAGACCTATCGGCTATAGAAACAACGAGGAACTTCTCTATCTACTCGTCGGTATCCTCGGCAACCGGGATATGTTATTCAAACTTGAAAGTTGCAAAACATCAAACAAAATAATGAAATGTGAGTTCCAGGATCCTCATTACAAGGATAATTTATTCCTACCCTTTTTAACCCAGGTCTTCGGTAGGGAATCCCCACCAAGAATAGAATCACGTCTCACAAAGAAGTATTTTTCCTTCCAAGCTCCGTCATTGTGTTTTGTTTTCATAACAAGAGGAGATTTGTGGGATTTGACTCTGAGAAGAAAATGAGAACTTCCAAAGGTAGTAAGATCATACACATGAGCCAACTCAGCTAAACCTATGTTTTGGTCTGTGGACTGGTTCAATCTGTCGATCCAAAATAAGATTCTCCAAACAATAGGAATAGCCTGGATGTAGAAGATTTTAGTGACCTTGAAGAACTTGGAGATGATTCTGGAAAAGGGGTACTTCAAACCCAAAGGAAAGGGATATTCGGGGAAGCAAACCCAATAGGAGGAAACAAAATCAGGTTGATACTTCAGGTTAAAAGGTTTGAAAACAGCATCGTCGGAGAAAGCGTTGGCCGATTTCAATGACTCGATATCATCCTCATCAAAAGAATAGATCTCGTCATACGAAAAGATATTTTGATCGATAAAGTCATCTTCATAAGGATCGAAGATGGTCTTATGAGAAACGATCATTTTCTTGCCCATGGTTAGCGAAAAGAAAACTAAGGAGAAAAAGTGAGGAGTGTACCTTCGAAGATGACTGGTAAACCCTTGAAAGAGAGCTAAAAGACTCGGGGAAGAATAGCTCTAATCGATGGCCTCTATTTATTTTGATGGCAGAAGAGAGATGAAGGTCGATTTGACTGATTAATGATGGTTATCGAACGGATAAATTCTATCTGTTAGGGTTTAAAATTCAAATCCCTTATCACTTTTATCTTTTTTATTTTTTAAATTATCCCTTTAAAAAATTGATAAACAAACTTCAAAATATTTCGCAGGAATAATTTGGGGGCAATTGTTAGGGCCAGGATCCTAGAATTACATTAGGATCCTCAAACCTCAGGATCCTTAAACATACTTCAGGATCCTGATTATTATCATTTATTTTCTTAACATATATAACAGTTGTTTGCCTCTTTATTTTTCTCACATGTGCAGAAATAGTCAGCTAAAGACATATTATCAACGAAGAATCATCTTGACCATACAAAATACCTATAATACCAAGTCAAATAACGTCTATAAGCTGATCTTGGAGGATCCTGGAATTTTCGGATTTCTTGTTATTAGTATTAGACTATAAATAACACTTGTATTACACACATAACAGATACGATTAGCTCAGTGACAATATCTACACTTACATTTTACACATTCATCTCTGTAATAACCATTTTTAATCAATAAAAATACTCAGGTAGGTGATCATTATCACATCCAAAGGTTTTGTGTCGGAGATCCAAGCAAGGATCAAGGGCTTTCCTTGTAAACCACTTGTATTACTTTGATCATCATTTTGTGCTTATTTTATCGTGAACATCACAGCCTTCCATACAATTTGGTTGAGTTCCACTCGTGTATTTTTTGACCAAAACAATCATCACATAACATTCAAAATTCTACACCACAAACAATGGGTCGACATTGGTGCCTTCGACCCATGGATCTAGTGAGGAAACTTACCTCAACTGCTGAAAATCCTAGATAAACACTCGAGCTATTGGACTGGAGAAATTCATGTGCTAACTAAACAATAGAGACCCAATTAATATATGAGACATATCCCAAACTATAAACCTACAATGCTTTCCTGATGTCCAAGGTAAAATGGGCCAAGCTAGTCTTTAAATCCCAATAAAATCCTAGGCCCAAACCCAAGGATCATCCAAGGTCCAAAATGAGTCCATCATCTGAAGTGGCCCAACAACAAAAAAGTCCATGGTCTAGCCTAACTAGAAAACCCAACGATTATGGCCCAAAACACACCCTAAACTGGACTGGGTCGTACGCTCGGCGTACCAACTGGTACGCGCAACGTACTCAACCGAAGTGGGAGGATCACGGTTGGGATGCAGTACGCGCGGCGTATGCAACCCATGCAAAAATGTCTTAAAGCCTTAAGACCTAACGACCAAAACATAGATCTGAACCCACTAACACCCATAAGGCCATAAAGTTGCAACCTTTATGCCTTTGCATGGCTACCAGATGCCCAACACTAACAACCTAGCCTATATCACCCTTGTCTACACTCTAACTCTTGGATGGGAACAAATCAAGGTCTAAGCTTGCATCTTTATGACTTGAGATGCCTTAAAACGTCTGAAAAGCCACCTTGAAGGTTTAAGAGTACCTCATACTCATCAAGCCCTAAACTTTGGGGACAAAAAGAAAGAAAACAAGCATTAACAAAGATCTAAAGAAACACAAACCAAGTTTGTAGCTTTATACCTCCAAATAGTGCAAAATGAAGAGGAGATGTTGGATCCAAAGTCTTGAGGGAAAAACTTTCTCCTTGAAGATCCTTTTTCACAACCAAGGAAGCACACAATCACTCCAAAAAGCTCAAAATGCCCAAAATGAACTAGGGTTTGCAAAGAGGGTCGATCTTGGGATGGAGGCTGATGAAGGGGAAGGTCTTGGGGCCATAATGGGGTTTAAATAGTGCACAAACCTAATTATTAGGATTTTGGTCTGAACCACATACGTTCAGCGTATCGGAGTACAGGCAGCGTACTCGCACAGGACCTAGTACGATTAGCATACCAAGGCATACGCCCCGCGTACTCAAGCAACACAAAAAATCGAGGACTTGACATCGGGATCTACGGTTCGGGTATACGAGACTTTGGTTCTAGATTTGGTCAAGTCGGGGGTGCAGAGCAAGTTGCCATCGGGTGTATGTGCTCGGGAATGCATGAGTTGTCTTCGTGGTCGGAAGTTGTCGGAAAAGGAGCTCGTTGTAGCCAGTGGTTCCTTTCGGTAATGTCGATGAATAGAGCAAGAGGCATTTGGGTCGCCCAGGTTGAGAATCGGTTGTTGAGGGATTTGTCAGCTCGTTGTATAGATTGGTATCTATAGTCTAAGTTGGGTGGTTGTGGATCGGTAAATCTGCTTCATAGTTTGGCATATTTAGTTCCACATGGGTTTTGTTCAGTAGTGTATTGGATCATTGGATTACTTGTCAACACATTCTCTATCTTTGGTTTTTTCGTTCATAGTTAATAGTTGAGGTTAATCGAAAGTTTCGAGCTTTATCCATTGAAGTTCAATGGATGCGTCAACCTATTGTTAAAATATGTACATTTTACATTTTGTTTTATGGGTATGGGTACCCTAAATTGTTGGTTATGGAAGTATCGTTCATGGCGGGCTCGGGTTTGGTAGTCGTCCTTGGTTATTGGGAGTTCGGACGTTAGAGCGGTGTTGTTTTGTTTTTCATGTGTGTCTTTGGATCTTCACAGAATCCAATTTCGGCATATCATGTCGGCAGGGTTGGTATTTGGATTGATCTGACCAGGGTTTTAGCAGCATTTCCGAATAACTTTGGAACTTTTATCGAGCTAGTTATGTATTGTTGGAATCTGTTCAGTTTTAATCAGGGTGTGGGATCTTGTTTCAGTCATTAATGAGAATGTTTCTGTTAATAGTTGAGGTTCATCATTTTGTTAGGTCTGCTGGTACTTCACCCTTTGTGTAAGATTGTGAGGAAGAATGAATGCGGTAGATCTAGGGATTATTTATGGGTTCCCTTAAAGGTGGATATTGTGGTAGTTCATCAAGCATGGTCATGTGGAGGTATGTGAGCTGAATAAGATTGAAAAGGAGCACTTGGTTCAAATTATAGACATGGTTCTAATGTAGTTTATATCTTTTGAATTGGAACACGAGTACAACCACCTATCTCATTCTCTGGTTGTGTGCGGCCATGTTTTGGTATGATTTTGCATTGGTAACAGCCTATACCATGAAAGGAATTGTGTGTGATGGAAGGGTACGGCCCATATTGTGTTTGGTTAGTGTTGAGAGGGATGTTGATTGGGTCCTTGAAAGTCGATGGACTGATGGTTGTGTATCTTTAGGCCCCTGAGGTGCTGGTCTTGAGCCTTTTAGGCCAGTGATGGAATAACGACAAGATCGACATAGTACCGTGAGCTTATCGTTTTAGTGTTTAGAAGGTGTCACGATGTATCGTGAACTAGTGGCTTAATAATTCATATAGGAGGGACCCGGTAGTCATTTGATTGAGACTCTTAGGTCTCAGATCGTTAGTATTATTGGCATGTTTGGGTGTTAGCACATTGTTGGGAGTCGGGAGACTCGGTGACCAGCTGGTTTGGATCATGTGGACAATAACATTTTGTTGGGAGTATTAGTTGTGCATCAGAAGACTCTTGTTGAATGTTTGCAGTATGAACCCCGTTTGCTTGTAGGCTATCTATTAGGACTTGGTTACCAATGTTGGGTATCGGTTCTGATATCCGATTCATGAAGTTTATTATAAATGTCTTGAGTGATTTTTCAGGTAGATGTACACTTGAGCTAATGATGGATTCGGATGCAACGTGAGATTCTTGGATTGACCATCATTATGCTTGTAGGATCAGCGGGTTGGTGATGACTTGTCAGGAAGTCAAGTGTGTATTTAAGGTTTTGGAAACGATTTTCATATTTGGGGTTGGGTGAAATTCAAGATCAGGATGTTTTGAGTATTCTTTCTACATGTGTTGGTGGTGTTCCTAGTCAAGGAACTAGGGGTAGGTACGACGAATGGATGATCATCATACTAAGGGTACCGTTTCTAAAGTTTAGACTGATGGGTTCCCGGTTCTGGGAAGTATATTGATGGAGTAGGTGTGTGGTTGTAGTTTTGAGAGTTCCCGGTTTGAGTGGTTCTCATTGGAAGTTCGGTCTTGCAGTTAGGGAGAGAAAGATAGTTGTTGCGATTAGGTATTTTCAAGTTTTTGGGTTGTTTGTTGGCAGTTGTGGGTTTCCAAATGGTTTCTCGAGTTTACTTATAAGATGCCTTGATTTCGAAGTTATTAGAGGAAGCTTATGAAATATGTTGGCGTTTTTTCAGAGATCCTAACCAAGACGGATTTCGAGGACGAAATCCAGTTTAAGTGGGGGAGAGTTGTAACATCCTGTTTTGAAAAGTTTCTTATTTTGGGATTGTGGACAATAAATTCATAAAGTAAAGGATTTAGGCTTCAAGGGAAGAGGGTTTAGACCCTACTGGATGATGATAATATTGGTTATGTGATCTAAGCCCTTGGTTTCTATCTTGGAGTCAAAGGGTAAAATGGGAAAAATGATGTTACAAACTTCTTTCATGTATTAAGGATTTTAGTTAGGTGTGTTTTAAGTCAGATGTAATTATATAGAGTTGTGGTGCTCTTCAATGCCTTTCTGTGCATATAAAGAACGCCGAAAACGGAGTTGAAACGAAGTAGTTATAACTGTTTGAAGTTGGAGTGAAATTGGGTGAAAACCCGTCCTCACGAGGTGAAAGAAATGTGTCACAACGTGAGAGTCCTCACGATGTGAGAAGTATATTCTCACGATGTAAGGAATGTGCAGCCCAAGCCCATAATTATTGCAGGGCTTTCAAGGTATTTAAAGGTAAGGATTGATGTTTTAGGGTATTTTCTTAGCCTCCATCATATTTAGAACCCAATGGGAGAAACCCTAGCCTCCATTTTAAAGATTTGAGCCTCCCCTTTCATATCTCATCCATTTTTGGTGTTTTTGGACCAATTTCTTCATGCAAAATTGATCCTTGAAGCTTGGCAATTGAAGATCTCAACTTTCACCTACCTTCTAGACCTTTGTAAGTTATAAAGTTCCAAGCTTTATTACATTTCATCTTTGGATCTAAGTGTA
The DNA here is from genome assembly GCF_052849685.1 of Lactuca virosa. Taxonomy (NCBI): domain Eukaryota; kingdom Viridiplantae; phylum Streptophyta; class Magnoliopsida; order Asterales; family Asteraceae; genus Lactuca; species Lactuca virosa. Next base: position 114,029,830 of record NC_136431.1, on the reverse strand, counting down.
TTTGGTGTGTTTGGTCCATTTTAATGAGTTTTGAGTGAGAGTTGGGAATAAAGTTTGCGACTTTATTACTTTCCCAGGTCCTAAGAACATTGTATGTTTCAGATCTGGACTCCAACACCTTTTGATAAGTTTAGAATGTTTTCCTGGACCTCTTGGACTAGTAAAGCTTTGGTCTTTTGCATTCCTTTTAAGCCATGCAAGCTATCTTGGTCATTTGGGCCATTTTGGTGTATTAAAGTGTCACACCCCGCTAAAGCGGAAACGCAAGATATGACAACGATAAAGGTTTCATCGCAAAAGACAAAGATACATCACCATAGTAATAGTTAAAAGTTTACAACCCATAATTCAAACAAAACAAATACAAGTTTTCCAAAATGACATTGTTCAAAAGATAGCTTCATAAAATAACTTCCACATGATGGAGCATGCTCTATGATGATGAATCTTTATACCCACTTACTAATTATTTCCTGAAAAAGCATGTAAAACGAGGGTCAACTATGAAAATAGTTGGTGAGTTCACAAGTTTACAAAATCAAGATTTGGTATAAAACATTCCATAAATACAAGTACATTGCTATAATGAGAAACAAAGTTCATTTCTATAATGAGAAACAAAGTCCATTGCTATAATTAATAAATAAGTTTATATGTATATGAACAAACAACGAATTCACAACCAAGCCTATGACTGATGCCCTATCAATATCTATGCTTATCGTTCCATAGATGAATATGGTATCATGCACTCAAGCAATCGGGCGAGTGAGGAGTTGTCAATTCCTAATAGCGTTATTCATAATGACCATTAGCTCAAAGAGTTAATGGTTGGAGTAAAGTGGAAGGGACTTAAAACGATAAGGCCTCATGTTATAACAATAACATACACATACACAACAAAATATAGCAAAATATAGCAATCAAGTTTGATACAGTTCAATATAAATACATCAATCATAAATGGTTTCGACATGCTTTTCCACCCCAAAACATAAAAACCAAAAATAGGAGAAAGGTGTGAATACTCACAATGTTTCAAGTAGCTACAAGTGGTGCCTCGGAATACACCAATGCCTTACTACCGGGATCCTAGGACATCAAACACACGCTAGTGAGTTTCTATGTCGAAATCTAACGTTGATACACTAAATTCTACATACAGAGAAATGCCAAATTTTTGTTCTAATATTGGTTTAATATTAAATGGGTAACAATTTTTCTGAAATGGTGATATTTTATAACTAATGTGATTAAGATAATTTTGGATATTATTTTCCAGATTTTTGTAATATTAATTGAGGGTATTTCAACACATTTAAAGGTGTTTTAAACTCCTAAAAATCCAAAAATATTATCAAAAAGTTTCCAAAATTCATAAAATTTTACATTTTCGTTTCAAATATAGTACATGTCTTCCAGAAAATGTCCCTTGAATTTTGGATGTTATTAGCTATTTTTCCCAATTTCAAAGCCTTCATAACAACATAAATTCATGAAAAATAGCATTCAGAAGATAAAAATTCCCAAAATTTGTGTACTACTGTTATTAAATATACTTAATCTGAGAAAAATATAAAAATGAATTTCTAAATAGTTTAACCAAATTTTATGATTTTTGTGCATTTATTCTAACAAAAATGGAGAAAAATAGAAAACTGTTTCCAAAATTGCCCAAACTTTTCATAACACTGTTATTATACATATAGAAGCTGTGAAAAATATAAAAGATATTTTTCAATTAGTTTTTCTATTTTTCTTTGTTTTATATTCTTAAATAATCATTAATTGGTAAATAATTATCAAACAGTTAAAGTAAATTACCAAACTTTTTGAAAACTTTATTTACAGTGTACATAATCTGGGAAAAATACCAATAGCGATTTTTATATACTGTAATCCGATTTTGTGGATTTAAGTGTATTTAATCTTAGAAAATAGAAGAAAAATAGCATACCGAATAGAAAAATCATCCAAATTTTTGTTTAGAGTTCTAATATATTATAACGTCTTCTGGTAAGTTTTCATGAATTTTGGATGAGTAGAACTATTTTTCCCGTTATTAGTCCATTATAAATACAAAAAATTAGGGAAAATAGGTATGCATTATGAAAAATTCCGAAAATATTTTTCTGAGTATTCCACATGAGGTAGGATCTGCGAAAAATCTTAGATAGCTTTTTCACATTCCCTAAAGTGGTTTTATGATTTATTGAAATTAAACAAAAAGAAAATTCAAAACCATACCAAACAGTAACCAAAATCAATGAAACTTAATGAGAAGCAATCATTTACTTTAGTGGTCATCCAAGAATTTATATAGGATTTATAGACTTCAGAAAGTATTTTAATGATTTATGGCCTTGTTTTCTTGTAACAATTTTAATAAATTAAAGATATGATAAAAACTCTTGGGATTTTCCAGATCCTCATATCATCTTACTGGGAATCTGAGGAAATTTTATTTCGAACAGAAAAGGATATCTAGATTTTTTTTGAATAAAATCATTTACGTGCACTATTAACAATGTACTTTGATCATCAAGCTCTTTAACTTGATGTTCATCACATGCATCACGGTTTGAAGACCATGCATGGACATATTTTGTTCATAGTGATGTTTTTAAAGGAAAAACTTGAATGCATAAGGTAGATGAACCTTTAAAACTTGTAAAAATTTGTATTTTAGGGTTTGACATAGGTTTTGGTCGTTGGATTTCACCATTAAACAACATGCATGTTGTTCTTGGATGAAACCCTACCACCATCATCATCAAACTCAACATTCATGGATATGTTCAAGAATATTCATAAAGAATGGTGTAGAAGAAGGAGAAGTGCAAGAAAAACCTTTAAAACAAGAAAGAAAAGTGAAGGAAGATGAAGGATTTTCGTGATTACCTTGAAGAAACAACCCTAGAAGATGAAGATTTGAAGGTTGAGAGATTTTCTTGGCTGGAGAATTTCGTGGGTTTTGAGAGAGAAAGAGAGAGTTTGAGTGTGGTAAAGAGTGGAGTGAGTGAGTGAGAGATAGAGAGAGAGAGAGAGAGAGAGTGGAGGGGAAGTTGAAGTGTAAGAGAAGATAAAATGATTGAAATACTTGGGGAAAGAGTGTATTGGGATGTGGTGGACGATTTTTTTAGTATGAGATAGTCCTTCTCTCTCATAATTTAAATTTATAACTTTTCATTTCAATATTTTTATAAACTTCTAATTTTTATAAAATGCTCCTTTATTTAAATATTGATACATTAAATTCTATATTTCTAGCTCATAAAATATGATTTATGTTTAATAATTAAAATTTTCTATCTTTTATTATACCCCATAATTTAATTATTTAATTTGATATTAGGAGGTTCAAAACAAATCTTATAGAGTTTTTAGGTTTTAAAGTGTATAAATTTGGATTTTTGGGCTCTCTAGGGTTTTTGGAACATTAATAGATTTTTACCATCATATTGAAATGAAATTAGAAGATTTTAATTTATTTTTAGGGTTTTATACCCTTTTTCAATTGTAACAATTGTTTAGAGTTCGTTCTAATTCGGGTATTGGCATTTCCTACAGTAGCTAGACAACTTACTAGAATCGTAAGAGTCAAGTATATTAGTCCTAGATTTTAGTTGGATCCTAGGTTATACAAGATTGTGACCTAATTTCTATTACTAGGTCATGGCATGATGTGCATATATGGGTTATAAAAAGTTGCATGAGTCCGAGAATGACCTGAATTTGATAGTTGTCACAGTATCCCCCACTCAAAAGGAATTTCGTCCAGAAATTCATTCTATGTCATCATTTGTCATCGCATGGAAAAAGTTGTGGATATTTTTCTTCATGAAGTCCTTACGCTCCCAGGTGTACTCCGGCCCGCGTTTTGAGGTCCATCGAACTTTCACAATCGGGATCTTACCCCGCTTGAGTTGTTTCACCTCTCTGTCAAGGATTTCTATCGGCTCCTCAACGAATTTCAGTTTATCATTGATCTTGATTTCCTCCAGAGGTACTATCAATGCTTCGTCGGCTAAACATTTCTTAAGATTGGAGACGTGGAATGTGTTGTGAATGGTGCTTAACTCTTGGGGTAATAGGAGTTTATATGCCACCGGACCGATCCTTTCAATGATCTTAAAAGGGTCCAACATATCTTGGGCTTAGTTTTCCTTTCTTACCAACACATACAAGCCCTTTCCAAGGCGCCACCTTTAGAAGTACCTTGTCTCCGACTTGGAATTTTAAAGGTTTTCGACGATTGTCTGCATAACTTTTCTTACGATATCTGGTGGCTTTAAGCCTATCTCTTATGATAGCAATCCTGTCAGTTGTTTCCTGGATAAGGTCGAGTCTAGTCAATTGTCTATCTCCAATTTCTGTCCAACACAATGGAGAACGACACTTGCGTCCATACAATGCTTCATATGGAGCACATTAGATACTCGTGTGGTAAATGTTATTGTGGGAAAACTCAATTAGAGGCAAATGAGTATCCTATTTTCCTTTGAATTCAATGGCACACGCCCGTAGCATATCTTCCAAGGTTTGTATTGTTCTCTCCGTCTGCCCATCTGTCTGAGGGTGGTAAGTTGTGCTTAAATTTATCTGAGTTCCTAGAGCCTTTTGTCACATCCACCAAAATCGTGATGTGAAACGACTATCTCTATCAGAAATGATAGATAGAGGTACACGATGCAGAGAAACAAAGTTGTTGATGTAGACTTGGGCCAATTTTTCCATCTTGAAGTTTTCCCGAATAGGGAGAAAGTGAGCAGATTTTGTCAATCGATCCACTATGACCCAAATCGAATCATGACCTTTAGAAGTTATAGGAAGTTTGGTAACGAAATCCATGGATATTTGCTCCCATTTCCATTGTGGAATTTCAGGCTGTTCTAGTAAATCGGATGGTTTTTGATGTTCAGCTTTGACTATGGAGCATGTCAAACACTTCCCAACATACAAGGTGATATCCTTTTTTCATTCCAGGCCACCAATAGTACTCTTTAAGATCTTTGTACATCTTATCCGCTCCAGGGTGGATTGAGTATTTAGATCGATAAGACTCATCTAGTACTATGTCTCTCATATTATTAACCCTTGGAATCCAAACTATGTCCTTAAAATAACATACTCCGTCGGGTTTGGTTTCAAATCTCACTTCTAAACCATGTAAAGTTTCACCTGGAAGATTTTCCTTGATCAAGGCTTTCTCCTGGTCATCAATGATTTGAGATTTCAAGCTTGTCTGTATTACCATTCCTAAAGCCCTCACACGGGAAGGTTTCACTCTTTCTTTTCTGCTAAGAGCGTCGGCTATTATGTTAGCCTTGCCTGGGTGATATCGTATCTCACAGTCATAATCACTAAACAACTCTACCCATCTCCTATTTCACATGTTTAACATTTTCTAATCTAGGATATGCTGAAGGCTTTTGTGGTCGGTATAAATGATGCATTTGGTTCTATACAAATAATACCTCCATATCTTAAGAGCAAAAACTATTGCTCCTAGTTCTAGATCGTGGGTTGTATAATTCTTCTCATGCGGTTTGAGTTGTCTGGAAGCATACGCAATGACCTTATCTTTTTGCATTAACACACATCCTAAACCTTGATGAGACGCATCACAATACACTGCAAAGTTCTCTGATCCCTCTGGTAAGGCCAGAATTGGTGCATTGCATAGTTTGTTTTTCAGGATTTGGAAAGCTTCTTCGTGTTTCTCTTCCCAGAGAAATTTTCTGTCCTTTTGGGTTAAAGATGTTAATGGTTGAGCACTCCTTGAGAAATTCTCAATGAAGTGTCTGTAGTACCCAGCTAATCCTAGAAATTGTCGTATTTCCGTCGGGGTTTTGGGGGCTTCCCACTTCTTGATTGCCTCAATCTTAGCTGGATCTACATGAATTCCTTTTTCGCCGACCACATGGCTAAGGAAATGTACTTCCCGAATCCAAAATTCACACTTAGTGAATTTGGCATACAATTTCTGCTCCTTCAATAGCTCCAACATTAGCTTCAAATGTTGTTCATGATCTTCTTTGGTTTGTGAGTAAACAAGTATGTCATCAATAAATACGATTACGAACTTGTCTAGGTATGGTCTACAGACCATGTTCATCAAATCCATGAATACAACTAACGTGCTCATTAGTCCAAAAGGCATGACTAAGAACTCATAATGTCCATAACGGGTTCTAAACTCTGTTTTATGGATGTATTTGTTGGGTATAGGATGTTGCGTCATTGGGCTTATTATGTTTACTCCATTGTGACACGGTATTGGGCCTGTCCAGCCGTCTCATTAATTAGGGTTTATGTATTTATAGTGCATGCATGCATCGCAGATGGTTAATGTTTTTCTGGATATCTTTTGTAAACCCTAAACACGCCTCTACAGTAGTAGTTCTTAATCGAGCTCTTCTGAGGCTGTGAAGCTTAATCATTCAACTCATTTGAATCATTGTCGTGTTCTTATTTACATACTATTTTTGAATCTTGTCGATCTTAAAGGATTTCATCACAACAATTGGTATCAGAGCAGGAGACTGTGTAATTTATACGCATCTCTTCTGTTACAAGAAGCTACTATGGTTTCCGTTAACATTGGATCCTATTCAGTCATCATCTCTGTGTTCTTGACGCTGTGATCTCAATATTACCCTATATTTTTACACGTCTGATTCTTAAACATGTTACAAAGATCTTGTTGCAATGTCGCATGACGATTCTCAAATCAATTCCATCAGCAATATTGGGTCAACAACAAGGATTCCCATTCTCTTTCCCAACGAATATGAAGTCTGGGCACTTCACTTTGAAGATTATGTTCTAGGGTTAGATGATAATGGTTATTTGATCTGGCAAGCTATCACTGTTGGAGCCTTTGCTCACTTAGAAACAAAACGGGTGATTAAAACACAAATTGATTTCAATAGAATCCTTCTTGAAGTCAAGGATGTTCCTCAGGATGAGAGAGAAAAACTGCAAAGCAACATCAAAGCGATGAGAATCATTAGATTCGCATTACAGGCTGATACCTTTCGCCTTGTCAGTTGTTGTGATACATCCAAAGCTATATGGGAAAGGCTTGAAGAGCTCTATTCAACAGATGCAGATCTGGAGCATTCCACTCAAACGCTCCTGTTGTCTGAGTTTGGTGCTTTCGCACAAAAGAATGATGAAAATCTTAGTCAAACTTTCAATCGCTACAATCATCTTTTGAGCAGGATGACAAAACATGGCATTGGATGTGAACTCATCGATCAGAAGGTAATGTTCATGAACGAGTTAAGGTCTGAATGGATGGTTGTGGTATCAACGGTGAAAGCTCATGAGCAGTTTCAAAATTACACCTTAGCAAAGCTGGTAGGTATTCTAAAGTCGCATGAAAGCGAAGTGACTAAAGAAACGAAAGTTGTGTCAAGCATGGGTTCGTTGGTATTGGTTGCAAAAGGGAAGCAAATTGCTGAGGATGAAGATGAGGCTAATCTTTCTGACACTGAGCTCACAAATGAAGAGTTCGCTCTGATGGTATCGAATCCAAGGAGATTCGCAAAGAAGAAGTTTCCCTCCAAAAACCGAAACTGACAGGGAAGCTACAGTTCAGAAAAAGCGAAGGAGGAGAAAGTGAATAACTTCCAGAAGGAAGAAGAGAAGAAAGAGAAACAGCTTATTGGTGATTCAGGCTATGATTGCAACTATTGTCATGCCTAGAATCATTTGGCTAAAGAGTGCATGTTGAGGCGATTAAATGAGAAGAAAGAGGGAGAAGATGATGAGGCATACCATCTTCGCAAGCTTGAGGAAATCAAGCAAAAAAAGAAAGTTGATAAAGTGATGCCTGATTTGATTGTGCAGGGTAATAATGGTGATGATGAGTTTGGTGGAGTGGAGATATGGTCCACTGATTCAGAGGATGAAGAGGTTAAAAGACCCACTCACGGAAAGAGCTTTGTGGCGAATGAAGGTGATTCGCATATGGGAGGAAAATGCTTTGTGGTGACAAACGACGTGTCACAAATGAGAGGATATGCAACAGATGGAGGACAAGAAGAAGCGAATGGAAGAAAGGATGACGACTGCTTCACTGCGAAGCCTGTTCTTGCACAAATCAGTGAATGTGATCAGCTGATTAATAAGGTACATACCATTCTTGAATCTCTTAATGTTCTTATATCTAATTATGAAACTGATCTAAACGATTTAAAATTCACCTTTTCAAATATAAGTGAAAGTTTGAAACAAACTCGCCTGTCAAATGCTAACATAATCGATCAAATCAGAAGGGTGTCATCAAAGAGTGAGGAACGAAGGATATGGATAGAGAAGATAGAGTCCGAGCTTTCTAGGTCTAGGGATGAGTCCATTTATTTACAGCGAGACAATTTACAACTTTTAAAACAACGTAACATTTTTTGTTTGATTGCTAAAAGGCTTTATTTTAATATCACTCAATTGCATTTGAATTGTGAAATTGGTAAGAAAATTCATAAAATGATCTTGCCATTTTTGGAATTAAAAGAATATGAAATTGATGTTGATTGTTATCAATGTGAATCCATCGTCTCATCAGACGAAACTTCAGAAGCTTATAGAATTGGACTTGACAAAATTGAATCATATATTCAGTCCAAGGACCACAAGGACATGCTGAGACAGTTACTCGATGAAAATGACAGATTAAAGATCAAAACTGAAACTGTACAGAAATTTGATTCATTGAGTTCTAAATTGAGTTCAGACAATAAATTAAATGTTGATAATATTTCTGAATTTGATGAGGATGATGAGATAAGTGAAATATTTGTAGAAGATGAGGTTGACTGTTCACAATTCCTTAAAAACGAACCTGAAAAAGCGAAAACTCTTATTTCAGAAAATTCAGTTGAATTCGCACATATTTCTCAAAATAATCCAAAAGTTTTAAAGGAAGTTGCGAAAGTCTTTCCAAAGGTCCAAACGACACCTAACCAAGTCTTCGCAATTAATGGTGTTTCTAAATGTCAAACTGTTGAACTAGCACCCCTAGTCGAAGCTGATAACGCTAATGGGTGTGATGAGTACTTTTGGTCCGCCCCGATTGACAATGCAGACGAAACAGTAGGTCTATCTGAGAAGAGCTCATGAAGAGTTAAAGGAAGGTATGTAGCTGAACCTTTAAATAAGGTTAATACCACCTACGAAAAGGGAAGTTCCAGTGGAACCAAGGATAACCCCACTGATAACTCTTCAGTTCAAGAAAACACTCATGTATGAAAGACAAGGGCAAAAGCGAATGTTCATAAATCTGCTGAACAGTTCACAGCACAAAAACGTCAACGAAATGCAAGGTACAACAAAAATCTGCAGGAACGAAAGCAATTTTGGAAGTCAAGGAACCCTAACTTTGTTCGCCATGAAAAGCGTTTGAACCCTCAGACGAACGATGGATCAAATGCTAAAAGCAAAGAAGTCTCATCAAATGCAAATCCAAAAAGCTTATCATCTCGTAAGCCTTACAGCCCTCAGGATCAAACACACACGAGTCATCTCAGATCCTCTAGCTCCAAACCCACCTATCCTTTAAATCATAAGTCAGCTCCCAAGACCACCTTCGTTTCTAAACTCGGAGTTTCGCACTCTTCCACCTCCTCACCACATGATAAAGGAAATGCGAAGATTATTTCTATGTCTCACACTTCTTCTAGATCTAAGGAAAAAGAGAGAAAGTTTGTTAAATACCAAATAATAAACAAACAAAAAGAAAAACAAACTAACCCAAAAGAATCAAACCAGAAAGATAATCGTATCAAGGTTTTCACAATAAAGAAGAAAGACCAAACAACCTTAATAAAACGAACTTATATGATTGATCTCTCTATTGCATTTCCAGTTTCTGTAAAAGGCTCACGAGGACCCAAACACCTTTGGGTTCCTAAATCTGCTTAATTTTTGCAGATTGTTAATGACGAACAGTTTGACACTGAATGGTATATCGACAGTGACTGTTCGCGTCACATGACAGGAAGAAAGGAGGAGCTAAGAGAATACAGAGAACTGAAGAATGGCGGTCTTGTGAAGTTTGGTAATAATGCACTTGGGGAGATCAAAGGATATGGCATGATCACGAATGGCGAATTCTCAATTCGCAAAGTGGCATATGTTGAGGGACCGCAACACAACTTAATAAGTGTTTCGCAGTTGGTAGTGGGTACAGGTCTAAAGGTCTCGTTTGATGATGAAGGATCTGAAATTATCGAAAAGAAGACGAAATCAGTGATGCTTAAATCAAAACGTAAAGGCGAGATGTATCCATTGGACATCAATACGATACGAGGGAAACCTTCTATTTGTCTACTCACTAAGGCTGCAATAGACGATAGTTGGCTATGGCATAGGAGACTTTCGCACCTTAACTTCAAAGACATCAACAAGCTAGTTCTTGACGATCATGTGCAAGGTCTTCCTCTCTTGAAGTATGACAAGGATCATCTATGCGCCGCCTGTGAAATAGGAAAGCAAAACAGGAAAAGTCATCCAACTATAGTGAACACGAAGGTTATTGAGCCACTCGAACTACTCCACATTGATCTTTGTGGCCCATCTGCAATCGAAAGTATTGGTGGTAACAAATATATTCTCGTTATTGTAGATGATTTTTCTCGTTTCACTTGGGTGTTCTTTCTTAAACAGAAGTCTGAAGCAACTCCTAGGCTTAAAGATTTTATCAAGCAGATTGAGTTACAACTGCGAAAGGTGGTTCACAATGTTCGAAGCAACAATGGTTTGGAATTTAAGAAACGAGCATTCGATGCATTCCTTACTGATAAGGAAGTATCTCATAATTTTTCTGCCTCCTATACTCCACAGCAAAACGGGATCGTTGAAAGACGAAGTCGTTCGTTGTGTGAAGCAGCCAGGATCATGCTTTCGTTCGCATCATTGCCTCTTTACTTCTGGGCTGATGCTGTTGCCACAGCCTGCTTTACTCAAAACAAATCGCTTCTTAATAAAAGATCCGTTGTTACTCCCTATGAAATCATCAATAAACGAAAACCTAACGTCAAGTTCTTCCATGTTTTCGGTTCTAGGTGTTTCATTTTCAATTCAAAGGAACAACGAAACAAGTTTGACGAGAAGGCTGACGAAGGAATTTTTCTGGGATATTCGCTGACGTCGAAAGCATATAGGGTTCTAAACAAACAATCCAAAAGGATTGAAGAAACTTATTATGTCACATTCGATGATAATTACTTAAAGAAGACTCAAGCAAATGATAGTCAGGCAAAAGAGATCTTTCTTCAAACGAACCAAGTGACTGTTCCTTTGGCTAATCTTTATTAAGAATACATGCTTCTATTTGATGAACCTGAGAAAGCTATCACATCTGAAGCAAAGGCAGCTGATAACAAGGAAGTTGAATTGAAAAAGATAATAGATGATGCTGCAAAAGACATGCGAAGTCAGACATCAACTGCGAATCAGTTTCAAGACCCGGCACTACTTTCCAGGAGGAGAATTCTAACTCCAATGCAAGTCCTGAGGAGAAAACGAGTGATATATTCCAGGGGGAGGGTTCATCATCTTCTAGTTCACCTCTCCAGGGGGAGGATCCACCTTCAACGGTAGCACACGAAAGTCCAGTCGAGGAAGAAGACGTGAATCTAGTCTTTGAGACTCACTCATCATTCGAGGGGGAGAATACAGATGTGAATGATGATACAGACATTCAATTAGAATTCGAAGACGTGAATGTTGAACTGGATTCGTCCTATGATCCAAATTATCCTCCACTTGCCAAATGGACCAGGGATCACCCCAAAACTCAAGTCATTGGTGAATCTTCTGCAGGTGTTCTCACGAGATCTCAAATAAAAGCGAAACGAAGTGCATTATTTTCTAAAGTGGAATTATGCATGTTCAATTCTTTCATTTCCAAGGTTGAACCCAAAACTGTCAATACAGCTCTTGATCACTCCGATTGGGTACAAGCGATGCAAGATAAACTTAACGAGTTCGAGAGAAATAAGGTTTGGAGGTTAATTCCTACTCCACCAGATGCATCGGTTGTTCGTTTAAAATGGGTGTTTCGCAACAAAATGGAAAAAGAAGGAAATGTTATAAGGAACAAAGCGAGACTCGTGGTTAAGGGATATTGTCAGGAAGAAGGCATCGACTATGAAGAAACCTTCGCACCTGTTGCAAGGTTGGAATATGTTCGCATCTTCTTGGCATATGCAGCACACAAGAACTTTGAAGTATTTCAAATGGATGTTAAGTGTGCTTTCTTAAATGGAGAATTAGAAGAGACCGTATACGTGGAACAACCATCGAGTTTTGTAAACGACAAGTATCATGATCACTGCTATATATTGGACAAGGTAGTCTATGGTCTGAAGCAAGCTCCAAGAGCCTGGTATGAAACTCTTACTTGCTTCCTTAAAATGTCCAAATTTAAACAAGGTTCAGTTGATCCGACCTTCTTTCGCAAGAAAGAAGGTGACCACTTAATGATAGTCCAAATTTATGTTGATGACATCATCTTTGGCTCCACGAATCCTAGCTTAACAGCTGAATTCAGAAAGTTGATGGAAACTAAATTTGAGATGAGCTCTATGGGTCCAATTAACTTTTTCCTTGGATTGAATATAAGACAAGGACCAGAAGGCATTTTTATAAATCAGGAAGCATACACGAAGACCTTACTGACTAAGTTCGGCATGATGGGAGACTCCAAAGTGAAGGTTCCAATGGTCGTCGGAACGAAACTAACTCCATCTCTGGAAAAACCAGCTGCTGATATGACTCTCTATCGGCAAATGATAGGATCCTTAATGTATCTTACAGCTAGTAGACCAGATATTATGTTTTTCGTGTGTTATTGTGCCAGGTTTCAAGCTAATCCACGCGAACCTCATATGGTGGCAGCTAAGAATATCTTTAGATATCTGAAACGAACCTCTTCACTCGGTATATGGTATCCTGCGAAATCTGGTTTCTTTGTACAAGCATTTTCAGATGCTGATCTTGAAGGATGCAGGTTGGATAGAAAAAGCACAACAGGAGGATGCCAATTTCTTGATGGGAAACTTGTCAGTTGGCAGTCCAAAAAGCAAACATGTGTTTCGTTGTCAACAGCCGAAGCTGAGTACATTGCTGTTGCATCTTGTACTTCTCAGGTCATATGGATTCAGAGTCAATTGAGAGATTATGGCTTGAATATGAAACGAATCCCTCTCCATTGTGACTCTGAAAGCGCAATTTGCATCTGTCACAACCCAGTGCAACACTCAAAGACGAAACACATAGCACTGAGATATCATTTTATCAAGGATCATGTAGAGGACGGAAACGTTGAGATTCATTTCGTTTGATAAGCAGACCAATTGGCTGACATATTCACGAAAGCCTTGCCGAAAGCATCCTTTAATAGAATAATCCAAGGCCTAGGAATGAGGGAAGCTGAATTAGTTCCAAAACCACTTTTGCCTGCGAAGTAGCCCGTTCGCTTTTGGGTTACCTGTTCGCTTTCATTTTTATTTTTTTCGACAAGCGAAATAGAACGAGCGCTCGCTCTATTTCGTTTCCGATTTTTTCGGACACAAATTGAGACGAACGTTCGCCCTATCTCTCGCCTCATTTTTTTTAAAAGCGAACACTCATGGTCTGATCTTCTTGTATATTTTGTATATTTCGCTCGCTTCATTTTATTTTTCATTAAAGCTTTCAAAAATACAAAAATGTTTCCTTTGATTATGTTTTTCTTTTCCAAATCTAAAATAGAAAAATATTTTATTTATGTTTTGTTTCTTTCTTTTTCAGAAATTATCAAAATACAAAAATACTTTCTTTTCTTATTTTTCTTTGAGTACCATTGCAGGTTCCATTGCAAAAACGAATGATGGGGCATATATAATTTCCATATTTTTGAACTTGCTAAGTGTCCCTAGAAGCATGTTGTTGTATGTTGACCAAAGCCTTAACAGACTCAATGTGAAGCCTTAATGAACCGAATCTACCATTCGTTTCTTCCTAACTAGGCTGTTAAATTCACATTAGTCATGAGCTACCTTACTCTTCTCATCTTGGGTTAAGAGTTATCTGATTAGTCATATTCGCATAGTAGATGTACATTTACTTCTCTGGAGCCACCTTCACTTTTCTCCATTTGCCTTCATACCCCTAAATGTAACCCTTGAGACTCTCAGCAATACCACTGAGGTTTATGGTTACGAAACATCTGCGTTCATGATCTTAGCTTCGTTCACCACGAACTGAGTGAAAAATTAACCACCATTCAACACACATAAATGAATTGACGGTGAACAATTAAAAGTTCTAGTTTTCACCATGGAATTGACGTAACTCCACCTTTGTGGATTGTACCACGAAATCTCTTTTTCTTTTTGCATGATCTTTATGAATTGTTCTAACACCAAGACTTTTCTACCCATAAGATCCAGTTTTAATTTTTTTTTTTTTGAGATTTCATAGTTTCGCTTAGTCACTAAAATGATTCCAAGCCTACTTGTTCAACTGACTACACTGGTCACACGAGTACTTCATCCAACACTCGCACTTATATACAGTTCGTTGTTTGATTGGAGATTTAGCCACCTTTTCAGCCTAACTTTAAAAGATGCCTTTCATTGTTTCTTAACAAACAAATGATCGTACTTCAATGGGAAACCACACAAACACTTCTTCGTCTCTCTTGACTTAGAAGGAAGAGATTTGTGCCCGGGATCTACAGTTTCATGTCTTTGTTGACATCACTATAATCCCACTATTATAATTTGCTTTATTTCCTTATCTTTGGCACACTCTTGCACGAAGATCTTTATGATTTTCCAAAAGTCTAGTTCGTAACACTTATGGCATTTTTCAGTTTCACAGATTTGCTTTTAAATGCACTTATGAAAAGCGAAAGGTGCTACATATTCAAAAGAACACAAGGAAATTGCAACGTTGGGGATAAAAGTTGCTGACGCCGCAATTGAAGATAAGATTTTTGAAATAAAAGACACGTGGAATTTAAAACGGTTCCAATTCTCACGCCGCCTGATGTCACCTGACACCCTGTCAGCCGCAACAGTTGTCACATCCCACTTTTCTAGGCATCAAATCGAGGATCGTCACGCAATCGTCGCTTGGTTTCTCTCTTTCACTATAAATAGGGCTTTCAATCAACGATTCAACCTTTAACACTCTCAAAGATATTACGAACCCTAAACGACGGGTTTTCTCTCAATTGTTCATCTTCTTCTCCGACTTGCATCAATGGCTGACTCTTCCTCAATTCAAGAACAGTCTGCTCAGTCATCTCTCCTCTCTATCAAATAGAATCAAAACTTGATTCTCGACTTGGCTCCGTTCAAATACGACACGTTCATGTTGCCGATCATTGAATGTCTAAAGTACTCGCCTTTAGTCATTGCCCTAACCAAGTTCAAGTCTGTTCCGATGTCGCTAATGTCAAAAGCTTATTTTCTTCAGCGGCCTATGTCAAAGAGGAGGAAAGGATTACCTTTGAGATACTTAAGAATAAGACTTCACTCACGAAGGCTAGATTTTGCTCTCTTCTAGGGCTTGCTCATGACGATTCAATGGTCAACCCTGATTCGATCTCCACTGCTCAAATCTGCGACATGTTCTATCAGATGGGGGTACACAGATCCTATCCTGTCCATTACCAAGTTCAAGAAATCTAACCTTCCTCCACTGTGGAATGGTCTCTTTACCCTTCTCTTCAAGGCTTTTTCTGAAAGGGTAACTGGTTCAGATTGTGCAAGTAAGTCCTTCATGACGATCCTCTATGGCCTCTACCATGGGATCAACCTGGACTATGGTTTTATTCTATGCGCTCAACTGGTGCAAAGCACAAACTCTACTACTCGACACATCGAGATTTCCATGGGTCGATTTTGGACTATAGTAGTACAACGTGCAATCGCGAAGCTTAACATTCCAGTCATGGGAAATTTGTTGATGTCTTCGATTCCTACCTTTCACACTACCAAGATCATCGTTGCTGACAACTCCAAGTTTTCCTTTGTGGGTTCAATTCTTGAATCTATGTACAAATGTGTGTCGGGGGTAAGCAAACTCATTGGGGAATACAAGAAGCGTCCAGCCTCAGGACCCAGAGTCCTCACTCCTGAGATGCAACATACTCTTGATGAAGCTGATAAAATCAAGAAAGGCGGCAAACCAAAGCAATCGAAAGAGGGTCCTTCTACCCTAACTTTGCCTTCCAAAAAGCGAAAGACAAAAAGTGATTCGTCCACTCCTGCTCCCTCTTCTCCAAAACGAAAAAGAGTCAAGAAACAGGTTCGTAAGGTTCGCATTCCTTCCTCAACTTCATCTGAAAGCGAATCGAATGATGCAAATCAAGCCGAATCTGAGGATGATGTCAACCACAATGACCAGGAGGTAAATTTCAATGTTCCATCCCCTCCACCATTACCTACTTCCACATCTGTTCCTATTACAATTACACCTTGCCCACCTCTTGTTACTACTGAACCACCTACTTCTATTCCTCAACAACCACCTATTTTCACTGAAACCACTACCACTACCACCACAGGCGAACCTCCTGTTAATGTCAACGCATCTGATGTGGGGACAAAGACTTCAGGTTTTGCAACTACTTCTACCACATCTCCTATTTCACCTCAACCTAAACAGGGTTCTGACGACTTTCTTAGTGCTGAGGGACTTGACTTTGATACATTTCACTATAGTCCATTCTCGATTCAAGACGAGAGTGATGATGATGCCCTCTCATTCAAAGGCATCTCAAAGAACTGAACGCCAAGCTGGATACTCTTATCGCGTCTTCTAGTGGCTCCTCCAGCCAAGCATATTCTGAAGCAATAGTTAAGAGTATGCTTGATACTCTTGTAAAAGAGCATGCCGCCAATCTCGAAAAAGAAAACAAGGCAGTTGAAGACTCCACCCTTTCCAGACAACAAGAGAATGAAAAAGTCGATAAACTAATCTCAGAAACCAAGACCTTTATGACAGAGCTCCACACTGCGGATGAATCAAATGCTTCCAAAGCGAATGATGCGATTTCCAAACTCAGCACTTCGCTTCGCTCTGAACGGGAGAAACTAGAACAGCTACGTACATGTATCTCCAACGACAACACAACATTTCTCACTTCTGTTTCTTCTAGGCTCACTAAGTTCCAAGACGATTTGGCTGTTGAAAGTAAGATAATGGATGAACTTGCTCTTCTCACCACTCAACTCAGAGCTCAATCCATCAAGCTCAAGCACGCGAACAAAGAAATCGACGAGCTCAAGTCTGAGCGAGCAGTTATGAAAACATGCGTCGGAGATATCAATTCGCTTCTCTCCAATCTCCTTGAGGCACATGATTCCCTTCTGACAATTAGTGTTCGCAGACACTTAGCAGATAAGCTTCATCCTGTCTTCGCTCTTCTTAACAGACTTGAAGGTGTTTCTGAGGCCTCTGTCCCTCCGAAACAAGGGGGAGAAGTTAAAGCTACTAAGACTGGGGAAGCACCTAAAAACAAAAATGAACTGAAGGGTAATGTAGCTTCGGGTTCAAAAGGGAAAGATCCAATGGTCGATGTTGATGAAGAAGATGAAACCGAAGAAAATCAGCTAAAGCGAAAGGCTCGTGACCATGAGTTAAACAAAAATGCTCGCATTGCGAGAGAAGTTGAGGAGAAGGAAAGAAAAGAAAAAGAAACTCACGACACTTTGGAGAGCAGAAAAATGCTCTTTCCATTATGGACATTGGAACAATTGTTGCATGAGGCAGTTGAATTCCCGAGTGTTCACTGTTTGGAGCCAGTTACTTCTTTCGACCTGGCAAACACGAAGGATTCTCAGTTCGATATGCCAATAACACGAAGAGCCTTCGTTTTCCACTGCTTTGATACAACTGCAACAGTTCCCTCTCCAGATGCGAAAGTGGATAAAGCCTTAATTGACTTTTATCTCACTTATGGCAAACCTCAATATATGACCTGGAGTGCTCAGAAGTTAACAACAGTCAAAGTTACAGGGCCAATCGCTACAGGAGGCTTTGTGAATGTGAAGTTCAAGGCAACAAGAGGTTCAGAAAATGTTATGCATGAATTCACGCTTGCTGATCTGCCTAATCTTAATCCTCATGATTGAATTTTGTTGCTCAACCTCCTGCTGACTGAAGAGAAAAAATACGAACCCATTCTGGCTAATCTGAAGCGAATGTTGGTTTCGTATATATATGAAGTGGCAAAGCTTGACATCGAAATAGATAAACTTCTGAAGCGGAAGCCCACTGTCAATCCGATTGGAAAAGCAAGTGACATGAGCGAAATGTGTATGGGTAAGATTGATACAGCCCACACGACTGCGATGTTTCAGCATGGGACTGATGTTCCTGGGGCTTTCCAAAAGTGCCTCTTCGATTTACCCGATAAACACTTGTTCTCCACGGTCTGCTTAGAACACATTTTGGAGATCATTAATAAGTGTAGCTTGAATGATGTTGCTGTGAAGAAGAACTTTAGTGATATGATTCGGTGGTCTATCTTATTTTGTAGTACTTTGCTCGCTGTGATACCCAAGCTCTTAAAGACTATTAACAAGACTCAGCAGTGAAGCGTCTCTCGCCTCAATTGACGCAAAGGGGGGGATTGTTGGGTATAGGATGTTGCGTCATTGGGCTTATTATGTTTAGTCCATTGTGTACATGGTATTGGGCATGTCCAGCCGTCTCATTAATTAGGGTTTATGTATTTATAGTGCATGCATGCACCGTAGATGGTTAACGTTTTTTTGGATATCTTTTGTAAACCCTAAACACGTCTCTACAGTAGCAGTTCTTAATCGAGCTCTTCTGGGGCAGTGAAGCTTAACCATTCAACTCATTTGAATCATTGTCGTGTTCTTATTTACACACTGTTTTTGAATCTAGTCGATCTTAAAGGATTTCATCACAACAGTCTTCTTCGTGAACTTTTAGTTGATGATATCATGATCGTAGGTCGATCTTTGAAAAGTATGAAGCGCCCTGCAACTGATCGAACAAGTCATCAATTCGAGGGAGAGGATATCGATTCTTGATTGTCAACTTGTTCAGTTCTCTATAATCAATACACAGTCGGAATGACCCGTCTTTCTTTTTGACAAACAACACCGAGGCTCCCCAAGGTGAAGAGTTTGGTCGTATAAACCCCTTGTCTAGAAGTACTTAAAGTTGTCCAGACAATTCTTGCATCTCAGATGGCGCGAGGCAATATGGTGCTTTTGCTACTGGTGCCGCTCCGGGAATTAAGTCGATCTGAAATTCGACTTGTCTGTGTGGGGGTAGACCGGGTAATTCCTCCAGAAACACTTCGAGATAGTCTTGAACCGCCGGGATCTCTTTGATTTGCTTAGCTTCAGGTTCTCTTTTTACCACATGGGCCATGAATGCAATACAATCCTTCTTCAGGTTTTTATGAATCTTCATGCTTGACACAATGTTTAAACTTCTTCCTGGCTGCTCACCGTGTATGATAAGGGTTTCTTCATTGGGGAGAGGTTCCCTAATGACTTTCTCATAACAGCCAATGTCCGCTCTATTCTTGGATAACCAATCCATTCCTACTATTACATCAAAACTACCTAGCTCTATAGGAATTAGGTCAATGCTAAATAGTGTATCAGCTAAGTTCAAAGTACAACCTGGAATTATTTCATTAGCCCTAATTTCATACCCATCAGCAAGTTCAATAGCATAAGTATTCCTCATCTTTCTCGATTTCAAGTCAATTAATGGTCTAAATGTTAAAGAAACAAAACTCCTATCTGCTCCCGCATCGAATATTACTGATGCAAAGTGATTGTTTAGGAGGAACGTACATGTAATCACTTCAGGGTTTTGACAAGCTTCTTCTGCACCAATCACAAAGGCTACACCTCTTGGCCGCCCACCTTGATTTCCTTGGAAATTTTGCCTAGCCTGGTCTTGTCCGTTGTTACCAGGCCCCTTGTTTAGTTTGGTGCAAGCATTACGGAGGTGATCAGTACTCCCGCACTCGTAACATTCCCTTTTTCCATCCTTATCCAGCTTACAATACTTCGGGTAATGGCCTGTTTGGTTACATTTTTGGCACACAGGGCAAGCTCCCTTGTGACGGAAGTTACACTTATTGCACTTTGGATGCGGTCCTGTGTACTGCTTTCGCTCCTGAGTTTCCACGACTTTCTGTTCCTGAGTTTTCAATGGTTCTTGCTCATGGGCTCTTACCATAAAGTTTCTTGAGACTTTTTGCTTCCTCCATGACTTGCCTCTAGACTTCTTCTCTCCTTGATCTGTTGGCTTCCTCTTGCTACTAGAGTTTTCCTTTGTCGAGGCTCCCGTTCTTATCAAATCATTAGTTAGTCGATTTGCTAGACTTACTGCACTTTGAATGGTAGTTGGGTTAGCTGCAGTAACCATTCATCGAATCTCAGGCGCTAAACCCCAAAGGTAGCGGTCAATCCGTTTCTCCTCAGGAGTGACCATGTGAGGTACCAGTTTTGCTAGCTGATGAAATCGGACTGTGTACTTCTCTATTTGTGTTCCAACCATAGAATGGTTCCACAACTCAGATTTATGCTTCTGAATTTCATCCTTGGGACAATACTCCTCTATCAATAGCTTCTTCAGGTCTTCCCAAGTTAGCTGATATGCCGCTGCACGGCCTCGGGTTTGCCCTAGGGTATTCCACCAGGTCAATGCCCTATCCTAGAGTAGACAAGTTGCATACTCCACTTTGTTGTGTTCGAGGCATTTTCTAATGTGAAGGACCGACTCCATGCTGTCAATCCATTTCAACAACCCGACCGCACCTTCCTTTCCATGGAATTCCTTAGGTTTACAAGCCATAAAAGACTTGTAGCTGCATTCTCTTTCATTGCTTCCCTGATTTCCTCCTCTATTTCCTTGGTTAGAATTAAGACCTGCAGTTACTTGAGTAACAATGTTTGGGATTGCTGCCATGAGTTGTTGTGCTACCAATTGAGCAACATCGGGTGTTTCGTTCTGTAGGCGCCCGCGAGTAGGCCTTCCTGCCATGGTTCTAAGACACAAGAGAGAAAAAAAATACATATAAATATATAAAATAATGTATAATGTCTGATTCACTACCATTTTTAAAACCATATGTGTTGTCAAATTAACGGTTTGCATTATTACTATGCATATAGATTTGTGAAAAGAAAGAAAGAATAAAAATCTTTTTATTCAACAATTGACTAAATAAAATCTAGGGTTTGATCTCATAGTAAAGTTTTCAAACATAAAATTATCTTTTTCATGACCATACAAAATAGTTTTAATACCAAAACGATACATCATTCCCAAAATAAAGTTTTAATGTTTCTCCCACAAGACACCCAACATGGGTTTTCATTACATGATAAAATAAAATACTGAAATCAGAACCAAATACGAATCGCTATCCCAACAAGAAACATCCACATCATGATCAGTAACAGCCCTCCGAACACATAACATGCGGTCATCGCACGACCTGCCACTCGCCTGGCAGCTCTAGCAGTATCCTTAGCCTCCATCGCATGCTGAAACAGGATGCCCATTCCTGTCATCACCTCATCCAGAACCTCCTGACGCCCATCTATCACTGCATGACTCTGCCGTAGGTCCACTGTCATCCACTACATTCTTCGGGACTCCTCCGGGGTCATACCTGCCTGTCTGACAAGTATCCCAATGACTCGATGTAGTGGGGGGGCTCTCGGTCCTGTCATGTTAGGTCCTACCCTACTGGGTCCTGCTCCATCGAATGATACCCCCACAGGCCTAGAGACGTTCTTCCTTACAGTGTGTCGAATACGAGGCCCGGAGGGTGGCGGCTGTGGTAACACCGATGCAGGCGATGCCTCGCGTTGCCGACTCGGGGCGCTGTCGTTGCTGATCTCCACTGAGTCTCCCGTGTCTTCCGAGGGGTCTTCTTCCATAGAGGCGGGGGGATCACGTCGAGGGATAACGGTGACATAGCCGGACTCATCAGCCGAGGGGTAGCGCGAGAGGATGACGATATCGACATAGTGGACTGAGACATAGTTTTAATGAGTTATGAAATAAATAAATATGAATGCCTATAATATGCAATGCTTACACACACCAAAATTCACCTTTTAATTTTTGAAATAAAGTTTTCATGAAAATTTGGTTGAACATGTTCCCATTGTAATTAGCTCAAGCTTTGTATAAATTTTTCCTTAATTAAACATAGGTGATCAGGCTATGTTTAATTGAGGTCCAATAATACAACTCCCGACCTAATTACATTAGTAGTATGTTCGATGTTAAAGAAAATTTATACATTTTAGTTATAGGTTGTGTTTTCTTAAAATAAAACTGATGTTCTCTATAACTTTAGCTCTGATACCATTTTTGTCACACCCCGCTAAAGCGGAAACGCAAGATATGACATTGATAAAGGTTTCATTGGAAAAGATAAAGATACATCACCATAGTAATAGTTAAAATTTTACAACCCATAATTTAAACAAAACAAATACACGTTTTCCAAAATGACATTGTTCAAAAGATAGCTTCATAAAATAACTTCCACACAATGCAGCATGCTCTATGATGATGAATCTTTATACCCACTTACTAATTATGTCCTGAAAAATCTTGTAAAATAAGGGTCAACTATGAAAATAGTTGGTGAGTTCACAAGTTTACAAAATCAAGATTTGGTATAAAACTTTCCATAAATACAAGTACACTGCTATAATGAGAAACTAAATTCATTGCTATAATGAGAAACAAAGTTCATTGCTATAATTAATAAACAACTTTATATGTATATGAACAAACAATGAGTTCACAACCAACCCTATGACTGATGCCCTATCAATATCTATGCTTATCGTTCCATAGATGAATATGGTATCATGCACTCAAGCAATCGGGCGAGTGGGGAGTTGTCAATTCCTAATAGCGTTATTCATAATGACCATTAGCTCAAAGAGTTAATGGTTGGAGTAAAGTGGAAGGGACTTAAAACGATAAGGCCTCATGTTATAACAATAACATACACATACACAACAAAATATAGCAAAATATAGCAATCAAGTTTGATACAGTTCAATATAAATACATCAATCATAAATGGTTTCGACATGCTTTTCCACCCCAAAACATAAAAACTGAAAATAGGGGGAAGGTGTGAATACTCACAATGTTTCAAGTAGCTACAAGTGGTGCCTCAGAATACACCAATGCCTTACTACCGAGATCCTACGACATCAAACATACGCTAATGAGTTTCTATGTCGAAATCTAATGTTAATACACTAAATTCTACATACAGAGACATGCCAAATTTTTGTTATAATATTGGTTTTATACTAAATGGGTAACAATTTTTCTGAAATGGTGATATTTTATAACTAATGTGATTAAGATAATTTTGGGATATTATTTTCCAGATTTTTGTAATATTAATTGAGGGTATTTCAACACATTTAAAGGTGTTTTAAACTCCTAAAAATCCAAAAATATTATCAAAAAGTTTCCAAAATTCATAAAATTTTACATTTTCGTTTCAAATATAGTACATGTCTTCCAGAAAATTTCCCTTGAATTTTGCATGTTATTAGCTATTTTTCCCAATTTCAAAGCCTTCATAACAACATAAATTCATGAAAAATAGCATTCAGAATATAAAAATTCCCAAAATTTGTGTACTACTGTTATTAAATATACTTAATCTGAGAAAAATATAAAAATGGATTTCTAAAAAGTTTAACCAAATTTTATGATTTTTGTTTATTTATTCTATCAAAAATGGAGAAAAATAGAAAATTGTTTCCAAAATTTCCCAAGCTTTTCGTAACACTGTTATTATACATATAGAAGCTGTGAAAAGTATAAAAGATATTTTTCAATTAGTTTTGCTATTTTCCTTTGTTTTATTCTCTTAAATAATCATTAATTGGTGAATAATTATCAGACAGCTAAAGTAAATTACCAAAATTTTTGTAAACTTCATTTACAGTGTACATGATCTTGGAAAAATACCAATAGTGATTTTTATATACTGTAATCTGATTTTGTGGATTTAAGTGTATTTAATCTTAGAAAATAGAAGAAAAATAGCATACCGAATAGAAAAATAATCCAAATTTTTATTTAGAGTTCTAATATACTATAAGGTCGTCTGGTAAATTTTCATGAATTTTGGATGGGTAGAACTATTTTTCCCGTTATTAGTCCATTATAAATACAAACATCGGGGAAAATAGGTATGCATTATGAAATATTTCGAAAATATGTTTCTGAGTATTCCACATGAGGTAGGATCTGCCAAAAATCTTATATAGCCTTTTCACATTCCCTAAAGTGGTTTTATGATTTATTGGAATTAAACAAAAAGAAAATTCAAAACCATACCAAACAGTAACCAAAATCGATGAAACTTTATGAGATGCCATCATTTACTTTATGGGTCATCCACGAATTTATCTAGGATTTATAGACGTCAGAAATTATTTCAAATGATTTATGGCCTTGTTTTCTTGTAACAATTTTAATAAATTAAAGAAATGATAAAAACTCATGAGACTTTCCAGATCCTCATATCATCTTACTGGGAATCTGAGGAAATTTTATTTTGAACAGAAAAGGATATCTAGATTTTTTTTGAATAAAATCATTTACATGCACTATTAACAATGTACTTTGATCATCAAGCTCTTTAACTTGATGTTCATCACATGCATCACGGTTTGAAAACCATGCATGGACATATTTTGTTCATAATGATGTTTTCAAAGGAATAACTTGAATGCATAAGGTAGATGAACCTTTAAAACTTGTAAAAATCCATATTTTAGGGTTTGACATAGGTTTTGGTCTTTGGATTTCACCATTAAACAACATGCATGTTGTTCTTGGGTGAAACCCTACCACCATCATCATAAAACTCAACATTCATGGATATGTTCATGAATGTTCATAAAGAATGGTGTAGAAGAAAGAGAAGTGCAAGAAAAACCTTTAAAACAATAAAGAAAAGTGAAGGAAAATGAAGGATTTTCGTGATTACCTTGAAGAACAACCCTAGAAGATGAAGATTTGAAGGTTGAGAGATTTTCTTGGCTGGAGAATTTCGTGGGTTTTGAGAGAGAAAGAGAGAGTTTGAGTGTGGTAAAGAGTGGAGTGAGAGAAAGAGAGAGAGAAAGTGAAGGGGAAGTCGAAGTGTAAGAGAAAATAAAATGATTGAAAGACTTGGGGAAAGAGTGTATTGGGATGTGGTGGATGGTTTTTTTTTAGTATGAGAGAGGCCTTCTCTCTCATAATTTAAATTTATAACTTTTCATTTCATTATTTTTATAAACTTCCAATTTTTATAAAATGCTCCTTTATTTAAATATTGATACATTAAATTCTTTATTTCTAGCTCATAAAATATGATTTATGTTTGATAATTAAAATTTTCTATCTTTGATTATACCCCATAATTTAATTATTTAATTTGATATTAGGAGGTTCAAAACAAATCTTACAGAGTTTTTAGGTTTTAAAGTTTATAAATTTGGATTTTTGGGATCTTTAGGGTTTTTGGAACATTGTTAGATTTTTACCATCATACTGAAATGAAATTAGAATATTTTAATTTATTTTTAGGGGTTTATACCCTTTTTCAATTGTAACAATTGTTTAGAGTTCGTTCTAATTCGGGTATTGACATTTCCTATAGTAGCTAGACAACTTACTAGAATCGTAAGAGTCAAGTATATTAGTCCTAGATTTTAGTTGGATCCTAGTTTATACAAGATTGTGACCTAATTTCTATTACTAGGTCATGGCATGATGTGCATATATGGTTTATAAAAAGTTGCATGAGTCCGAGAATGACCTCAATTTGACAGTTGTCACATAAAGTTTAGATCTTGAAAGCTTGAGACATTATTATGGATAAAGTTGGAAACTTTATCCATCTAAACATCATGTTGATTAAGATCTGAATGTTGGAGACTTGAACTTAATGGATTTAGCTGAGAAAGATGCATTCTTTCTTGGTCCCTTTAAGACTTAAATACTAGATCTTGGTTGTTTGGATCGTCCTAATGGATAAAGTTGGAAATTTTATCTATTATGAAGCTATTTAGGATCTAGATCTAAGGTTATGGGTCTTGGTCTAAAGAGATTAAACACATAATGAAGATTTTAGCCTTCTGACCTGAAGTCACGACGTGACATATGATGTGTCACGACATGACGATGTACAAAATCACGATTGTTTTGTCATTGCATTATCACGACGTAACCAAGGAATGGTCAAGACGTGATGTTGACTTTGACTAAGCTGACCGTTGACTTTTTGACCAGTTTGACTTTTGGTCAAACTTGGGTAGAATGAAGTATCTGACTAAGGATTGGTCTCAATTTGGTTTTAGGAAGGTCTGTTATGATGCTAAGGTAGCTGTTGAGATTCTGTTGAGTAGTTCAGGTGAGTCTTCTCACTCTACTTGTGGGTCGAAGGCACCAATGTCGGCCCAATGGATTATGTTATTTAGTATGTTAGCTGTGTTTGTGATTCTTGCACGTATGATTGGAGTGTTGGATTGTTCCCGTTAACCTCAACGAAAAATGATACAAGAACGTTTCTTTTAAATTTACAAATTCACCCTTCGATCCAATAAAAAATGCAACAATTTCTTGAGATATTGAAGCTAAAAGTACCAATTACCCCCGAGTAATTGTTGTTTTTTACTTGTAAATTAAACCAAAAGGTTTACTTCACTACTTTTCTCATGATGAAAAGGGTAATTTAGACATTTGACGAAGTACTCAAATAATTCCCCATTGATACGGGTATAGATTCAAATTTTGTGATCCTCATAAAAGAGCTTTTGAGGCTTGTTCTTTTGTATTATAAGAGTCATTAAGTTACAAAAAAAAGCTCTAAAGCTTACATCATAAATTTAGTGCATCTACAATGTTAAATCTCATTTATTGGTTCAAAAGCTATCATGTCATCAATTTATAAACCTTTACATTTTGTAAACCAATCTTATTGGTCAAAAAACTGTCATGTCAGCCGTTTATAAACCTTTACACTTTACAGACCTATCTCCACAATCTATAAACCTTTTGAAGGTTTATAACCTCTATTGTTTACATTAAATTATTATTAAAACACATTTATACTTATTTATATTATGATCAAGTTAAAAAATCCTTTGTTATATGTGTTTAATGATGTATTTTTTTAAGAGGATCCATATATATATATATATATATATATATATATATATATATATATATATATATATATATATATATATATATATAAAGAGAGAGAGAGAGAGGGCTAGGTTCAAGTACTTTAATTAATTATTGTGCGGATATCATATGCTATGAGAATTACTAAGAGAATAAGTTGTTTAGCAATACGAATACGTTCAACCTTACAAAAATATCGTCATTTTCATGCATTATCGCTATTTTTTTTTTTTGTTGTTGTTCTCACACATCGTTTTTCACTCATTTTCATTCTGACAGAATACGACCCAATAAACATTCTGAAAAACATTCTGACAGAAATGCGAATAATAATAATAAGTGTATAATAACTTTATAGACGATTTAATTAGTGAGAATGTGTGTTAAGGACAATAGTTATGTAAGATTGAACGTATTTGTCTTAAAAATCAAGGAAACCAGTTTTCGACCATTGGATCTAAAATCAACGGTGATCATTTTTCTACACGTAATCCGTGTGAAACACTGTCAACCAATCAGAATAAAGAGTTCTCAAACACACATAGAAACGGATATAGAGAAGCACATTGTTGCCCTAATTTACACCTCACCCTAATCTTTCATCGCTTCTCATCATTCCGCCGTTCTACACATTTACTCTAAAACTCCTCCTCTTTTCGGAAGCCATTGAAGCCACATAGGGGGTGTTTGACTTATCTTTTTGGGAGGCAAAAGTCATTTTGTCAAAAGTTACAAAAAGTCAGGATTTCCTGACTTTTCCAAAAAGTCACTTTTCCTTATATCAAAAATTCAAAAGTTGCTTTTAAAATGCTTTTACCAAACATCTTTTGCATTTTACCAAACACCCCCATAATTCTACAACACCGCCACCGGTAAACATCACCACTATACTCTACATCACCGCCAACGATTAACGACGCCACCTAAATCTCGCTCAAAAACCTCACCATTCCTCACGACTGTCGTTACACCCATCGACTTACGAATATGGAACCCCATCTGCGAATCGGTAGTCAAAATCTCTTTCCTTATGTCATGTGTGTTAACCGATTTTTGTGTAGGTTTCGATTTCATGTGCTAGAGCTCAAATAATCTTGAAGTAGAGAAAGGTTGGGTTTTTTTAGTTTGTTTGATTTTTGGTTTTCTTCTCAAGACTGTAGACCGCACCATGTTTTTTTCAGGTCCAAAGTTCTGGAACATGATGAATGAGCCTCCGATTTTTCTTGGTGTTTTAGAATTTCAAGAGGTTATATTTCTGTTTATCGCATCTTTTTTTGTTGAACTAACCATTTCAGCCTATGTTATTTTTAATTATTTATTTTTTTCTATCACATTCCTTACAGGTTCGATTTCGCACATAAGAAATACTGATTTTGTGATTTTATTCTGTTGTATATTTGAATTGCTAACAGATCAAGCAGGAATGAAGATAAAGGTAAAGATTAAAAAAATATAAATATTGAGGTTATGACAAAGTTGAAAAGTCAAATGATGATGTCAGATATGAGATGTTGGAGGCAGGTGATGTTGTAGAAGTTATATTTTGATAGCATGTGTGTTATTAACTGTGTGCTTTTAACCGTGTATGTGTGTGTTCAACTGATGAAGTATTTGGTTTTAAAAAATAGTAATAGCTGTCTTCATGGGTTTCAGATCTGTTGTAGTGGGAAGGTCTTCATCTTCGAATGAGAAAAAAATTTCAGATGAAGAAGGGAATTTGGATCTGTTTGAAAAAGGGTTTTCAGATTTTCCTATAGTTATCTACATTATTTTATCATCTTAAAACGTAGTTTTTCATATGTTGTTTGTTGTTATATTTGTTTCATTTAATGCCTTAATCTGGTGTTTTATTTGGTTTTCTTAGATTTTGAGTTTTCTGTATTTTGTTTATTTTTCAGGTTTTGATGATTGATTATTTTAAAGTCCATAGAATGAAGAATAGTACCGTGTTTTGTTGTTGATTTCTAGAAAAAAAAAGTGAAGGTGATGTTTGAGTTTCAAATGATGACGGTAAAGATTTGCATTTGTGTTGTATTTTAGCAAGCCAAATGCATTTTGGTTTCTGAATGTTTTTATATTTGCAGATTTTTGAGCATTTTTTTTGTCTTCAACCTTGTCAATCTGAATCCCATGTGCAAGAGAGGGATTAGTTTTATGTGATTTCCATAACAGAGCAAAGGATTTCGTGGATTTTATTTGTATGTCTTAATCTGTTCAGACTATTATCTTTTCTTCCAAATGTTCTACAGAAAACGATATATTCAAAAAAGGTTCAAGGTTTTTGCGATTTTTAGTTTTCTGAAACCGTGCTTAACTTTTAATTTGAAAGCTGAAGTTTCCTTTGAAAGTGAGAGAAAAACATTTTCATTCTTGATAAATTTTAATTGAAAGTAGAAGTGATTTAGTTATTTTTTTTTAGAAAAAGAAATTACAGTTTATTTGAAAGTTCCATTGAAAGTATGGTGTTGTATATATTTTTTTCGAAAGAGGTATGGGGTTGTATATTGATGATGTTATCAAGTGTTTTATTATTTGGATACATGATTTCCATCTAAAATCCATATCCAAGTAAGATTTCCATATGATGTTATGTATGCACTGTGTGATTTGTTTCAGAAACGTGTGTAAGTGAGAAGCATATGTAGAAAATGTGTTTAAATAAGAGTCTTAACAATATTTTCAGTAAACATAAATGAGAAATATCATACATTTTTATGTGTCTTAAAAACATTTTCAGAAGATATAACTGAAAAAAAATCAATAACAGGAAAAACGTGATTAGGTTTGGTTTGTCTCGAAAACAGAAAATGTAAATACTGAAAATGACTTTTTAAAAGGCATTAAAAGCTAAGGTTTTGAAGGCAAGAATATGTTATTTTAAAACCTAAAAATTCCATTTTAAAGGTTAAATACTTGGACCTTTTAAGTCAAAATTCTGCTATCAAGAATCTTTAAATCGATGTTTATATCACTTGAAAAAAAGCTATTGGGAGGACTTTCAACAGATGTCAACAATTGTAAAGCGCCTTCCTATTTCAATTTTTAGTGACTACGTAAATGTTTGTGTGATCAATAGTGTAAACTATTTTTATGATAAAATTGTCCTTCATCGCATCATATCATCATTTCCTTAACGAGCCTAACCGACAACTGCGAGCCAAGAAACAAAGAAGAAAAGAAGGTGATGGAGTTTTAGTTTGAATTTTTTGTGGCTGATGGCATAAACACACGAAAAGATGAAGGAATTGGGGACAATAAAAAATTAAAAAGCATGTTGGCTTATATGTACTCATTTCTTATGGGCTAATTTATTTTGTGGGCTACTAATCATTTTGATTATTGTTTGTCATTTATAAAAGTAAATCAAACTTGAAAAATAAATGACATTTTGTTATGCTATGAAAATAATATTAGTAAATATGGATAATATTTTATGTTACACTATATGAATAAAAAGAGTTAACATGGGACACCTTGTATTATTAATATAAATATTTTGAATACATAAGAGTACATTCGAGCTATTCAAAACTAGAAGTTATATCGTACGTGTTAAAAAGTTATATTGTACATGTTAAAATACAAATCAAATAATGGGGATTTAATAATCTATGAGAATTGGATTCAATTGGATTGCGGCTGAGAAGAGGTAGATGAAAAACAAAAAAGATTACATGGTGAGTTTAGCGATGACTAGAATATTTAAACGAATGTGTCAATGATTTTTTTTTGGCTAATAACTGGCTTAACAAATAATTAGTTATTTGATATTAAAATGAAAACGAACTTATTTCTACATGTTATCGAACAAACTAAAAATGGAAACTAGATGTCAAAAGGACAAATCACGATCAACAAACTATATTTTGTAATAAATAAATAAATGACGTGTTTATATGGAACATTGACCAAAAAACATCCAACATACAACATGTTTATAAAGTAAATTAGTTGTCGAATAGATATTATTCGCCAACTGTTAAAATAAACTATTCGTCGGATGTTGAAAAGAATCTAATAACCGGATGTCGTATTTTCAACCCATGTTTTTTTATCCCGAAACAACCAACGGAAAAACATTAATCGTCGAAAGAAACTATCCCCGCGTCGCCGCATTGCGCGGGTATCCTACTAGTATATATATATATATATATATATATATATATATATATATATATATATATATATATATATATATATATATATATATATATATATATATATATATATAAAAGCCTTTTTTATCTTGTGCCTCTAAAATCATATTTGGAGGGTTCCTAGGATGCCACGTAACCTGTTTTTTTTTTTTTTTGAAAGACGCCATGGACACCCTAAGTTGATTCACACCGCCTCGTGGATATGTTTATCGATTTATCAGCGAGAATTTTTTTTCCTTGGAGCGAAGCGTTCTAATGGTTTGGAACCGGTAGAACGCTTTGAAGAGACACACCTTTTTATTTGAGACGTTGGTTGGATTCATATTCCGTTCAATATTCCCGCCTATAAAATGCAGATACATCTCAAGTTTTGAGTCTATCGGTTCCATACGCTTTTTTTTTCCGATAACGTTCTATTCTTGGTGACACGTTCTCCCACTCCTGGGTATACGACCATCGTTCCTCATCTGTAAGTCAATTTCATGTTCCATTTTGAATGATTATTTGTTTTTTAATAAACATTTGTAATTTGTAATTACAGAGAGAAAAAAAGATGGAAGCATGCTCAACGTTGCTCAACGTTTCCCTCTAACTAGCCAGTGCGTTAATTTGTTTTCTCTTTATTTTATTTTATTTTTCTATTTTTTTTTGCACGATTTTCGCAACAAGGATTCAAATCGTGCGTAAGAGCTTCCTGATTCACTTGTGAGCCAATAACAACCAACTCCATAGGCTAATTTGGGCGAGTCTACCTTCCCAATCTTCAAGTATTATCTGGTCCAATGCCCTCATATTATCTTGTAACGCCGTAAATTTTCAAACAGATTTTTCATTTTAAAACCACATACTTTTCATAACAAATTGTATAAAATCTCGTTTATTCAAATTACAGAGCACAACTCCATTAATAATCCAGGATCCTCAAAATATAACTCTTTCTCTGGTGTGTACAATCAAGCGGGTGCCGTCCCGCGATCTCGAGAAAACCTGAAACACAAAACACATAACACGGTAAGCACAAAGCTTAGTGAGTTCCCCAAAATACCACATACAACACATACGCCACTCGAGGCTACAGTACGACCCCCCGGTCGATGTGTCTCAGCGGAACCCTCCAGTCCCGTAGCTCGTTGGACCCTCTGGTCCGGTCATAGCTCGTTGGACCCTTCGGTCCGATCTGTATCGTTGGACCCTTCGGTCCGGTCTATATCGTTAGACCCTCCGGTCCGGTCTATACAACACATAGCATTCATATATCACAATGCACATAATCTCATACATACACATAGCACACAAGACCCTCCGGTCTACACATAGATACCCCTCTAGGTAATGTATAGTGAGAAGACTCACCTCGGATGAAGAACAGCTCCTATAATCACTGCTGCTACGCATCGGACTCTAACTCTGCGCCAAACCCACAATAATCTCAATTAGGAGCTAAGTCCAACCTCTCACTTATTGGGTCTAAAGATGGACCACCTATCCGCCCATTAATGCCCTAACTCCATTGGGCCCACCAAGGCCCAATAATAAATGGGCCCTCACACGGCCCAAAGCACATACATACACTTCTCTAGTCCAAGACTCTATTACATGAGGTCCAAACTCCCGGCCCAACACTCAAGGCCCAACAAAATGCTTAGCCCAAAAACCCCCAGAAGGAGTTACGTGGGGCGTACCCCCCCTGGTACGCTCAGCGTACCCAAACACTCAAGGAACTGATCGGGGACCTCAACCCAGTACGCGGGGCATACTGGAATTACGCTGCGTGTACCATCAGGCTTGCTTAATCCATTTTCTGGGTCTTAACCCGTTAAGACCTTAGCTCAACTCTTGGATCTGGACTTCCTAACATCTCTTACTCCATAAAGTTAATAACTTTAAGCCTTTGCATGGCTGATAAGGCCACAACACATGAAAACTCTTGCTTTCTTAACCCAAAGTGCTCATAACTCATGCATGGGTAGATTCACACGATCAAGGCCTTATTTTTATGGTTCTCCACCACAAGAAACACTTAAAAGGACAGGTTATTAAGCTCTGGAGTGCATCAACTCATAAAGCCTCAAGCTTGGGACCAAAAACCCTAAAATTGGTCCAAGAAGCACACAACCATAACAACAAGGAAAGTTCTGAGCTTTTTACCTCCAAGTGAAGCTTCTCCCTCTGTAGAACTCAGACCCAAGCTTGCACTCCAACTTCTAGCCTTCACAAGAATCTCCTTTTCTTCTTTACTAACACACAAAGGCACTTTAGCTCCAAAAACACTCACACAAGCTTAGAACGAAGGTTGGCTCTCTTTTAGGGTTTCACTCACTCAAATGGTGGCTGAGGATAAGGCCATAACATTCTTTATATAGGGCTCAAGTCTAAGTTAGGGTTTTGCATCTGGGCCGGTTACGCCCAGCGTAACTTTAGTACGCCCAACGTACTTCATGGAGTCTGCGTTTATTAAAAGTGAATGAGTACGCGCAGCGTACTCTTCAGTACGCCCATCATACTCCTTTGCAACATTTCCATAAAGGGGCTTCTTTTGACAATTTGGAGAAGAGGAAGGGTTAAACAGATATACCCAAATTCCCGGATGTTACAATTCTCCCCCACTTGAATTAGATTTCGCCCTCCAAATCGCTCCTTACCATACATAGATCGAACCCAACTACCCACGATGCACTAGCGAAGGTCCTTAAACCATACAACAATCGCTTCCACATATACTCGATCCCACCAGGGTCTCCTGACCTAAAAGGGCAGACCCAATTGTCGCTGCGGTACTCAATCTGAATCTTCAAAGCTTGAAAACTCTTGCGTTCTATCTCCTGGCCAGATCACACTCGAATCATCATCCTGTTAACCGCCCGCCGACTAACAGACTCTAAGAACACTCTACCAACCCTGATTCCCTAATCAAACCCGATCTCAACTCAAAAGGACAGAAAGATCATAATCTCCCCCTTTCTCCAGGACCTACTGCAAGCACCAACATCAGGATTCATCAGAGGGAATGAACCCAAAACTCTAATCTTGGACACCAGAAATTGATCATGCTCGCCTGGGAATATTCTCTTACTTTAATAACCCAATAGATGAACCTCATGCTCACCCATCCCATAACCAAAAAGGTTTCACCGATTCCCATCTTATAATAACTGTCTTGACTCTTAGTGACGCACAAGTCATGCAGTTCGCTTCCCTCAAGCGAACACTACACTCTATTGAAGATCGGATCACCCCTGAACTCTGTCGATTACTGCTCAATAGTTTCGTGCATCCCGCTGCACCTCCCGAACCAAGGCCCTGACCTACTCAGGTCTAAGACATCAGATGACGAACAATACCCCTCATATGGAATCCCACCTCCGATTCCAGAATCTCATCTCACCTACCCAACACACCACCAGGACTCAACTCAACTCGAGAGTTTGGTCCGACCCGTAGTTGTAACCACTCGTCCCCAAGACCCACTCAACTCATGACTTGTGACCCGCAACCCATGCGTACTTCACTTATCCAATCCCTTCGGATTGCGATGTCCACACCTTACTCAGAATATAATGATTCCCGATCATTGAGGAGACCCCGTTCTCGCCCCTGGTCCGACCACCAGGCTCCCAAAAACTCATAGATTAGGGCTACTCATGCCTAAAACTCTTCTGTGTCATGCTCTGATCAAGAATGCTTCATCATAACAACCTCTCGCTAACTAGTGCGTACTACGGTTCCCCATAGCATCACAACAACCTCCTACTGACTAGTGAGTACTACGGCTCCCCGTAGCATCACAACACCCCTTCTCTGACTAGTGAGTACTACGGCTCCCCGTAGCATCACAACACCCTCTTCTGACTAGTGAGTACTACGGCTCCCCGTAGCATCACAACACCCTCTCTCTGACTAGTGAGTACTACGGCTCCCCGTAGGATCACAACACCCTCCTCTGACTAGTGAGTACTACGGCTCCCCATAGCATCACAACACCCTCTCTATGACTAGTGAGTACTACGGCTCCCCGTAGCATCACAACACCCTCTTCTGACTAGTGAGTACTACGGCTCCCCGTAGCATCACAACACCCTCTTCTGACTAGTGAGTACTACGGTTCCCCGTAGCATCACAACACCCTCTCTCTGACTAGTGAGTACTACGGCTCCCCGTAGCATCACAACACCCTCCTCTGACTAGTGAGTACTACGGCTCCCCGTAGCATCACAACACCCTTTTGCACTAACTCATTGAACTACAGCTCTTCGCAGTCCCACCCCACTAACTCTTACCACTTCACAATCTCATCCTCAGGTTGACATCACACTGCGATCATTAACTCATGCTTTGCGGCCCAGCATAGATAGGTATACACACACCCATCCAGGATAAGAATCACTACTTCGGACGACCATCGTCGTGACAAAAACCTCTTTTTCTCGCTGCAATTCACACTCTCAAATAAATCCATTTGATGTCAATTAGCTGAAGGGCCCCCACCGAAACCATAGACACCCGATGCACCACTTGTCATCTCAAACTCAAACTCAAAATAATCCGAGATTTAGGACATTAAACTCGGATACCCCGGAATATTCCATCTCCCAA
Source organism: Lactuca virosa (assembly GCF_052849685.1). NCBI lineage: Eukaryota > Viridiplantae > Streptophyta > Magnoliopsida > Asterales > Asteraceae > Lactuca > Lactuca virosa. The sequence continues at coordinate 113,993,843 of NC_136431.1, read as the reverse complement.
ATTAAAACACGGAGAAATTGCCGACGACTCAGAACACGAAGATGACAATCCGAGACTTCCTCCTCTATTGCTCAAAACTCATTCAAGAATATTCATAACAACCCTGAAGTTGATTGCTCAATCAACTTCTTTCCTTCCCATACTGCATATAATAGCCCATACTCTGAACCATAAACTCTCAACCGCCGAACTAACCTCACAAGCCAACCACCTCGAATTCACCTTTTTAACCTTGAAGGATTCCTAACCACCACAAGGTCTCCGACCAATGGCCACTTGCCATGGAGACACTCATTCTTTCTCAAACACATACCACATGCACTATCTCACTCTGCACCTCCCCTTGACCACCAATAACTCTGGTCTCAGGAATCCACACCGCATGCCTCTCTATCCAGTTCTCTAACCACCCTTGAACAAATCTCTAATCTCCTCAAAAGTACCCGGTTCTCCCCCATTCAGGGTTCGAACCATCACCAATTGGTTCGCCAACAATCTAACCCACAAACTGTTTTTACTAACAACATCGCACCTACTCTTGGAAGGTGATACACAATGCTCGATGATCTCCCCGATGGAGGTCAAGCAATTCCAAATACCCCGAATCTCCGATGAAATCCTCAGAAACTTCTCATCATGACAATAAGAGCCACCGCCCCAATATCCTCTTCTTGATCATCTGCCGCTGCAGCTAATACATGCCCTACTATGCTCAATAGGGTGTATCCTTGTCCTTAACCATCTCAGTCCCCGATGACAACCTGCTCATGCTCTAACATCACCTCTCGATCTGCTACCAATCATGGTACTCGAACCATGCCATCACCTCTCGATCTGCTACCAATCATGGTACTCGAACCATGACATCACCTCTCGATCTGCTACCAATCATGGTACTCGAACCATGCCATCACCTCTCGATCTGCTACCAATCATGGTACTCGAACCATGACATCACCTCTCGATCTGCTACCAATCATGGTACTCGAACCATGACATCACCTCTCGATCTGCTACTTAGAACGTCTGGAATACTCCCTGCATCGAGTATGGGTCTTCTGCTTTCAGTAGTACGGGCCCATACTACCTGCCACATCTACCCATACTCTTTACACGGACCATTCCCGATTCCCTAAGTAGCTGCTCAACATTCTCAATCACCAATCCCAACACGCGTGCTCGCTCCCCAGCGAAATGCTCTACTCTGTCCGCGTACTCATCTGACTAAGGTCACTTCCTAGGCTCTTCCTAGGTTCTCACACTTCTCCGCCATCAGCTGCTGAGAAACTCCTTATGATGGCAGTCATCTACCTCCTGAATATCGTCACATTCACTTGGTAGCCGACTCCCATCATCGGTAATTCCACAAAGCACGAAGCAAGCAGCATTCGGGCATCGAAATAACACGTAAAACCCGCTCTAGGTGATAACTCCACTTGCTCTACTCATACTCAAAAGACATCACCGAACTCTGAAACTCTACCCCCGCGGGTATCTAGCTACTCTCTCAGTAGGCTCCACAAATGCTCATCTAGGTATCTTTCCTAGATTACTCCTCTACTCAATCCCCCTCCACAAGGATTCCCGCTGGATACTCTTACTCAGCACATACTCGAAAACGCATCACAGATAACAGCAACTCCTAGGCTAAGGCATCACAAATCAGTCCACTCTAGTCCTAAAATATGAAATACCTAGCCTATCTCTAGCATGCATAATATCTCATAATATCTCATAAACACATAAGGAAAGGGTATTTTGGGAAATAACCGTTCGGGCTCTGGCTGATTGTACACACTGCTCTTTCTCGTTTTCTCTTAGGAACTCTTGCTCGTTTTAGAAAAAATCATTTATTTTGAAAATTTTCCTCAATTCCTCAGTTTGAGTCCAGATATACTCGAAGGTGCATCTGAATCCCTCAAACCAAGGCTCTGATACCAACTTGTAACGCCGTACATTTTCAAACAGATTTTTCATTTTAAAACCGCATACTTTTCATAACAAATTGTATAAAATCTCGTTTATTCAAATTACAGAGCACAACTCCATTAATAATCCAGGATCCTCAAAATATAACTCTTTCTCTGGTGTGTACAATCAAGCCGGTGCCGTCCCGCGATCTCGAGAAAACCTGAAACACAAAACACATAACACGGTAAGCACAAAGCTTAGTGAGTTCCCCAAAATACCACATACAACACATACGCCACTCGAGGCTACAGTACGACCCCCCGGTCGATGTGTCTCAGCGGAACCCTCCAGTCCCGTAGCTCGTTGGACCCTCTGGTCCGGTCATAGCTCGTTGGACCCTTCGGTCCGATCTGTATCGTTGGACCCTTCGGTCCGGTCTATATCGTTGGACCCTCCGGTCCGGTCTATACAACACATAGCATACATATATCACAATGCACATAATCTCATACATACACATAGCACACAAGACCCTCCGGTCTACACATAGATACCACTCTAGGTAATGTATTGTGAGAAGACTCACCTCGGATGAAGAACAGCTCCTATAATCATTGCTGCTACGCATCGGACTCTAACTTTGTGCCAAACCCACAATAATCTCAATTAGGAGCTAAGTCCAACCTCTCACTTATTGGGTCTAAAGATGGACCACCTATCCGCCAATTAATGCCTTAACTCCATTGGGCCCACCAAGGCCCAATAATAAATGGGCCCTCACACGGCCCAAAGCACATACATACACTTCTCTAGTCCAAGACTCTATTACATGAGGTCCAAACTCCCGGCCCAACACTCAAGGCCCAACAAAATGCTTAGCCCAAAAACCCCCAGAAGGAGTTACGCGGGGCGTACCCCCCTGGTACGCTCAGCGTACCCAAACACTCAAGGAACTGATCGGGGACCTCAACCCAGTACGCGGGGCATACTGGAATTACGCTGCGTGTACCATCAGGCTTGCTTAATCCATTTTCTGGGTCTTAACCCGTTAAGACCTTAGCTCAACTCTTGGATCTGGACTTCCTAACATCTCTTACTCCATAAAGTTAATAACTTTAAGCCTTTGCATGGCTGATAAGGCCACAACACATGAAAACTCTTGCTTTCTTAACCCAAAGTGCTCATAACTCATGCATGGGTAGATTCACACGATCAAGGCCTTATTTTTATGGTTCTCCACCACAAGAAACACTTAAAAGGACAGGTTATTAAGCTCTGGAGTGCATCAACTCATAAAGCCTCAAGCTTGGGACCAAAAACCCTAAAATTGGTCCAAGAAGCACACAACCATAACAACAAGGAAAGTTCTGAGCTTTTTACCTCCAAGTGAAGCTTCTCCTTCTGTAGAACTCAGATCCAAGCTTGCACTCCAACTTCTAGCCTTCACAAGAATCTCCTCTTCTTCTTTACTAACACACAAAGGCACTTTAGCTCCAAAAACACTCACACAAGCTTATAACGAAGGTTGGCTCTCTTTTAGGGTTTCACTCACTCAAATGGTGGCTGAGGATAAGGCCATAACCTTCTTTATATAGGGCTCAAGTCTAAATTAGGGTTTTGCATCTGGGCCGATTATGCCCAACGTAACTTTAGTACGCCCAGCGTACTTCATGGAGTCCGTGTTTATTAAAAGCGAATGAGTACGCGCATCGTACTCTTCAGTAAGCCCAGCGTACTCCTTTGCAACATTTCCATAAAGGGGCTTCTATTGACAATTTGGAAAAGAGGAAGGGTTAAACAGATATACCCAAATTTCCGGATGTTACATATCTTCTATTGAACCTTAAAATTTCAATGATAATCAACAAGTCGCGGTTTAATGCCCTATCAGATTTAGTCAATCATCTCTTATTTAAGGTCTTCTACCATCACAAACTAAAAATTATTAGAGTTTTCTTTACATTTTGGGTTATTTCAATATGTTTTATGTTATTCGGAGATCAATTGACCATAGATCAAGAATATTTTATCTTTTTTGCTGAGGAATTTGAGTTAGGGTTTGTTTGAACAGTTTGATGCTTTTGAATTTCTTTCAAAAAATTAGGGTATGCTCGATGATTTTTCATTTAAATTTCTCTTCATTAAATCGAAATACATGTATTTTGATGAGTAGATGCCAACAAAATGACTATATTCAATCTATCCTACATGACTATATACAGTCCTTAGGGCATCCCTCTACTAGCAGATAACCAAACCTAGTGGGCCGACATTGTTTCCTTCGACCTACGGGTATAGTAAGGCGAAACTCACCTCGATATGCGTGTAGGTAACCACTGTAGCAACGAAGTGTTGGGTTTTGAGCATTCTAACACTCCTATGGTGTACATGCAACCCTATAACCCTTGGATCTATGTTTTCTCTATTATACATGCAAATATTAACTGTTCCAAGGTTTCATCCTAACTAGCATATTATGAAGCACCTATACTACAAAGTGTTGGAGATAGTGTCTAAGTCCATAACTATATTTGGTATGTACTTGACCCGGCCCGGCATGGTCCATTTGGGTTGCACTTCACCCGAACAATTTACGGATAATCTTTTGAGAATAGTATAAGTTATGATTTATTAATATATTATAAGTTCTAATATATTAATATAAAATCATATTATTTAATTAGTGTTGATCTATAATTAATTTAGAATTAATTTAGAGATCAAAAGTATGACTAATTAAATATGGGCTCTTGTATTTATATAGTGTGGGCTAATGCTTATTTGGAATGGGCTAGGCTTGCATGGAAAGTCCATGGATCTCATGGAAATGAAAAGACATGGATATTAGGGTTTACATGGATGTAACCCTAATCCACCACACTATATAAAGGAGGCTTTGGTTCTTGAAATAACACTAGTTGATGTGTGTAAACTAAGAGGGCCGATTTCAAGAAGTTTGTGGCTATTCTCTCAAGTTTCCAAGTTTGTGGTGATTTGTGACTTCCATTTGAGGCATCCACATTATTGGTCCTAGGCTCTCAAACTCCAAGCAATCAACTACTACTACAAGGTAAGTAATTTTACTAGTTTTATTTGATTCAAGTACCCCATGCCATGCTAGTTAGGATAAGAACCTTGGAAAAATAATTATTTGCATGTATCTTAGTCAAACATAGATCCAAGGTTTCTAGGGTTGCATGTACACCATAGGAGTGTTAGAATGCTCAAAACCCATCACAAAGTTCTAGTTAGATGACATACCTTTTGATGTAGCTTGATGTCTTCAAGCTTTAAGAGCTTAGCCCCAATAGTGTGGAAGCCTCAAATGGAATCACAAATCACCAAAACACCTTGGAAGAACTTGAGAGAATATGTATGCACACTAAAATCGGCCCACTCTTATTTTCACACACTTGTTCCAATTTTGTGAGCCAAGGACCCCTTTATATATTATGGAGGATTAGGGTTACATCCATGTAAACCCTAATACCCATGACCTTTCATTTACATAGGATCCATGGGTTAAAAGCTCCATGGACCATCCATGAAAGCTTAGCCCAACCTAAATGAACTTGGCCCATTCCATATATATAAGAGTCCATATTTAATTAGTTCTTTTTGATCACTTAATTAATTCTAAATTAATTCTTGATCAATACTAATTAAATAATATGATTCCATATTAATATATTAGAACTTATAATATATTAATATAAATCATAAATATACTATTCTCAAAAGACTATCCATATAAATTGTGTCAGTGAAGTGCAACCCAAATGGACCATGTCGGGTCGGGTCAAGTACATATCAAATATAGTTATGGACTTAGACATTAATCCAACAGTCTCCCACTTGGATAAGTCTAAAACTATTATTGAGTATGACTTCAAAACCTAACTGGCAATCGTAGCTCTTAAAGCTGCTGTCGAACTCTGACCTTGTCAATGACTTGTCCATTAGATAAGGGATCATATATTCCTCCATTCTAGATATCATCTGGACTGAGACATGGATTATAATCATTCTCTCTGTCCATTTGTTGTTTCCCGATTTTCGATTTATGATGACTGACTGATTGAACAAATCAAACCAGTCCTGGCTTGGCCAAGCACTCACATGTGTCATCGCTAAATAATCGAGGGGCCCACAGATATCGCTTTTATCCCGAAGGTAAAAGGAATGGATAAACTTCGACTCATATCGCTTGTTCTACTACTTGTTGAATCATACACAAAGGCATGTTTTATAACATCGAGTTACCAATGCGTTTTCGTGCAATCAATGTATAACCAACTCATAGTAACAACTCATATCTCTAGGTTTTAAGAATATAATATATTATCGTCTCATGATCACTCGTGATAAAATCCATGAAGTGATTCAAATGAGCGCGGGTTGAATCCAATACTCAGAACTTATGAGCACTCATGAGTGTTGTAGCATCACTTTGTCCACCAACTTGGACCTCTACAAACCAACCCATGACAGTCTTGATTCATATCTACTTCCAACATATGACCGACTGTGGATGGTTTGAATAACTTAATCATTCAGGAAGAGCGACTTAGTTATTCTGGAAGTCAAAACATGCAAAGTGAAACACAAGAATAAATGAATCAAATATGGTATCAAACCCTATGAATATAAATAAACACTTTTATTTATCACCATACTGATTACTCATTATTCATTGTTTCGGTTTTATCAACTTTATACTTGAATTAAAAACACTAGTTGTCCCATGGTCCAAGCATGTACACTATGTTTTTCTTAAACAATAGCTTTGCCATACACCAAGTATGCACTCTATGTTTGCCTATGATCCTTACTTTGTGAAATAAACCAATTGAACATAATTTCAATGATTCTAATTTCACACTCCCAAATCCTTATCGAAAAATGTGAGAATTTCAAATTCCTATCATTTATCGAAATCTGTGTAGATTTTAAACTTATATGCACTGACCCTCCTGTAACGAATATGTACAAACTCACAAAGACTTGTCAACAGTCATTATAAGGTATTCCAATGGAGATCAACTCTATGGAAACTAAGTCTCATATTCAAAGTACATTGCTTTGGACATGCTTCTTGCATTAAGTTTTCTAATCTTACACAGATAACTTCCACCTATGGAGACAACTCCATATTCTCATTTTGACTATCACTTCTAAATAAGAGATGCCTCTTTTCAGAATATGTCAATATGGTCCTTCCAAAATTAGCACTATACTTCCAACTGTCCCTGAGCAACCAATCTTTGGTAAACCTCAGATTGTCCTCGACAATTTCTTAATCATTTTAGTTATATCCAATTCTAGACCTTTTCCCTTCTTAATGCCTCTGGGCATTTGGAAAAATTTAGAAATGACAAATATTATAGCACATGCAATCGATCCTGTACCCAAAGCAAATGGTACACGATTCATGATGTCTCACATAAAGACATGATTCTAGACCAGTCTTTTGCTACAATATTTTTATTTGCCATGTTTTCAAAATTTGACTATGAAGAGGGATGTCGTAATCATAATCGAATTTTGAGAACGCAATATATAGAATTTCCTTAAGTTGAACCAATCCAACATGAAATTCATATATATATTCTTGACTAAAGATGATTAAGGTCTCAATCTAAGCCTTTAGAACTGAAACGAAGTATATCCTCTCCCTTAATTATAGCAAAACAACTTTTTCAATCCCTGCAGCCTCACGAATTGAAACTTTTGTTTTCTATAATTAACATTGCTAACTTGCAACACTAACAATAATTATCATGCCCCTACTTACATGATGATTATTAGCATAACACTTATGCTCCCACTAGCTTTGACATGTACTCAGAAATCAGCTGGACTTCTAGAAATCAATACTTTATTGACTTTCTTACCAAAGTTCAGATTTCTGATACGAGATGCTTTGATAAAACTTTATCAAAATCATACACCTTTCCTTAGATAGCATGCATGTGTGTCTAAACAATTTCAGAACTATGAAAAGGGATGCCGTAATCATAGTCTCAATTGTTTAGACCTTTTGCCATCTGCTTCAAATCTACTTGGTGGAAGTGTTTCCTCACCATCATTTTCATGAATCGGAGAGAAACCTTATGACCCTTAGATTTTATGGTGTATGTGTTCTTATCCATGTGAATCGTCAAAACCATAGTCATAAGACAAGGATAATGACAAATCCAAACTCATATGGACTGAACTTATGCAATCTTAACTTCTTGCCACCTGGTAGTACAGGGCCTGCCATTGCTTCCAAGTTGTTATGCAACCAATTGAGAACTTTCAGAACTCCTATGCAAAGCCAACTTTAACTGGAATGGGCACAGAATATGTCAACACGATAGGTTATAAACCTCAAGTCGTGTGCTAGTGAAGAACCTCAGGTTTTATTCTTGATTAGTTCTTGAATTTCTTTTTAGGATCTTTAAGACTCACACTATCCTCTTGACATATAAGACTATCTTGCCAAATATTCAAGAGATAGTGTGGATTCTTTATCAAGACAAACACTTCACACAATTGGCCTTAGTTGGTCTTTGTTTTATCCAAAACATCACAACTTACCAATTTCAAATGTACAAGAGTAGGACACTTTTACTCTTACATTTGACAAGTGTTTTAAACCTTTCTTTAAGATATGTCACTCAAGTTACAATCTTGGAGTATGACTCTAAGAATTATTTTGGAACGAAGTATGACTCATCTTCCTGATCTAACCATTTCAACAATTCATGACTCCTCTTCTTAGTCATAAGAATGCACTAAGATGACCTTTAGAGGACTAATTCTGATATGATTTCTAAATCATTAAGATGATCACAAACATGATACTAAAGTACTCTCCCATCTTTTCAGATTTGAGAAACTTTTATCTTTCTGCCTAATTTGATTCTTCCCATTCGTTCTGCCATACATTGAGACTTTTCCAATGTTTCAGAATTATAGTTAAACTTGTAAGTATAACCATATTTACTAAACTTTAGTAAATCAAATAGTCTTAACGAGCTTTGTGGTGGACATGACCAGTGCACAAGAATGTGTACTCGATCCCTTTAGTCCTTCACTTGACTCACACATCCATGTGAACAAGTAATTAGTCTTGATTTTCCAATGCTTGAAAGTTCTCATTCATCATACTATTCAACTTGCATGATTCCAAGTTTCGGTCCAATTGAAACTTGGGCGATGAGGAACTTTCCTGATTTGGTAAATTTAGACACTACCACAAATGAAAGAATCAAATCCGTTTTCCAATATTGCTGTCAGTGGAATCATATAAGCAACAATTTTCCACAAATGCCATTGTAAGGATACTTCAAATAAATAAAATTAAACAATTTTCTTTTATTTTAAAACTTTGCGGAAAAACTTATCCTTACAATCCACATGGAAAATTATTGTTATCTATTCCTTAGCAATATATCATAACTTCTTAAGCAACTGCTCAAAATTCTGATGCGATCGAAATCCACCTTCGCGATCAGAATCAGCATATACTTCCTTTAAGATTTCTCTCTATTCTTTGATTCTTAAAACATCAACATGTGACCCAGTCACATCATGTAATGAGGATCTAAGAATAGAACTTAACAGAGTTAGATAATGGGCTCTACCTGATGTAGAGTCAAACTTATTGACTTTAACATCCTTAGGTAAATTTGGCAGCTTTGCAATCAACGCCCCTTCCTTTGGCAAAATAAACATATGGACCCTTTGGTAATGGGACTATCTCAAACTTAGCCTTTCTCTTTACCATTTGGTCAACCGGGTTGACTATGGCCAATCCCTTTCCATTGGGAAGAGAATGCTTTTTCTGGATTTCCAGTGTCACCATTGTCACTGTCCATAAAGTTTTTGGGAAGTTGATCTTCTAATCAAATTTGTTTTACTATCGTTCCAAATCATTGCTGATTCAGCAGCACCAAGCAAATAGATATGATCATTAAGGTTCATGTCATAGTCTGTTTCATAGTAGTCCCAAAGGAACTCACTATGTGATTTAGAAAGTGATTGAACATCCAACTTTCTCAAGACTTTGACACCCAACTCTCCCGACTTGTCAATATGTGACTTCATCTCTAAGATGTGATCACACATAGACCTTGCTTGCCATTAGGGCTTGAGTGACCTTGAACTTGTGGGTTAGGGAGAATAATTGGAGGAGGTGGAGGAAGAGAAGTATGACTTCCATGAGCCAAACTTGGGAAGTCATATTCATTAGGAAAGCTTGGTTTGGGAAGATCATTGTTGTCTAAACCCGACATCAACAATGGGAGAAATTCACGTAAAGTTGATTTAAGTCCTTAATATAACACCCAATATGATATATTAAGGCTAGGACCCAACAAACTATTTTATAACTTGGAAGAGGGATGCCGTAATCCAAGCTATAAAATATTTGAAGGTAGGTGAATGACGATTCACCAATTTCCACCAAGATAAACGAAATGTATTATTAGGTTTTAATTGGTTTTGAAACTCCTAGATTCTTTTGAGATTCATTGAACTTTTCAATGGCATGTTTCAATCTCGAGTGTGCCCTTCATGTTTTGTAACTGAGATGCCGAGGATCACAAAACAAGGTGTGAAGTAACCATGCAAATATACTTGGTACCCTTAATATTTTCCCCTCAATCGATGTGCCGGTTAACCACACACGCTCCAACGATACTATGATAAACATTAAGTTACCCTTTGCCTACCTTGTTAAGTCCAGGTTCGTGTGCCGGTTAACCACACACGCTCCACTAACAGCTTAAACAAAGTGCAAAGTGTAATTTCATGGATTAGCACCATATTCACATTTTCCTAAGTAACTAAGATTGGGAATTTATAAGTGTTTAGTTACTTAGTATTTATCATTATACTTATAATGAAGGGAGAATTATAGTCCTTGTCCTACCTGTTCGGCTAACGACCCTCCACCGGTCAAGGAAGCGGTGAGTGAGAGTGGACACCCATTAAACTGTCATTTTATAGGCAGTAACCTTATACCCCCCTTATAGACCGGCTTCGTGAATGAGGCCTACTAATGGTAAGACGACTTGCTCTTATACATATAATATATTAAACTTTTAATATTATAATAGTATAAGGGTGTATTTTAGACATTTAAAATACTTGGTGGTTTAATCTATTAATTAAACTAGACTTTTAATTTAATTAAACTCAAACCATATATTTATGGATTTAATAATACTCTTTTAATTAAACGCTTTAATTAACTATTAATAAAGTCCATAAGAGTTAATTTGAACTATTCAACAAAACATCATAATTCCAATTATTAAACTCAAAATTAAAACCATTTAATTAATTGTTTAAGTTATGAACCCAAGAGTTTTAGAATTCAATTCTTTTTTTCATAAAAAACTTTTCTCAAATTCCAAAACTTGAGGGCAAGTTTTGTAATTCTTGAAAACCTTTGGATTCCATAACTTATGGAATTAATGGTGTTTTATGATGAAACTTTCCATGTTCCATAACTTAAGAACAAGTTATGGAATTCTTTAAAACATTAACACCAAATTTTGTAACTCCATAAAAACTTTGAATCAAATTTTTTTTTTAAAAAAAAAACTTTCATATCCATAACTTATGGAAGTTTCAAAAACCCTTAAGATCACAACTTAAAAAAAAAAACTTTTGAGCTCCAAAATTTTATGACAAAATATGTAACTCCTTAAAACATTTAGATCAAACTTTTAAAACTAATAAAATAATCATATCATTTTATCTTTTACTAAATTTGACCTAATTCAACTCATATAACAAATGATTCAAATTTTACAAATAATTCGTTTTTCACAAAACAAGTAATTATCTTAAAATTTGACAAACGTCATGTTTTTTTTCCTTTTTTTTCAACTTGAAAATAAAATATTTACATCAATATAACAGAAAACAATCCATGGCTCTGATACCACTGTTGGGTTTTGAGCATTCTAACACTCCTATGGTGTACATGCAACCCTATAAACCTTGGATCTATGTTTTTTCTATTATACATGCAAATATTAACTATTCCAAGGTTTCATCCTGACTAGCATATTATGAAGCACCTATACTACAAAGTTCTAGTTAGATGACATACCTTTTGATGTAGCTTGATGTCTTCAAGCTTTAAGAGCTTAGCCCCAATAGTGTGGAAGCCTCAAATGGAATCACAAATCACCAAAACACCTTGGAAGAACTTGAGAGAATATGTATGCACACTAAAATCGGCCCACTCTTATTTTCACATACTTGTTCCAATTTTGTGAGCCAAGGACCCCTTTATATATTATGGAGGATTAGGGTTACATCCATGTAAACCCTAATACTCATGACCTTTCATTTACATAGGATCCATGGGTTAAAAGCTCCATGGACCATCCATGAAAGCTTAGCCCAACCTAAATGAACTTGGCCCATTCCATATATATAAGAGTCCATATTTAATTAGTTCTTTTTGATCACTTAATTAATTCTAAATTAATTCTTGATCAATACTAATTAAATAATATGATTCCATATTAATATATTAGAACTTATAATATATTAATATAAATCATAAATATACTATTCTCAAAAGACTATCCATATAAATTGTGTCAGTGAAGTGCAACCCAAATGGACCATGCCGGGTCGGGTCAAGTACATACCAAATATAGTTATGGACTTAGACATTAATCCAACACGAAGAACTCTACCAGCTTCAACTCACTTCCAATCACCTACAGGATAATACTTGAGTCAATACCCGATCACAGGTTATAGTCACTTGCAACAGTGACTACCCCACATGAAATGGCGATTAGGGTTTCACATAAAATGACGATTAGGGTTAAGTAAGAACACTTAACCCATTAAGGACTTAATCGCTTAAGGGTATGATTGATTAAGGTTTGACTTAGTCGTTCTCGGGTGAAATAATAATCCAATCAACAGCCTAAATACGTGCCCGATCATTGTCCAAATAGAGCACCCAGATTCTAGGGTTTTTCACATAAAATGATAACTATGGTTAGTGTTCCACGCTTAACCCCTTAAGGAATCAATCCATTAACTCCAATATTGCATTAAGTTAATTGTAGAGAATTATTAAGTATTATTTTAAGTTTAATTAACTGCTTTAACGCGGGTCCCGACCAACCCCAAACTAGGGTTTTCTTGACATTAGGATTTTCTAAAGCCTAATTAGGATTTCCAACCCAACGCGTGCCACTCGGTCTAACGTTAGATGATTAGTTAATTAAATAGATATATTTTTAATAAATCGGGCACCACCCACTACCACCTCAGGAAGTGGTGGTCGGCGGCGGTCCGGGGCGGCAGCCCCACCTCACGGCGGTGGTGGTGGTTTTCGAGTTAAAATCCGGCAACAAGCACCCAATACATTATTTTATGCATAAAAGTACATACACACACAACCACCCAACACGACGACTAGTGGCGACAGTAAGGTGATAGCCACCACCTCACGGTGGCTGTGGTGGGTTTATCTTTGGTTTTCCGGCCAAAAATGTCCATACAACATGTCCTCATTAAAAACATGCGCGCACACACACACACCAATATACAGACAGAGCCACCCACACACGGTGGCTGATGGTGGCAGAAAAAGTAGAAATGGCGGCAGTCACCATGGTTGGCGGCCATGGTGGTTCTCTTCGACTTCCGGCCAGCCAAGACACACACACACAAGTCACGATTACAGCAGTGATACACACGTACGTGAAACATGAGCACCCGTTGAACACATACACAACTCAGTTTCCTTTGCGGCGGCAGGTGGTAATGGATGATGACCGGAGTAACAGAAGGGTCGTTTGAGTGGCGACGGCGACGGCTAGCAGCGGCCTGAACGAAAGTGGAGAGGGAAGGACAACATTTGCGGCAGAGAGGCGGTTGCGTCCGTCACCGATCACAACAGTGACCACGACGTCCGTCCTCGGTCCTCGACTTGGTGGTTCCCGACTTCGACGTCAGTGGTGCAACAACGGTATCCAGTGGCTCACGGTGGCTACGTAGTTGACGACGGCTGGAGGGGGTATAAGGGTGGCAGCTGAAGGATGTGTATAGGGTTAGGGTTTGAGTGTATCGGGTGTAAATAAGATGAAGGGAAGGGAGGGGTGACGAGTTTAATCCACCGTCTCCTCCAATTCAAACTTTCGACTGTTTTAACACCTTCAGTCCCTCCTTCCCCATTCTTTTTCAAACTAAGCCCATATTTTACTCTTTAGCCCCTGCTTCCAAAAAGCTATTCAATACAAGTCCATATGATACCGTTTAACCCTCAACATCAAGAAAATATAACTTTTAACTCATATGGCTAACACTGATAATTTATTACGGAGTTAGGGCTAAAATTAAATTTATAAATAAAAATTAAATAAATAAAATAAATAAATAATAAACCCTAAAACCCCGAGATGTAGTTTATATTTCTTTATAACCCACAACAACCTTCAACTCTCTTTCTCTCTCTCTCTCTCTCTCTCTCTCTTATCCCTTATTGCTCATTCTCTTGGTATTGATTGTGAGTGTAGTTTCAGCCTAGATTCATCGTCTTCATCTCTTTTTTGACTCATTGTAGGTATAAAGTCTCTACATTGCTTACTATTTCTCTAGATTTAGTTTTATGTCATTTTATGAGCTTTTCGTCCTAAATCTGCTTGTTCTTGGAGTTTGAGTGAACTCAAGAACCCTTGAGTGCATGTGTTAGCTTCTGGACCTCGGGGTTGGTTGGAAAGTTGGCTTACATGGCTTATTAAGTGAACCCATGCCTTAGTATTGTCATTAAGAACTTAGAATTTGAGATCTTGTCTTAATAGGATGTCTTAATGGATAAAATTGGAAACTTTATCCATCAAGACCTTGAGGGGGTCCAGATCTGAACATTAGAGCTGTTGGGATTGAGGAATAACAGCTTAATCCATTTAGTTGTTGGTGTCCAATGCCCATGTCAAGGTTACCTGTTGCCACGACATGGTGGCTTGTTTTCTCGCGACCGATTTGTCTTGGAGTGGCCACCGTGTGGACACTAAAGCTGACAAAAATCGACCCAACCCATCAACCCAACCCAAAATTAGCAGGTTGGGTTGAGATTTTCAACCCATTTAGGTTAAATGGGTCAACCCGTCTAACCCATTTAATTAAATAGGTTGCGTTGGGTAAAAGTTATCAACCCGTTTTCAACCAACCAACCCATTTAACTTTAATATATATTTAATTTAATAATTATTTAAATATTACCATGTATTAATATAATTATTAATTTATAAATTACAATGTTGTATTGTTATTTTTTTTTAAATACAATCCTAATTCTTATCCTTTTTTTGTGCCGACAACACTAGTCACTCTTCGAAATCACTTCGAAATTACATATCTTTAATGTTATTTGAACAATTTATTTGTATTTTGTGAATTGTGTTTTTATTATACTTTGAAAGTTTATTTACGTGTGGAACTAAATTAAGTGATGTAATCTTTAGTTATTTTATTTACTTTTTTTATTTAAATGGGTTAACTCAGGTTTAACCCATTTATTTAATAGGTTGGGTTGGGAATTATATAAACGGGTCAACATGGTGACAACCCATTTATCCGAAAGGTTGGGTTGGGTTGGAAATATCCACCCATTTAAATAATAAGGTTGGGTTGGGTTGAAATATTCAACCCAATTAATAAATAGGTTGAACCCGAACCCAACCCAGGTCGACCCATTTCCAGCTCTAGTGGAGACCTGTTAAAGTTGACTTTGACCGTTGACTTTGACCATGGTTGACTTTTAGTCAATTCAGGGGTTATAGGGTGTAGACTGAGTGGGTACTTCCTTATTATTGAATATGTATTTGATAGTACCGATCTTCTTGTGTGAGTGTTATTGTGTCTTAGTTGCTATCTACGAGGTGAGTCTTCTCACTATACTCATGGATCGAAGACACCAATATCGGCCCACTGAATGTTGTATGTAGGATGCATGTGATTATTGCTGGTATGATTGTATATTGTATGTATGGATCCGATATGGGCTCGGAGTCATTACGGAATCGGGGCTGATACAAACTCGATGGAGCCGATTTCGGTTCGGAGTCACTATTGACTCGGGGTCGATACAGACCCGAGGTTGTTACGGACTCGATACACCTATGCATTGTTATATATATATATATATATATATATATATATATATATATATATATTGTATATATATATATATATATATATATATATATATATACATATATATATATATATATTGTATATTGTATTTTGGGGGGAAACTCACTAAGCTTCATGTTACAATTGTTGATATATTGTGTTTCAGGTACTTCAGATGATCGCCACAATGCGAATGGTTGATTCTACACATCCACCTACTGTTTCTATGATTTCGCATGATTTGATACTCTGATATTTTTGAGATGATTGTATTTTGATACCTATGTTCTTTGACTTGGGTTTTGGAAAAGTAATGATTTATCCTTATTTAAAAATGAAAATTTTGTTTAAAAAATGGGACGTTACAAGTTGGTATTAGAGCCTTGGTTTAAGGGATTTGGATGAACACTCGTGGGATTCTAAACACAAACTAGGATCTGAGAAATTTTTTCCTAAAAACCTTTTTAAGCAGTAAAGAATTTCAAAGGAGAAGAAAGGAGGAAGTAATGCGTACAATCAGTCGGAGCTTGAAAGTGATCTCCCCAAATACCCATACTTGTATTTTGCTATATTTTAGTTATTGCATGAGCTGATAGAAATGCATGCTAGAGATAGGCTAAAGGTCCCTCAGGAATTGTATGATAGATTTGCCTGAATTGTGATGTCTTTTGCCTTGGAGATTACTTGTGTTGCTTTATTCGAATGGAAACTAAGATTGTTGATTACTTTGTGTATGCTTTAGGGTTGTACATAGTTAGAGTTTTGTAGCCTTAGAATGTTTGGTTTAGCCTTACTTCCTGTTAGTTGTTTAGTTGTGGATTTGAGGTAGAACCATTTATTTGACCGTCTATCGAGTCTTGGATTTTGTACAATTGGCATATGTGAAGCATGGCAAGTTTAGTAGAGATTCTTGCAAAGTGGAGCGGTGGTCGAGAAGGAACCTAGAGTGAGTATCAAGGTGCTTAGTTGTGATCCTCAAATGTGCGTGTGTGGATCTATAGTGATTAAGTGACTTTGGGATTTGGGAGGACAGCCTGAATCAACTATGGATAAATGTGGAAGGTAATACGGGCCCGTACTACTTAAATCACATGATCCGTATGCGATTCAGGATGAACCCTAAGGTACTAAGGAACTTGTAGGAGTGTATTATGTGTGTGTACGATTTAGTCTGGTTTTGACCTTTTCCTTGTGTGTTTTAGTATGGTGATGACTACCTGAGGTTCAGGTTTCAGTGACCGGAGAGGCCAGGTACCATTGATGATGAGATCCATAGGATCATTGCCGCTGAGGTGGTTGCGACAATCAGGGAGACTATTCCAGAGATGCTTGGGTCTATCAAGACCGCTAAGATTGAGTTCTTTGACGAGCGCTATATTGCCTTCACTGAGGTTGTTGTTGCTGCAGCTAGACCGTATGGCGGTGATTCAATGTTGTACCTGGAGTTCAACAACATGAAGCCTCCTGAGTTTGACGAGGTCAATGACCCGATTGTTGCTATGAGATGGGTCTCAAATGTTGAGGGATGCTTCTACACTTGTTCATATCCGAAGAACTTGAAGGTTCATTTCTCGTTGAACCTTCTTTGCCTGGGAGCGAAGGACTGGTGGAAGTTTGCAACAACAAATTATTCTGCAGCAGAGCAGTCCACTGTGAATTGGGATCAGTTTACTGAGATGTTCCGTGCTAATTTTGTTCCATTGGTGGAGAGGGAGCGGCTGGACCAGGAGTTCCGGTCGCTCAGGCAGACAATAGAGACAGTGATTGAGATCACCATGATATTTCGTGAGAGGGCCCTGTTCTGTATTGAGTATGCATCCTCTGAGCAGGTGCGGATTACCTGATTCTTGATCATACTCAAGAAGGATATTCGAGAGTTTGTGACGAACACCCAGTACCAAACATTGGTTGAGCTGCAGACCAATGTCAAGAGGAGAGAGCTTGAGCTGGAGACACGAGCGAGAGATGTTGAGATGGAGACGCAACAGAGAGACAAGAGGCCAGTGCAGCCGCAACCAGCGACTAAGCGGTTCAAGCCCACTGATTCGAGACTATGTGGTTAGAGGGGCCGTACTTGCAGCAAGTACGGTAAGAGTCACGAGGGTCCTTGTCGGACCGTAACTGTGTGCTACAAGTGTGGCAAGGAGGGACACTTTGCAAGGGATTTTTTGTTGGGTATTTGAGTCGTATTTAGCTGCAACTAGACGAGCCATGTGAATGTCGATTGTCCACTACTTACATTGAGGCCAGTTCATACTCCTGCTCCTGCGACCCTGCACATTACTGACGGTTGTCAGGGGAATGCCGAGGCCTCGAAGGACCAAGGGAGAGCTTTTCAGTTAACATCATAGGAGGCCAGGGCAGTGCCAAACGTCGTTGCTAGTATGTGTTCCTTTATATTTATATTGTCATACTTTATGCATGCTTATGATTGTGATTTTGTTAGGTACATTTCTTGTGAATTATTTACTTGCTTTAGTGTTATTTGACTCGGGTGCGAGCCGGTCGTTTGTGTCGACATCCTTTAGTTGAGATTTCAGTATTCCACGCGAGCCTTTAGACCAACCTTTGCGAGTGGCTATCCCAGATGATTACACGATTTCATATTCTGAGGTTTATCAAGGTTGTGTATTGGAGATTTTTGATGTCGAGTTCCCGATCGATCTTATTCCTATCGCGACGGGGGATGTATGTGTTATTGCGGGTATGGACTGGTTAAGTTGGTTTGGGGGTCTGATTGATTGTGAGTGACAGTTGGTGACGCTTCAAGACCCAAGTGGGGGAGTATTGGCCATTTATGGAGATGATACTAGAGTGGGTTCTGCTTTTTGTTCTGCCGCCAGGGGGAGACAGTGTCTTCAGCATGGGTGTCTGGGTTATCTTGCATATGTGGTCGACACGCGGGTAGAGGGGAAGAAGTCAGTCTCTGATGTTCCGGTTGTGAGGGAGTATCCTGATGTTTTTCCAGATGATCTACCTGGTGTGCCTCCCTAGAGGCAGGTTGAAATCAGGATCAATTTGATCCCTGGTGCTTCCCCAATAGCAAAGGCTCCTTATTGCCTTGAGCTGACCGATATGCAAGAGTTATCCTCTCAGCTCCATGAGCTATTGGGGAAAGAGTTTATACGACCTAGTAGCTCACCGTGGGGAACACCAATCCTTTTTGTTAATAAGAATGATGGTTCACATCAGATGTGCATTGATTACCGGGAGTTGAACAAGCTGACGGTGTAGAATTGCTACCCGCTGCTAAGCATTGATGATCTTTTTGATCAGTTGCAGGGAGAATATTTGTTTTCCAAGATTGATTCCAGGTCTGGTTACCATCAGATGAGTGTTAGAAAGGATGTTACACTGTATACGACCTTCTGAACTCGATACAGACATTACGAGTTTATCGTGATGCCTTTCAGGCTCACCAATGCACTGACAACATTCATGGAACTCATGAATCGGGTGTACATGCCGATGATGGATCGGTCAGTGATCGTTTTTATTGATGATATCTTGGTCTATTTTAAGACCAAGGAGTAGTATGAGGAGCACTTACGTGGGATTCTTGGAGTTCTGTGGGCAGAGAGACTATATGCCAAGTTCTCTAAATGTGAGTTCTGTTTGTGGGAGGTTCAGTTCCTTGGACATCTCGTCAACCAGGATAGTATTTTATTTGACCTGGCCAAGATCGAAGTGGTTATACGGTGGGAGGTTCTGAGGTCTCCATCTGAGATTCAGAGTTTCTTAGGGTTGGCGGGTTACTATCGAATATTCATCAGGGATTTCTCCAAGATTGTAGTTCCTCTCACTAGGATGACGAGGAAGGATGTCACTTTCAGTTGGAGCCTGAGCAGCAAGCGAAATTTGAGACTATTTAGCAGAAGCTTTGCGAGGCACCAGTACTTACCCTCCCCGAGGGAGTTGATGATTTTGTTGTGTACTGTGATGCATCGATTACTGGTTCGGGAGCAGTGCTTATGCAGAGGGGCCATGTGATCGCATATGCTTCGAGGCAGTTGAAGCGTCACGAGGCTAAATATCCTACACACCATCTCGAGCTGGGGGCTGTGGTTTTCACCCTCAAGATCTGGCGTCATTATTTATATGGGGTTCGGTGTACTATCTACATGGACCATAAGAGTTTGAGATATCTCATGGATCATCTGAGCTTGAACATATGACAACGGAGGTGGTTGGATGTGGTGAATGATTATAATTGCGAGATCTTGTACCATCCTCGAAAGGATAATGTTGTGGCCGACGCCTTGAGTCGCAAGGTCGTGAGGACACCTATTGGAGATTTTTGTTTGAGGATGGTTATTGTTTCTCCACTGTTGGATATGATTAAGGATGCTCAAGTGAAAGGGTTGAAAAAGGAAAATTGGAAGGAAAAGAGGATCAGGGGTCATATTCCGTTATTTTTCAAGGATAAACGTGGTTTATTGACTCAATGTGGCAGGGTTTGGGTTCCAGTTGCTGGTGGAGTTAGATAGACATTGTTGGAGGAAGCTCAAAAATCAAAGTTTTTGATCCATCCGGGGGCCACAAAGATGTATAGAGATTTGAGATTGACCTACTGGTGACCATGTATGAAGAGGGAGATAGCATGGTTTTTAGAGCGGTGCTTGACTTGCTGGAAAGTCAAGGTCGAAGATCAGAGACGCTAAGTTGCATCCCCTGGAGGTCCCGTTTTGGAAATGGGAACAAATCACCATGGATTTCATTACAAAGATACCAAATTTGGAAACGAGTTTTGATGTTATTTGGTTCATTGTGGTCTGTTTGAAGAAGAGTGATCACTTTCTGGCTATTTGTGAGAGATCTTCTACTGAGAAGCGGGCTAAGATCTATGTTCGGGAGGTGGTTGCTCGTCACGATGTACCCAGTTCTATTATTTCAGATCGGGATGTTCGGTTCACTTCTATATTTTGGAAGAGGTTCCATGATAAGTTGGATACTCGGTTGCATTTTAGTACGACTTATAATCCAAAGACAAACGAACAGAGCGAACGGACCATTCAGATACTCGGGGATATGTTGAGGGCTTGCATCATAGATTTCGGTGGGAGCTGGGACTCGTACCTTCCCCCAGCTGAGTATCTTACAACAACAGCTCTCATGCCAACATTGGTATGCCTCCCTTCGAGCTTCTCTACGGTATGTAGTGTCGAACCCCTATTTGTTGGGGAGAGGTTGGTCACAGAGTCCTGGGAAGCATGGAGGTAGTTCTCAAGACGACCAAGCTCATACATCAGCTCAGACAGAGGTTATTGACGACCTAGAGCCGTAAAAAGAGTTATGTGGATCGGCGTCGTTCCGTGTTGGAGTTTCAAATTGGGATATGGTGCTATTGAAGGTGTCGCCTTGATTTTGAGGAATAAAGTTCTGAACTTGATGATCCTATCACTAGATCTTGTACATGTTAAGAGTTTATGCTTATTAGCCCCATATTCTTAGTTCCTTTGGTTATGAACTACCTTAGACCCAATGAGTTGTCCTTCTGGACATTTTAGGGTAGCTTGAGTGATAAAAATGTGATCTTGGACTCTCCTTTAACTCCATGCAAAGTTTGAAGTGTCCTGATGGGTTAAGAAGTTGGGATTTCATCTCTTGGGCATTGGCTAGCCATGCATCACCATAAAGTTGGAAAATTTATGGTGAAGGACTTTAGTTTAAGGCCAAATCTAAGAAATAAACCAAAAAGCTTAAAGGAATAAGCTCTTAATAGATGGATTAATAAAAGTCTTAGTACGTTGGGTGTATAAAATGGTATACTGAGCGTACAAGGTCAACCTCGCGTTTCTGGTCAAGGCTGAGTGTGCCCCATGTTCTGGCTGGGTACCCTTAGTGTACTCAGCTGTGTTGACCAAAGTTTGACTTTTGACTTTTTTGACCTTGACCAAGTTTGACCTAAGGGTATTATAGGTAATTTGAGTTATATTTGAGATTGGTCATTTTTTGGTGTTTAGATGACCAGTCGAGCTGTCATTCGGAGCTATGTTCTGTCGGTGATCTTTTTAGACTGAGAGGTGAGTTGTCCTCACTATACTTACAGGTCGAAGGCATCAATGCCGACCCACTAGATTATGTATCCTGGTATAGAGGATGTTGTTATGTGTTAGTGATTTGTTAGATCTGTGTCTTGATATATAGGATGTTGCAATGCGGTAGTGATCTGTAGATTTTCCTATTTGTTTGTTGACTAGTTACATGATTATCTGTTTGCTGGATATATGTTATTTGTTATGTATATGTCGACATAGTACGGTTGGGTTGAGGTCGTACTACTTTGTGAGGTAGCCAACAAACCTGGGAGAAAGCCAGACATAAGGTGTGGGCCCCGAGGGTAAGCCAGACTTATGCTATGGGCTTGGGAGCAAGCCAGATATAAGCTTTGGACCCCGATAGGCAAGCCAGACTCATATTGTGGGCTCAGGGTAATCCAGTCATTTAACTATGGCCCAATATATGTTGTTATACGTTATGTGTGTTGGTACTTTGAGGGAACTCACTAAGCTTTGGCTTATAGTTTTAGTTTATTGTTTAGGTACTTCTGAGGATCATGGGAGAGCGAAGGCCTGACCGTACACATCTTCCTATTTTCATGATATGGATTTTTGGGACACTCTGATATGACTTTACTTTTGGAACAAGGGTTCTTTTGGTAAACAATAATGGTTAATGGTTGTTTTTGAAAAAATTTAAATTTTTTATGGTTCCTGGGATGTTACTGTTGGATTAGGTGTCTAAGCCCTTAACTATAATTGGTATGTACTTGAATTGATAGCAGCACAGTCCTTTTGGGTTGCCCTCAACCTAGCAACTGGACAAGGAAATTATGAAAGGAGAGATATTAATTTATAAGATTAATTAATATATATATAAATGATTTATTAATATGTTAATGGATTAATATATTAATTAGAAATCATTATGTTTAATTAATTGTTAGCCAGAAATTAATCAGAATTGATTTTGGGGTTAAAAGAATTAATTATAAGGTGCAGGGACTAGTTTGCAATTATCTAATAGTTGAGTGGAAGGCTCTAGAACCCCCTTGGAAGAGGGTGGACGAAATCTTTAGGGGAAACCCTAATAATTTCGTCCATAGGGGCTTGGATAAGGCCCTTGGGTTTGCTTAGGCCCTAAGCAAAGGATAACTAGGGTTTCCCTTAAACCCTAGATCCCTCAGCTATATAAGGAGCCTCCTGGTTCATGTTTTTGGTGACTCTTTCTTTTGAAGAAACCCTAAGGCCGAGATTTTGCATACTCCCTCTCCCCTCTCTCTTCTACTTTCCTTCTTGCTAGTTCTTGGGTGTGATTCCATTAGAGGCATTACATTTGTGGTGCTAAGCTTCCAAGAAGATCAAGATCAAGATCAAGAGGATTATCAATTGTTTGCTATAACAATTGAAAGGTATGTAAACCCTAAACCCTAGTTTGTTAATTTCGAAATTAGCCTCTCTCCTCTAGGGTTCTTGTTTTGCAATTCAAAGTTGTATGTTCAATAGTTAAAACATAGATCCAAAGTAGGTTGCATGTGGACTTAGGAATTGTTTTCTAGTTTATTTGTTGTACCTAAAAACCATCAGTGGTATCAGAGCCATTGTTGTTCTAAATTGAATTGCTACAATTGTTGAATTGCAAATTAGGGTTTATAGCTATTAAACCCTAAAGGCCAAATTTTCGATTTCTAGGGTTTTGGATCAAAGGGTTTTTTCGAAAACCCTAGCCTCCAAAGAACCCTAATCGAAATTAGGGTTAGGGTTTTGAAAACCCTAGCCTCCTCCCTTGTAAATTTCGAAATATGCTAGAGGATAACTAGGGTTTCTTGTTTTTGGATAATTGTTACTTAATTAGATTAATTGGATAATTATCCTTACCCTATTTTTCGAAATTTAGAGGGATAAGGATTAGGATTAAATTAATGGATTAATTTAATTAGATAATCCTTACAAGATTTAATAATTTGATTAATAGTTAATTAAAAGATAAATATTAAATCTAGTTAATTGGTTTATTTAAATTTAAATTTAATAGCTTAAATTTCGAAATTTATAAACCCTTGAAGTTTTAAAATGTTTTAAAACACACCTTATATATATATTATAATTAAAAGTTTAATATTATATATGTATAAGAATATGGTCAGTCAAATCGCTAGTATGCCTCATTCACGAAGCTAATCTATAAGGGGGGTATAAGGAAACTGCCTATAAAATGGTAGTTGAATGGGTGTCCACTCTCACCCACCGCTTCCTTGATTAGTGGAGGGTCGTTAGCAGAACGGATTTGATAGGACAACTACTTCTCATTAAAAGTATAATGATATTAAAGAAAGTACTAGAACATTGTTTCCAAAATCCCAACTCTAGTTACTTTAGGAAAAATGTGAAAAGTATGTTAATCCATGAAATTGCACATTGTGCTTTATTGGTCGTTAGTGGAGCGTGTGTGGTTAACCAACACACTAAAAGGCACCAATAAATAGTAGTAATGGGTATCTCATAATTGTCATTTTGATGGAGCGTGTGTGGTTTACCAGCACATCAATAGTTAATGATAAAGACAATGAGGTTACCAAGCACATTTGCATGGTTATTCACATCTTGTTTGTGATCCTCGGCATCCCAGTCACAAATAGAAGAGCATAATCTGAGATCAAAACATGCCATTGAATAGTTTCAATGTATCTCAAAAGAATTAGGAATTTCACTTCGTTTGTTTCGTCTAATGGTGGAATTGGTGAATCGTCATTCACCTACCTTTATGAAATTTGCACTTAGATCTCGGCATCCCATTTCTAAGTTGTGAATCGTCATAGTTGGATCCTAACCTTGATATTATATTTTTGGGTTATTTTATTAAGGTATCTTGAAATCTAACTAAAACTTTCTTTTCAGATGTCTACTCCTGGAAACACTTCTGCTTCGTCCTCCTCCAACCAAAACTTCTCTTTGCTCAATATCTGCTCCAAAGTCGTTATGGATGGCTCAAACTATAACGATTGGATGCGCAACATCAAGATGGCTCTTCGTTTCGAGAACAAAGAATATGTTCTTGAAAAGGAGCTCAAAGAGCTTGATGAGAATGAAGCTACTCCTAAAGATCTTGCTGCCTACAAGAAACATTACGATGATGCTACCAAAGTGGCATGCATCATGGTGGCAACTATGTCCCCAGAACTGCAGAGGTACTATGAGGACTACTGGCCTTTCGAGATGAACAAGGACCTTATGGAAAAGTACCATAAGCGAGCTCGTCAAGAAAAGTTCGAAGTAGTCAAGTCACTCATGGCTTGCAAGATGAAAGATGGGGAGTCGGTTGTGTCACATGTGCAAAGAATGCAACGCTACATAGAGCGTTTGGTCAAGCTCAATATTCACTTTGATGAGGAATTGGCCATTGACATGGTCTTGAACTCACTTCCTGAATGTTATGGTCAGTTTATTCTAACTTACCATTTGAACAATACTGAGCAGACCTTGGCCCAATTGCACAACTTGTTGCAGACAGCTGAGGCAGGGATGAAGGGTAAAAGTATACCCTCCACACCTACGAGTGCCCCTGTTTTGGCTATTGGACAGGGAAAGGGGAAAAAGAGGAAAGGTCCTCCCAAGCAAAACTGGAAGAGTAAGGCTCAAGCTGGGTCATCTAGTAATGGCCCAAAGGCTAAGCCCAATGGTTCCACTCCCCATGTTTCTGATCCAAAAGAAGCAGTTTGCTTTTACTGCAACCAAAAGGGGCATTGGAAGAGATCTTGCCCACAATATCTGCAAGATATCAAGGATGGCAAAGTGAAGCCATCTTCGGCAGGTATTTACACTATTTCTGCTAATAACTCATTATCTTCTCGTTCATGGGTCCTTGATACAGGATGTGGTTTTCATATCTGTTCTGATTTGCAGGGTCTAAAGGAAAGTGAGGAGATAGAGCGAGGAAGGATAAACCTGATCATGGGAAACAGAAAGTCTTCATCAGTAACCAAGATCGGAGTTTATCAGCTTCTGCTTAGTAATGATGTTAGATTAGATTTAATAAATTGTTGCTATTCGTCTGAGATGACGAGAAACATTATTTCATTTCATGCATTGTTCAGACAAGGTTTTACATATTCTTTTAATGATTTGAATGGTTCAATTTCTGTTTATAAGAATGGTGTTTTTATGTTTGAAGCTTTACCTTGTAATGGTGTGTATGAAACAGTGACTTGTGTTGATAGCCTAGGAAATAGTGTACTTCATATTGACTTGTCTAATAGTGTAGACAAGGCATGCTTGTGGCATTGTCGTCTTGGACACATCAACAAGAAACGCATAGCCCAACTCCAAAAGGATGGAGTGTTGGAATCATTTGACCTAAAGTCAGATGACATGTGTGAATCTTGTCTTTTGGGAAAGATGACAAAATCACCATTCACAGGGTCTTGTGAAAGAGGTGAAGGTCTGTTGGATCTCATACACACGGATGTGTGTGGGCCCTTCAGATCAACTACAAGAGATGCTAATCGATTCTATGTGACTTTCACTGACGATTATAGCAGATATGGATATATCTACTTGATCAAGCATAAGTCAGAAACTTTTGAAAAGTTCAAAGAGTTTAAGCATGAAGTCGAAAATCAATTGGGCAGAAAGATAAAGATACTTAGATCCGATAGAGGCGGGGAGTATCTTAGTATCGAGTTTAACGACTATCTGAAAGAATGTGGGATAGTCTCACAATTGACTCCTCCCAGGACACCACAGTTAAATGGTGTAGCTGAGAGGCGCAATCGAACCTTGTTAGACATGGTTCGTTCTATGATGAGTCGGGCTTCGCTTCCTATTCACTTCTGGGGGTATGCCTTAGAGACAGCCGCCCACATCCTCAATCTTGTCCCTACAAAGAAGGTTGCCAAAACACCTCACGAAATGTGGACAGGGAAAGTTCCCTCGTTAGCACATATTAAAGTCTGGGGTTGTGAAGCTTTCGTAAGATGAGAGACTCACGACAAGCTAGCAGCTAGAAGTGAGAAATGTGTTTTCATTGGTTACCCAAAGCAGTCTTTTGGATATTTGTTCTACAGGCCTAGTGAAAACGTGGTCTTTGTAGCACGAAGAGGAGTCTTTCTTGAAAGAGAGCTCATATTCAAAGAGGACAGTGGGAGCACTATTGACCTTGAAGAAATTCAAGATTCAGCCAATGAAGGAACCTTAGATGACACTAGCACTCAACCAGAGGAAACAGTTCCTGTTGAACCAATCGATAACTCATTACCTCTTAGAAGATCCACTAGGGTGAGTGTGCCACCTGAGTTGTATGGTTTCCATATTACTTCAGATGGTGACACATTGATAAGTGACAGAACACTGGTAAACTTAGATGAACCAGTCACTTATAAGGAAGCAATGGAAGGTCCAGAGGCTTCCAAGTGGAAAGAGGCAATGGACAGCGAGATTAAGTCCATGTATGACAACCAAGTTTGGAATTTGGTTGATAGTGCACCAGGTCGTAAGACAGTTGGGTGCAAATGGATCTTCAAGAAGAAGACAGACATGGATGGAAATGTGCACACATTCAAGGCTCGACTGGTTGCAAAAGGTTTCACTCAAACCCCAGGGGTTGACTATGATGAAACCTTCTCGCCAGTGGCTAAGATTAAATCTATTAGGATATTGCTCGCCATAGCTGCCTTTCATGATTATGAAATCTGGCAGATGGATGTCAAAACTACTTTCCTTAATGGGAAGTTGGCTGAAGATGTTTACATGAGTCAGCCAGAGGGTTTTGTTGATGCAAAGTTCCCTAATAGAGTGTGCAAGCTTGAGAAATCCATTTATGGATTGAAACAAGCATCTCGCAGTTGGAATCTTTGCTTCCATGAGAAAGTCAAAGAATTTGGTTTCTCTAGAAGTGAAGATGAGTTCTGTGTGTATATCAAAGCTAGTGGGAGTATAGTAACTTTTCTGGTGTTGTATGTCGATGACATATTACTCATTGGTAACGACGTTCCAACCTTGAAAGAAGTTAAGTCTTGGCTTGGAAAGTGTTTTGCCATGAAAGACCTTGGAGAAGCTGCCTATATTCTTGGGATTAGAATATTGAGAGATAGAAAGAAGAGACTAATTGGACTTAGTCAGAGCACATACTTGGATAAGGTACTAAAGAGGTTTAGTATGGAAAATTCCAAGAAGGGAGAGCTACCTATCCAGAGCAATACCAAATTGAGTAAGACTCAATGCCCGAGTACAGATGTTGAAATAGATGACATGAGTCGTGTACCTTATGCTTCCGCTGTCGGATCGATCATGTACGCTATGACATGTACTCGCCCTGATGTGGCATTTGCTTTGAGCATGGTCAGTCGCTATCAGGGAAACCCAGGTAGAGCTCATTGGATAGCAGTTAAGAATATACTCAAGTATTTGCGAAGGACAAAGGACTGGGTTCTTGTGCTTGGTGGCAGTGATACTTTGAGAGTAGATGGTTACAGTGATGCCAGCTTTCAGACGGATAGAGATAACTTCCGTTCTCAGTCAGGCTGGGTATTTTTACTGAATGGAGGAGGAGTTACTTGGAAGAGTTCCAAGCAAAATACGGTGGCTGATTCTACTTGTGAATCAGAGTACATTGCAGCAAGTGAAGCGTCGAAAGAAGCAGCTTGGTTGAGGAACTTCATCGGGGATCTCGGAGTTGTTCCAACCATCCAGGAGCCTATGGAACTGTTCTGCGATAATGAAGGAGCGGTTGCCTTGACAAAGGAACCGAGAGATCATGGTAAGACCAGACATATCGACAGAAAGTACCATTTCATCAGACATAGAGTTGAAGAAGGCCATCTTATAGTAAAGAGGGTGTCATCTGAAGATAACCCAGCAGATCCCCTCACAAAGGGTCTGAGTAGGGCTAAGCATATTCAGCATGCTCGGAGCATAGGACTGAAAGATGATATTAGTTTTAGTAGTTAGATTAGTTTTTGAAACTTGTAACAAAGTAAATGTAATTGACTTTTGGTGATTAAATAATAAAGTATTATTTATAAGTTTGGCTACTACCTTTTGTCAATTGTTTATTATTGTGTTTCATTTTTGCATGTTTTACTTCCTGAATAATGAGATTATTCAAACTCCACAGTCGCTCGTACTCTTGGAAGTAAGTAGTGAATTAAGACTGTCATGAATTGGATTGCAGATTGTCTAAGGATAGACATGGCAATAGAATTGCTGCAATGTTCATGAGTACTCAGAAATTGAGATTTGAGTATTGGATAAACCCACGCTCAGAGTATTACTTCATGGAATTCATCACGAGTAATACTGAGACGATAATATCTTATAATCTTGAAACGAAGATATATGAGTTGTAATTTACAAGTCGGTTGTGCATTGGTGATACGAAAACGCATCAGTAACTTGGTGTTATAAAACGTATTGTCATGCATAATTTGATGAGTAAAAGATACAAGCATATGAGTCAACGTTTATTCGTTCCTTTTGCCCTAACAGGAAAAGCGATATCTGTGGGCCCCTCGATGATTTGGTGTTGACTTATGTGCTGGGCCCAGCCAGGACTAAATTGATGTGTTCAATTAGAAGTCCTACATCATCACAAATCAGGAATCGGGAAACATAGATTCTGGACAAAGAGATTGATTATATTCCATGTCTTTTGTCTGGGGATATCAAGCAGAACGAAGGGTTATATGATCACTTATCTTAGGACACATAACTGACTGGGTCAGAGTTCGACAGCAGCTTTTTGGAAGCTACAATTTGCTGGTCAAATTTAGAAGGCATACTAGCAATTATAGTTACAGACTTATCCAAGTGGGAGACTGTTGGATTAGGTGTCTAAGCCCTTAACTATAATTGGTATGTACTTGAATTGATAGCAGCACAGTCCTTTTGGGTTGCCCTCAACCTAGCAACTGGACAAGGAAATTATGAAAGGAGAGATATTAATTTATAAGATTAATTAATATATATATATAAATGATTTATTAATATGTTAATGGATTAATATATTAATTAGAAATCATTATGTTTAATTAATTGTTAGCCAGAAATTAATCAGAATTGATTTTGGGGTTAAAAGAATTAATTATAAGGTGCAGGGACTAGTTTGCAATTATCTAATAGTTGAGTGGAAGGCTCTAGAACCCCCTTGGAAGAGGGTGGACGAAATCTTTAGGGGAAACCCTAATAATTTCGTCCATAGGGGCTTGGATAAGGCCCTTGGGTTTGCTTAGGCCCTAAGCAAAGGATAACTAGGGTTTCCCTTAAACCCTAGATCCCTCAGCTATATAAGGAGCCTCCTGGTTCATGTTTTTGGTGACTCTTTCTTTTGAAGAAACCCTAAGGCCGAGATTTTGCATACTCCCTCTCCCCTCTCTCTTCTACTTTCCTTCTTGCTAGTTCTTGGGTGTGATTCCATTAGAGGCATTACATTTGTGGTGCTAAGCTTCCAAGAAGATCAAGATCAAGATCAAGAGGATTATCAATTGTTTGCTATAACAATTGAAAGGTATGTAAACCCTAAACCCTAGTTTGTTAATTTCGAAATTAGCCTCTCTCCTCTAGGGTTCTTGTTTTGCAATTCAAAGTTGTATGTTTAATAGTTAAAACATAGATCCAAAGTAGGTTGCATGTGAACTTAGGAATTGTTTTCTAGTTTATTTGTTGTACCTAAAAACCATCAGTTACAAGTTGGTATCAGAGCCTTGGTTTGAGAGAATTGGGTGAACATTCATGTGAATCCAGACTCAAACTAGGGAACTGAAAAAGTTTTAAAATGGTTTTCAATTTGTTTTCAAAAGTAACCAAGGAAGGATGTGATGTGTACGATCAGCCGGAGCAAGAAAGTATACCCCAAGTTACCCACACTACTATTTGATATTATGTTTATGGTAGAATAGCAGCTAGTAGTAGGTTAGGGATCTTCAGGAATTGCATGATAAAATTGCCTGATATATGATGCCTGATAGCCTAGGGTTATTACTTGTATGGAATTGACATCATTACTGTAGTTGCTTAGTGTATGCATCATAGTTGTACATAGCTAAGATTTTATAGCCTGATAATGTTTGGTTTGGCCTTATATCCTGTTCCTTGTATGGTTATGGGCTTAGGGTAGAATCAAGTATTCGGCTGTCTATAAGATCCAATGTTATGTATGACTAGCATACATGAGTGCTGCAGGGTTGGTGGAAGTTTCATGGATGAGTTTGTTGGGAGCAAACAGCCAGTTGAGGAATGTCTAGCTATTCTCTAGGGAGTGAGGATAGGATGTATGTTGATCCTAATGTATGTTGTTAGGGCTGTTGTGATGATCCTCTAAGGCAAATACGGGTAAGTGTGGAAGGTAGTATCGGCCCGTACTACCGGAAGCACAGGACCCGTATGCGTAACAACTAAGTCACAACCCTAGGGTTTCTTTTATTAGAATAGCTTGTATGGTATGAAATATGCCTTGTATGATATATTCTGGTTTATTTTTTCAGTAAGGCGCTCACGAGGGGATCAGGTTCAGGAGTCGGAGTTGGCAGCCAGGACATGCCATGGTTGACCGAGGATCAGTGTGAGATAATTTCTTCTTAGGTAGTTACTGATATCCGGGGATCGATTACGGAGTTGTTTGGGTCTATCAAGACCGCCATGATTGAGCTTTTTGACGATCGTTATGCCGCACTTTCCGAGGCTTCGGTTGCTGCAGCTACTACTACTGTTACAGCCGCTGGGGTCCGTGGAGAGAGAGCCTTCCAGTTCCAAGACTTCGATAATACGAAGCCCCCTGAGTCTGATGGAGTTCAGGACCCGATCATTGCGATGAGGTGGTTGTCCTATGTTGAAGGGTGTTTCTTTACATGCTCCTATCTTGCTGACTAAAAGGTCAAGTACGCCTTAAACCTTCTCCGGTCAGAGGTGAAGGACTGGTGGAGGTTAGTGACTGGCTCGTACACTCCGGAGCAGAGGGCTACTGTGAAATGGGAGCAGTTCTCTAAGATGTTTCACACGAGTTATGTTCCATTGGTAGAGCATGAGAGGCTGGCTCAGGAGTATTTGGATCTGAGGCAGAGAACCGAGTCTGTGAATGAGATCACCAAGATGTTTACTGAGAGGGCTCTGTTCTGTCCTGAGTTTGCTGCTTCTGAGTAAGATTAGATGACCTGATACTTGAGCATGATCAAGACGGACATCCGCTAATTCGTGTCCACTCAGCGTTATGGTACAATTGTGGAGATATAGGAGGTCGCGAGGAGGCAGGAGATTGAGATGGAGCTCCAGGCGAGGGAGCGGAGGCAGGCCCCGATGCAGATGCAGGCTGCGACGAAGCGATTTAAGGCTACTGATATGAGATCAGGGGGTCAGAGAGGACGCACTTGTGGAAAGTGCGACAAGGTTTATGATGGTGCTTATCGGTCTTCGTCTGGATGCCACAAATGTGGCAGTGAGGGGAATTATGCCAAGGATTGTCGCCAGCGGGTCCTTGTACTGAGCAACCGGATATGTTATCAATATGAGCATGTTGGCCATGTGAAGGCCAACTGTCCCTTGCTCACTGCGGGAATGGCGCAGGCTCCAACACCAACTACATTGAGGATCACTGATGGGCGTCAGGGTAGGGCGGAGAAAAGGTTGTAGAACTCGTTACTCGGTACCTGTTCGGCCGACTACCGAGTAGTGAGTACTCGGGAGTACTCGGGGAGTACTCGGATTCGGTAATTTATGTAGAAATATTTTTAGGGAAATTATATATGTCAAAATTATAAGTTAAAATCCTAAGTTGATTGAAATATATAACAAAATTAGATATATATATATATATATATATATATATATATATATATATATATATATGTATGAATACATAGAAGCTAAGAAACATATAATGGTCTCACTTCGTGAATAATTACTAAAAATTTAAGATATATATGTAGTAATAATCACATGTGTGTGTTAAATAATAAATCATTAAGTATATTATACATATTAATCACCGAGTTGACCATGTTTTACAACATTACTCAGTTTAGTAAGGGACCGATCGGGAAGTACTCGGGATTCTGTAATTCGCCTCGGTAAGGGGCCGAGTAGCGAGTACTCGGAGGAGTAATCGGACAATTCAGCGAGTTTTACAACACTGGGCGGAGCCCCCGATGGCTCGAGTTCGCGCTTTTCAGCTCACATCATAGGAGGCCAAGGTGGCACAGAGGTTGTTACTGGTATGTTTCCATATATTATTTTGTCAATTATTTCATGGTTTGCTTATGTTTAGAGTAAATTGCACGAATGGTCCCTATAGTTTAGGGTAATTTGCACGTTTGGACCCTAACTTATTTTTTTAACTCGGAAGGTCCCTAGTATTTGTTTTTGTTACGCGCTTGGTCCCTGTCTTACCTAAACAGACTGTTTTGCCCTTCATTTTTTAATTTATTTAATCAAACACACTCCCAACCTGTCACACCCCCAAACTGGAACGGCGGGAACGTTCGGGGGTGGTTGACGTCATGTGTAGTATCACAACAATTGTATCATAGCAAGCATAGTAAACACAACCAAACATTGAATACATATATGAAAAAGGTTTACATTTGTCTTAATACATAATTTCATTCATATCAAAAGTAAAATAAAAAGGCGTGACTCTAACGCTCCGATTCCTCCAACTCTTGGAAGTACCTGTCTACTAATTCCCAGAGAATACAAGCAGTTTTGAAAGAATATCAGCATAAAGCTGGTGAGTTCATAAGAATTTAGTTTTAGTGGAAAATGTTCTTTGATTCTTTTGAAAAGTGTTCCTCAAGAAAATCCTATATTTTCTTATGAAAGCATGTTTGAAAACCCATTCATTCCATGTCTTCCCGGTTCGTACTAAATGCGTACAATCCAAGGAGTCATGGAATGAATACGAGCGTCCATTAGTAGAAAATAAACCATCAGTTTTAGAAATGCCAGT
Organism: Lactuca virosa; assembly: GCF_052849685.1. NCBI lineage: Eukaryota > Viridiplantae > Streptophyta > Magnoliopsida > Asterales > Asteraceae > Lactuca > Lactuca virosa. Next base: position 113,959,835 of record NC_136431.1, on the reverse strand, counting down.
GTTATCCTGGGAAAATCCTATATTTTCCCTAAAAGCAGGTTATATGTTCTAGAGGTAGAGATGTAAGTTTAGAAATCCCTGATTACTATCAGTGTATATATGAAGGTAGTTTTATTACTAAAAATAAAACAAATGAAGGGTAGAGTCCGTAAACCAAAATTAGTTTATACTTATTTGCGAGTCGTATAACCATACTTGATATGACCTAGAGACCTTTATAACGTTCTTCAGGAGTTTATGCTAAATGAAATTTGTCCGCCACAGGCATGCCTGCCTAACTGTAGCTAGCAGTTCTGGTGTGGGATTGTCAGTCCCGAATAGATCTATTCACAAATCTCACGCTCTCCCTCCAGGAGACTCTGGTTATACTATGATAGGATTTAGTTCAGTACACTAAATGGTACTGTATTGAAGTAGAGCCTCACAATTCTGTATAATCTAGTTTACTAGCGAGAAACAGTATAAAACAATAATTAACCTTGAATAATAGTACTTTATACTCCTGAAAAAATATATAACATAAACTAAATCTGCCATAGTTTATACATATTTATTCATGAAATCTGATTTGGTGAAAA